>NC_046289.1:65408562-65730677 GCF_004115265.2 Rhinolophus ferrumequinum
TAATTAATTTAAAATTAAGGTACATTGGATTATGTAACGTTTTATTAGTTTCGGTGCACCACATCATTAGAATATTTGTATATATTGAGAAATGACCACCACAATGAGTTTGATTAACAGTGATCACCATACACAGTTGCAAAGGTTTTTTTTCCCCTTGTATTGAGAACTTCTAAGATCTACTCTCTCATCAGTTTTCAAATACAATACCAAATAGTATTAGCTGTAGTCACCATACTATACATTACATCCCTGCGACTAATTTTTTTTAACTGGAAGATTGTACCTTTTGACTCCTTGTATCCATTTTGCTCCCCCATAACTGCCTTTGACAATGTGTTCTATCTGTGAGCTCATTTTGTTGTTGTTTTAGATTCCACATATAACTGAGATCATATGGTATTTGTCTTTCTCCTTCTGACTTTTTTCACTTAGCATAATACCCTTCAGGTCCATCCATGTTGTTGCAAATGGGAGGAAAGAATCATGAGGTCTTAGTTATCTGGTTGCTTTATGTGGATTTCTTCTCCTGTCTCTGGTTTACAGGTTAATTCCTGAATGTCCACCTTATATATTTTTGTCTACAAAAATGAGGAAAAATGCCATAGAATGTAATAAAGCATATTTTGAAAACAGTTTACTGTATCTGGCTTAATAAGTCCACGATTTATCTTATTAACATATTTACTTATTACCATAATAATTATATTAATATAATAATTATTAAATAATTAATAACAACTATTATATTTGTACCTACTTATTAAAATGTATTCCATCTTTTAATCTCTAGGACAGTTTCTGATTAGTGCTTTGACCATTCTGTAAGCTCTTATCAAATACATAGTGATTGTACCCCCTAAGAAGACTTGGTCAATCAAATCCACAAATGTGAAAAACAAGAGGGAATAGATCTATTTGTAGGGAAGCATGTTGCAGGTTCTCAGACACAACTTGTGGACCCATCCAAGCCACTTCAGTGGCTTTTCCATTTAAAGGGCCTATTTGGTTCATGCTGCAGACTTTCCTAAAATCTCTCAAATGTTCACAACCCAAAACAAATAGTATCTGGCTTTGGTGTGTCCCATACTTTTGTGCTGAGCAGCCCCAAGCCTGGCAATAATGGCAGCCAGCCGTGGTCCATGGCTTGCCCTCTCCAGGCACCTCCAAGCCTAGCTCAGGTGGCTGCCATCTGTGGATTGCTTTGTGACTCATGTCAGATGGCCCTGGGCAGGCACAGGCTATGAATGAACTTGGTCTGTGGTCATGTCCCTCCTAGGAGGCCCTGGACTGGCAAGCCTGGTGGCCAGCTTCAGACAATACCAGAGCACACGCCGAGTTGCCTGTTGTGGGTGACACACTAAAAGGGCAGATTGGGCAGGCACAAGAGCCCTGCCAAATGAATCCTGCTCTGTAGGGTCAGCCCCTGAACCACGCTCTTCCACTGTGGTCACAGCTAGTCTTCACAACCAATCAGCCAGAGGGTCAGTCCCTCCCATTAATGTGCAAACAGTAACCAAGGTTCAACTACAATAGGAGGACACACAACAACCCACACAAGGGATACACCCGGGGGCCACCTGGCGCAGGTGACCAGGGAGGACTGCACCGCTGGGCCCCACAGGGTACCTAGAATATAAGGCCCCTCTACTAAGCCCACGACACATAGTAGACCTACCTAATACATAGAAACAAACACAGGGAGGCAGTCAAGATAGGCAGATGAAGAAACATGTCTCAAATGAAAGAACAGAACAAAACACTCCACAAGAAGAAATAAACAAAATGGTAGACCAACAATCTATAAGACACACATTGAAAACACTGGTTATAAGGATGCTTAATGAACTTAGGAGAAGAGTACATGAACTCAGTGAAAACTTCAACAAAGAGATAGGAAACATAAAAATGAAGATAGAAAACATAAAAAAAGAACCAGTCAGAAATGAAGAATACAATAACTGAATAAAGATACATTAGAGGGAATCAACACAAGATAGATGAAGCAGAGGGTCGAGTCAGTGATTTAGAAGTTAAAGTATCAGAAAACACCCAACCAAACCAGGAAAATGAAAAAAGAATCCAAAAAACAATGAGGACTGTTTAAGGGGACTGTGGGAAAACATCAAGCATACCAACATTCGCATCATGAGGCATCAGAAAGAAAAGAGAGAGAGAGCAAGGAATTGAAAACCTATTTTAAGAAATAATGATGGAAAACACCCCTAATGGGGTGAAGAAAGAAATAGACATAGAAGCCCCAGAAGTACAGAGAGTTCCAAACAAGATGAATCCAAAGAGGCGAACATGAAAGACACATCATAATTAAAATGCCAAAGGTTGAAGACAAGAGAATCTAAAAGCAGCAAGAGAAAAGGAGTTACTTACAGGGAAGCTCCGATAAGACTGCAGCTGATTCTCAACAGAAATTTGCAGGCCAGAAGAAATTGGATGAATATTCAAAGTGATGAAAGTAAGGACCTACAATCAAGACTATTCTACCCTTCAAAGCCATCATTATTGAAGGAAAGATAAAGTGCTTCCAGACAGGAAGAAGCTAAAGGAGTTCATCAACACCAAGCCAGCATTATAAGAAAACGTTAGAGGACTTCTTTAAGAAAAGAAGAGGGAAAAAAAATATAAAAAAATGAATAATTTGTCTTGTTGATGATAGCCATTCTAACTGGTGTGAGGTGATATCTCATTGTGGTTTTTATTTGCATTTCCCTGATGATTAGTGATGTTGAACATTTTTTCATGTCTATTGGCCATTTGTATGTCTTTGGAGAAATGTCTATCAGGTCCTCTGCCCATTTTTCAATTGGACTGTTTGGGTTTTTTGTTGTTGTTGTTGAGTTGTGTGAGTTCCTTATATATTTTGGATATTAGCCCCTTATCGGAGGTGTTGTTTGCAAAAATCTTCTCCCATTGAGGTTGTTGTCTCTTTATTTTGTCGATGGTTTCTGTGGAGAAAAGGAACTCTCTTACACTGTTGGTGGGAATGCAGATTGGTGCAGCTGCTATGGAAGGCAGTGTGGAGGTTCCTCAAAAAATTAAGAATAGAATTACCATATGACCCAGTAATCCCTGTCCTTGGGTATCCACCCAAAAAATCTGAAAACATTTATCCATAAAGATATAGGTGCTCTGATGTTCATTGCAGCTTTATTTACAGTGGCCTAGACATGGAAACAACGAAAGTGTCCTTCCATAGATAATTGGATAAAGAATCTGTGGTATATATACACAATGGAATACTATTCTGCCATAAGAAAAGATGAAATAGTACCATTTGTGACAACATGGATGAATCTTGAGATTGTTATGCTGAGTGAAATAAGTCAGACACAATCGAGAACCATATGATTTCACTGATATCTGGTATATAAAACTGAAAACAACAGAAGAAAAGGACAAACAAATGAAGAAACAAAAACTCATAGACACCGACAATAGTTTAGTGGTTACCAGAGGGTAAGGGGGAGGGGGGTGGTAGATGAGGGTAAAGGGGATCAAATATATGGTGATGGAAGGAGAACTGACTCTGGGTGGTGAACATACAATATGATATAGAGATGATATATTACAGAATTGTACACCTGAAATCTATCTAACTTTACTAACAATTGTCACCCCAATAAACTTTAATATAAAAAAGAGAATAACAAGTAAAAAAAATATGAATGATAAAATGGCAATGGCTACATACATATCTATCAACAATTACTTTAAATGTAAGCAAATTAAATGCTCCAATCAAAAGATAGGGTGGCTGAATGGATAAGAAAACAAACCCTTGCATATGCTGCCTACAAGAGACTCACTTCAGTTTGAAAGACACACACAGACTGAAAATAAAGGGATGGAAAAAGATATTTCATGAAAATGGAAATGAAGTAAAAATCTGGGGTAGCAATACTTATACCAGACAAAATAGACTTTAAAACAAATGCTATAACAAGAGACAAAGAAGGGCCCAGTAATCCCATTTCTGGGTATTTTTCTGAAGAAACTCAAAACACTAATTCAAAGGGAAATGTGCGTCCATATGTTCATTGCAGCATTATGTACAATAGCCAAGATAGGGAGAAAACCTGGGTATCCATCAATGGATGAATGGATAAAGAAGAGATGGTACATATTTACAGTGGAATGTGGCCATAAAAAATGAAATTTTGCCATCTGCAGCAACATGAATGGACTTAGCGGGTATTGTGCTGAGTGGAGTAAGTCAGACAGAGAGAGACAAATGACATATGATTTCACTTATATGTGGAATCTAAAGAACAAAATCAAAACACAAAACAAAATAAACTCATAGATGCAGAGAAATTTTGATGGTTGCCAGATGGGAGAGGGTTGGGAAGATGGGTGAAAATGGGGAAGAGATTAAGAAATACAAATCAGTAGGTACAAAATAGTCATGGGGATATAAAGTACAGCTAAGAAATACAGTCAATAATATTGTAATAACTATATAGGTGTCAGATGGGTACTTGATTTACAGGGGTTATCACCTTGTAAGTTATATAAATTTCTAATCACTATGTTGTACACCCAAAAGTAATATAATATTAGTTAATTAGTATATCAACTGCAATTGAAAAATTAAACTATTATTAAAAAAGACTGTCCTTGCCCTCATTGGGTTATGTCAGCTCTCAACTTAGAAGACTGTTATGCAAAAATGTCCATCGCCTTGTAGACAACACCCTGTAGACAACCATCTTATTATTATAAAGCTTAGTGAAGCAGGTATTTAGATGGTGTACAAGAAATGAATCTAGTGAATCAAAGTGTTTGCTCATAAAGAAACAAACAAACAAATGAAAAACCTCCAAAGTTTATTGGTAACAATGTAAGAGCATCCTGGTTACTCAGGACTTAGGAAACCATGGATACATAGGTATGGATCTTTTTTTTTTATTATTATTTTTTATTTTTATCATATGGGCTTCTGGATTAGATTGAGATTCAAATAAAGCAGGAGACGGGAAGAAAGCAAAAATCAAATGACCCAGTACAGAACGTTGTGTCTTATGATGTTGTGAAAGTACTACCAATTCTACCGTTTTATTTTTGGTGAATGGGTAGACGTTTAGAATCTATTTATGGGCTGAGTTATTACCCGGGGGAAGGATGCTATTTACAGCAGGAGCAACATAAACATTTATGGGTTTCATGAGTCACAATTTTTGTTGCTGAAGGTTTCAGAACCTTCCCACAGGGACCTCTGATGATGATGATGATGATGACGGTGATGGTAGCTTCCATTTTGAGAGTTTACTATGTGTCCAGGGCTATTAAGAAAAACAATTTGTAAAAATAAGAGCATTTAGCAGTTAATTTTGCACTCCTATCTTACGACGGTGGCGGCTCTTGGTGACTCATCTTTCCATTATGAGCTTTAATCAGATTATTTTTATACATGAGCTGACAACTTCATAAGTTTTCGTGTTTCAACTCAAGCAAAACTCCACTATTTTGCTCAGCCTGAATATTTCCTTGCCTGTTTATGCAGGGAGCACTTTTGAGAAGAGACAGGACCCAGTCAGTGTCTCAAGGTCTTGGCCCTAGTGTACACTGTGTGGGCATTCAGGCCCCTGGGCGGTGCCAGCCTCCTGCTGGGAAGAGGCAGAGGGACGTCACAAAGGGTGCCCCCAAGTCGTGCTGGAGACTTAGTGTATGTGCGTTATGCCAGAGCACACCGGGCCACGGACTGCCCAAGCACAGCCGGCTCTTTTCAGTCTCTTAGGTGGCTCCTCTGCAACGCAACAATGAGATCGGAAAGGTTACAAAGGATGGCAGCAAGGAGAGGCTGCACACAAGGCCTAGGCTTTCTCTTTGGTTTTAGAATGTAAGTGGGAGGATTCTGGAATCCACCTTGATGGCAGAGGCGTAATGGTTAACAACAAACACTGGCTCTGGAGTAAGATCCAGTTGAATATATAACCTCTCTCAGGTTTTTCTTCTGTAATAGGGGGATAATACCTTCTGCTTCATGGGTTTCTGGTATAGATTAAAGAAGATTAAATAGACTTCATTGCTCAGATGATTTACCCAGCTACCTCAATTCTTTTAGGTCTCAGCTATTATATTGCTTTCTCAGGAGGGCTTACCCTGTTACTCCGTGTAAAATATACTCTGCCCTCTGCCCATAACTTCCTAGCACCTTACTCTGCTTTAGTTTTCTTTGATAGTATTTATCGTGACTCACAATAGACGTCTATGTGTGCTCTGTTCCCCCCTTATTCTTTCTCTCTCCCTCACTAGAACGTAAGTTTTATGAAGGCTGGGACTTCTTAGCCTTTTTCTCTGCTGTGTCCTTATCTCCTTGAGGAGAGATGGCACACAGTAGGTATGCAATAAATGTGTTGAATGGCAGAATGGATGAATGCAATGAATTAACGTAAAATGCTTTGCATAGTAGTTGCACATCACGAGTACTGAAAGGATTCAAATTTCTGTTACCAGCTATATGTAGATTGGCTCTGAGTAGAAAGCTTTCCTCTGGGGGAAGCTGTCTCATTCCACACTTGGTTGGGCCAGGCAGAATGTGGAAGGCCCAAGAGCTACTGATCCATGTATGGTCATCTAGAGAACTTTATCAGGCCTTTGGTGGTGTAGGCTCCAGCCAATAGGATCTGGAGGAAATTCTTTAACTCTCTCCACACAAAGAAACTAGGCAGTCCTCGTAGGTCACAACAGGATAATATGCGTGCTCATTTAGGAAGTCACCATGGTCTAGGCAACACTGGCCTGCTTCCAGAACACATGATATGCTCCTGCTTTTCCTTCCGTTATGGGCATAGAGAATGGCCTTTTGCTTGTGCTTCTCTTCTGGCCCCAACTTGCGTAATGGGTATGTATTTAATTTAAAGTGTTGCATACAAAATAAAGCCACAGACACAATTAATCAACTTGACCCTCTATATTATGTTTTCTTGCTTTCATACTTATGATAATCTTAAAAAATCTTCAGGGTGCTAATTTATATCCGGGGGACAATCTTAGCCTCTTCTGTTTTATTCCTGCTCACACAATTCAAATGTCCATCCTTGGATTACTCAGGGTCCTCCCAGAAGCAGACACCAAGATAGTGTAAAATGTTGCAAGGATTTACTGGGGGAAGTGCCTGTGTGAAAGGACCTATGGCAGGATTGGTTTAGCAGTCAGGCTGGTTTAGCAGTCAGATCATGATATGAGCCTGACTAAGTAAAGGGGAGCGGGAGAGAAGGCTGGGTAGAAGCAGGCCAGACAAAGGAAGCTGCAGCAAAGCCACTGGGAAGTCCTTGTGCCTGGGTCAGCCAACTAAGGAGTCCTGCTTCTCCCAGAATGGAGTACCCCCACTCTACTCTATCACTGGCAAGGAGCAGCCCTGGGAAAGTGGGATCATGGTACAAATACCTCAATAGACTTCGAAGTGTAGCAGTTAGGGCTCTGGGGCAATTCCATTCCCTGCAGAAGGAGGTTTGTGAAGCACAGTCTCATGGCTTCCACACCCCATGAGGCTAGATGATGCCACAACCATCCCCTAATGTTAGTTACTTTGCCATGAGGTACCAGGCTGCCAAGGGGCAGGTGTGGTGTCAAAACTTTCACCCAGAACAGCACAAATTAAATGAGTTAACCAAACATAATAATGGAGGGGTAGAGTCCCTTCTTCCAGCAGCTACTATAGTCACAATGGTTCTCTGATATCCCCTGACCCTAAAATGTACCACTCACAAGTTGGTCTGTGTCCTTTTAGATTCCCCTCAATCCCTCTTCCCACAGGTTGTACTCAGTAGGACTGAGTCACTACCAGCTCTGAGAGTTACAGCCTCCAAGAAGCAGAACCACTACTCACTCTCAGAGGTACATCTTAATGTACAGGACTGCACACTGGTCCAGTCTCCATCATGATGTTTTTACTTAAAGGGGATGGTAGCTCTTTCTAGTCCTGGGCCTTGGTTAGGGTCACTCAAGCCCACACTGATGAATTTCCACTAAGGAGAATCTCAAGGAGATGGGCTTGCTGTCTCTTTCCTCTAAGAAGGCCACTTGGGTTCCTTATGGAAATTTCCTCATCCTTTTCATAGCATCTTAACATTCCTATATCAATAATTTACTTCTGGGGGAAAATTATGAACACATGCTCCACTGTGGCTCGTCTATAGTTGCTAGCTGAGAACGAGAACAGTTGAAATAACATCTCAGGCAAATATTTTCCGTAATCTGTAGAGAGTAATCAATACTTGGGAGGAAAGTTACCTGGCGACAGTGCCAACATTCCATTTTCTGAAGCATTCTTGTGTGCTAGACTTTGAGGTCTCATACCTTTTCATTATTTCTCAACGACTGGTTCATGTGACTTCTTTGAACCAAAAGGTCCTCCTTGTGCAGATTTGTGTAGCTGATTTCCGCTAAGTTTCTTTTATTTTCCTAGAGTTTGGGTATTATGGGACAAGGTCTAATGAAGCAAATTAAATAATAAGTAGCTGATTTCCCATTCCCTTCTTTGGAACATTTACTGTCTGATTTGTCTGTGGGAAGACGCAGCTGTCAGCAGGCAGCCTGTGGGCCCTGAAGCAATTGAGGAGAAGCCTTCCTGTGAACTTCAGAGCACATACTGGGGGTGGAAGGACTTTGTTTTTCATTCTTAGAGCTTGTTGCTCCCAAATAAATGGCTGTAAATGGAGATGAAGGGATAAGGCTTGTGACTAATTTCTCTGGGGAGCCTAAATATCTCCACTGCTGATCCTCGTGTGTTGCTTCCTCTGTCTTCTCACTGCAAGACTCATAGCAGCTTTATGACAAGGTGGGTGTTTGTGATCTAGTTCAGGATGGGGACTAACCCTGTCCTCCCAGAGGTGGTGTTCTTTCCATGACGGGGCTGACGCTTAGCCTGTGGAATCCCAGTGAGCTAAGGGAACAGGCGGTGCATGTCAGGTTGATTCAGCTGAGGAAGTCATGGCTTTGCTTTAGCCTTATAAGGCGATGGTTCCGGTGGGAGCGAGACTGTCTCAGCTTGAAAACCCAAAGCTCTGAGCATTCCCAGATGACATCTGTAGTTTTTCCAACACACATTCGGCTTCCTTGGTTCCTTGTAGTGCTATGATTGTGCAATCACAACTTGGCAGGTTCTTCACTCTGTGAAATCTGTACATTTTCCACTCTGACATCTCAGAAGTAATCACTGAAGCGTTTTTATCAGGATGGTTTATCTAAAGCAGAACCACTCCCACTGACATGTCTTGGAACCAGGACTAGGGCAGTGATTACTTAGGAAGGAGAAAGGTGTAGAGGAAGGAAGGCTGGCTTTGGAATTGGCTAGACCAAAGTTCAAGTCTTGACTTCCTTTTGTTACTCGTTGAAGGAATTTAGGGGCTCGATTAATCTTCTGTAAAATGAAGAAAATAGTACAAACCTTGCCGGGCTGTTGTGAGCATTTGGTATAATGTAAGCTAAGAGTTAAGTAAATAAATGAACTCAGTAAGTGATGTATATATATGTGGTGTGTGTGTGTGTGTGCGTGTGTGTGTGTGTGTGTGTGTGTGTGTGTGTCTGTAGCGATGGTCCTATGTAGAGATGGCAATGATTATAAGCTGATTGTATATACAGGGAATCTCAGCTCACTTTTTAGGCTTCAACAAATTACACACACATACTCATTTGCATACACACATCCTTGTGCACACACACACACACACACACACACACACACACCACATGCCTGCACACATTCTTTGTAAACCTCAAATTTACTTTTGATAAATAATTTGCTTCTGAGGCTGGTCCAAGACTAAGCGTCTGTGAGTTACTTCTCAAACCTCCACACTGGGAGGTTTGGGAATGTCAGGACTGGGTTCTGTGCTGATACCCACAGAGGAGGGTCCTAGGCTCTTCCTTTCTAGCCATCAACCGGTAGCACGTCCAATCAAAGGATGACCAATTGCTTCTACCTTCCTCACTACAATCTAGGATCTGAAGACAGAAAACATTCTGAATCCTAGTTTGAGACATCTGGAAAATAAAAGACTTTTTCTCCAACTCTTGGAATACTTCCCTGTCACTGCAGCATTCATGTTATTTCCAAATAGAGTTTACGACTGACCTTCTTTGGTCCAGTGAGAAAAGATACAATATCTCTCCTTATGAAGTCTCTATGCCATAATACTGGTCACCAGCTTCTTAGCATATTTAGTAAAATGCTTGATATCTCATAATTATGAAACAGACTCCCAAGCACTATATTGAGGGGAAAAAGATAACTTCTGCCTGGAATAAACTTTGTAAATTTGACTCATTTCTTTTAGCTAATTGGTATGTTGAGCTTTGTTTTTTTCTGATTTAATTACTCAGCCAATTGATTAAGCAAAGTATTTATTAAACCACAACATTCTAGGCACTGCTGAAGTGCTGGGAATACAATGACGAACAAGACAACGAAAACTATTGTTTTTTATGGAGACTATAGTCCATGAGTTAAAAAATAAGATGCAAATGCTAGGAGGAAAGAAGTATAGGGCACTGTGGTAGCAAAGGGGAAGGGTACTCTGCTTAGACTTGTAGACAGAAGTCAAATCATAACTTGGGATCCGAGAGTGATTTAGCGTGGATGGGCCTGAGTGCAGGGGAAATGTGGCCAAGGGTTAGGCTGTGCAGGAGAGGCGGGGCCAGATCAGTAGACCTCAGAAGGCCAAACAGCCATTGTGGAGATTTTGGAATCTATGAAGGATTTTAAGTGAGCATAACATGGGAGGAAGATCAACATTTCATTTTAGAAAGATCAGTCTGGTGACAATGTAGAGTATGGATTGGATGGGCTTAAGTTCGGAAGCTGGGAGGATATTTGGGATTTGTGGCTGTGATCAGTGCAAGAGATGATGATGGCTTTAACTTTGGCAGTGGAAATAGAAAGGTGTAATGGATTGAAGACATTATTTAGCAGATAGAATCGATCGAACTTGGTAATTTATTGGAGAGACAGATGGAAGAAAAGAAAGAAGACAAGGATGCTGCTGATTATTCTAACTGAAGCAACCAATTATATGGTTTATTAACTGGGAAATAAAGGACTTATTTACTGAGCCAGGGAGTATAAGAAGAGGAAAAGGTGTAGGGGGAAGAGTGGATTCTGTGTTGAACATATTGAACTTGCGATGCCTGTGATCAAGTGGAGATGTTGAGTACACAGGCGGATATTCAAGAATAAGAAGCCCGTAAATGCAGATTTGGAAGTTGTCAACATACAGGTGGTAATTTAAGTCATGAGGATTTATCACTAAGGATGTGGAGTGAGAGGCGGACCAAAGGCAGATCTCTGAGGTCAGAGATGGGCGAGGGAAGAGAAACAAAGGAAACAAGAAGGAGCAACCAGAGTAGGGGAAGAAGGGGAAGTGGGGTGCAGAAGAGGGGGGAAGAGAGAGTTTTAAAGAGGTAGTCGTCCAGTGTGTCCAGTGCATGTTAGAGATCAAGGGCGATAGAGATGGAACGTTTCCTTCAGATTTTAGAAAAGGGGAGTGTTGTTTATCTTGGCAATAGCAGTTTAAGTGGAGTAGTGGTAAAAGAAACCAGATCTCAGTGGGCTGACGAGTGAGTGGGAGGTGAACAGGTGGACAAATATATAAGGGCAGTGAGATGGGGCAGTAGATAGAAGGGCATGGGAAAGCAGATGGGGAGTTTTTTCCTCTTTTCCTCTTCACATATATGTATATTTAAAGTTAAGCGAGGCTTGAGAGTGTTTCAATGCTACTGAGAAGGAACTGTTAGGGAGGAGTTAATCTGTGAAAGGGATGATTGACAGAGAGGGAAGGTTCCAGATCACCTGTTAAGTAATTAGCCCCATAAGAGGGGCACCTTTTCTACTGTAATAATGAGAAGGAAGGATGTATATAAGCTGGTAGTTTTAGTGGCTTAAAATGTAATTTTTCCTGCCCAATCTCCCCCCCAAATCATGGCCCCTTATTTTCAGCTTTATCCTTATATTTGTGTATTATTTTAAAATACACGGATTTGTCTATCTGGACATTTGTCCTTATGTTTAGGTTATCAGTTGCTATCTTTTGTGACTTAACTGTAAGTTCTGGAGGGCTGGGCATCTGTTTGTTCACTTTGTCCTGAAACGAAGAGTCTTGCCTTTTCTGAGTGAGTAGCCAGGAGTTAGGACACAGCCTGTGGCCTCCAAACAGGACAAAATGGGATTAAGTCCTGGCCCTCACTCAGCTAGTGCTCTAACTAGCTGCAAATCAGCCACAGACATAGGCAGTACTTTATGCAGGTTGGTGCTTCATCTTTCATTCTTAAAAAAATACTTCAAGAGCTATTTTCAGCTCACTAAGGGAAGGGAGTCTAGGTGAGTTTTGCTTACTTTTAAATTGCTCAAGCAATTTGAAAGCATGGCAAATAGAAGACTTGTCTTAGGAACAATTTCCTTTAGATTCAGATGGCTGGCTTGGCTCTGTGTGGATTTATGTCTTAGAGTAGAACTATCTTAGGGAAAGTGGCACTGAGGCAAATAATTAGCTTCTATACACTATGTAAATACTGTTTATATGTGTGACGTTGAGCCACACTGAGTATTAAAGATAACTTTGAATGGGGAAGAAGATGCCACACTAAGGCCACTGGTCGGTGTCCTGGAGCTGGTGTGGAGGGTAAATACTAAGTCTCTCAGGTATCTTTCCATCATCAGCTAGCAGATTGACATCCTTCTCTCTATCCCCATGTTGGGTAGTTTGGGATTCACCTAAAATGTGTGACCCAGGAGAGCAGATGGATTGTCCAGACTGTGGGGCATTCGGCCCCTGGGCATCTGTAACCAGGAGAGAAGATTATTTCTGTTTCTTGTTGCTGAGAGGGCAACCATGCCTTGGGCTGCTCTCAGTGTGACTCAACAACCTTCTGAAGTCTTGCTGGCTTCTGGATCTGGCTCTCAACTTGGCTCCACATTGAAATTGTCTAGGGAGTTAAGAAAAATACTGATGCTTAGGTCCCACATATT
Source organism: Rhinolophus ferrumequinum (assembly GCF_004115265.2). NCBI lineage: Eukaryota > Metazoa > Chordata > Mammalia > Chiroptera > Rhinolophidae > Rhinolophus > Rhinolophus ferrumequinum. Next base: position 65,421,548 of record NC_046289.1, read on the forward strand.
CTGATTTAATTGGTCTAGACTGTGTTCAGGGCACTGAGATTAAAAAAAAAAAAGATCTCTTTAGATGCTTCTGATGTGCAGCTCAGTTTAAGAACCACTGCTTTAAATCACTGGGGCTTTTGAGAGATTGGCTGGGCTAGAGATCACAAGATGCAAGAGGACCACAGATAACTGATAAGTTCTTTATAAAAAACATTTTATCGTTTGCAAGTCGTTGCAATATAATGGACTCCTATACATTTGTTTTCCAGGGCTGCATTCCTGTTGATTTCCTGGAAACATTTTGAGATGAAGGGTTCATTCATTACCATGGTTCATTACATCAGCGTGGGTTACCACAGTGTCCCACACTGCGAACATAGTCACTAGTGCGACATTTGGACAAAAGGAAAGGGACTGTCTCTAGGGGAAACTACTTAGTTTCCATGTAAGTTGCCTCTTTGGAGAAGACAGACACTAAGGAAATGTACTTCTCCTAGGAGTCCCAATCTCATTTCAGTAGTACTTGATAGCATTGTTTAAAGGTGAATTTAGAAAAAGTTTCTTTGCAGGGTCAGAGTTCCTGAGGAATTAGGAGTGAAAGCAGGACCCCATGGAAGCCCAAACTATGCGAAGCTGTATATTTGAATTCCATACTGCCCAATTGTAGCATACCTATGGAAATGAGCCAAGTAATTCTGCAATAGCCCAGGTTTTATTTGTTAGCATGATTCTTAGTCTTAAAATCTGCATGAAATCTATCAGAAAGAACATACTAGTCATTCCTATTGGAGCCAGATCTGAATTTTTTTTTTAGGTGAAATAAATAAGACTTAAACACATGTTCTTACTTAATTCTGAATACTCCAATAGGTGAATTTAGTGACAGTGTGATTCCTGGAGAGGATATCAGAGAGGACGTAAGGTTTGAGAAGTCGTCTTTGTGACTTGAACAAGTTTTGTCATGAATATGATACCTAAATCTCTTCCTCAGGATTTTTAAAAAACTTACTAAAATGCTATTGAGAAACAGTCTTAGTCTTTTCATAGATAAAAAGAACTTCAGAACTGGCAGTTCCTCATAAAAAAGTCTTCATATATGGAAAGCAAGGACTTTTCCTTGGTGAACAACTCTTTTTTGCTTTGAGTTCCCGGTTATTTATCTGATAACCAAGATTTTTTTCTTTTTTGGTATGTTTATAATTTGTAATTTTCTTAGCCTTGATTATTTACAGCCACATTAGCATTTTTTAAAAATTGTGAGGTCATTTTACAGTTCTTCTCAGCCTTGCCTTCTAGGAATTACATTACTCTGTCACTCAAATACTCTTTGAGAAGGGAGACATGGTGGTGAATTAAAACCTCTCCTTCCTACAACTTCAGATTTTTGGGAGCCTTGCGCTGAATGTGATAAGGGCCAGGGTTCTTTGTGAATATGGTCAACTAGAAAGCTCTTCCTGATGTAAAAGATACTGGGATTTGCACAGGAAGAGTTGGCTATCATTTCGTGATTCAATCCATAATGCTTAATGAACTGTCTCCTGGCAGCCATTCAGCATTAGAACTTTCTGCAGAAGAAAACATGATCTAAACACAAGTCTCTCCATTCATTAAGCTAGAAACATTGGCTATTAGAATTTATAGGGGGCCTTTTACATAGGTATGTCATGGCAGAGGCTCAGTGGTTGGGGTGCAAGGCCAAGTTTGAGCCACAGAGGATCTGTGGGACCAGGCAGCAATCTAGTTATAGGAAATCCATAATTCAAAGCAAAACCAGAACTTGTAACAAGATCAACTTGTGCTAAACTGATGAACTCTTGAACTTCTCTTTTTCCCTTTAGAACATGTTTGAACTGAAAGAGGAGGGTGGGGGATTGTAGGTTTCTCCCTACCAGTGAAGATTATGTGGCCCAGTTGGCAGAGGTAAATAAATCCATGTACTATTGTAAAGAAAGGTTTAACCATTTTATGCTATGGACCCTTTAGCAGAGAAACTTATAGAGCCCTTCTATTGGCAGCCTTAGCAAACTAATACAATTGATAAAACAATTCAAGTGTTTTTAATTCTGTGATTTAACTAGTAAGCAGTCCCCAGGTCCCTTTCCTCAGCCCAGAAGAGCAGGATACTGGTAGAAATGACATCCTGACTGTTAGAACCATGGATTCTTTTTTTTGGCAGAGATTCTTAAGTAGGGTCTATGAGTAGGCTTCAAGGATCTTTCTTTTTATATTCTTTCTTTTTATAGCAGTAGGGTTCAGAACTTCCACAGGATCCTCAAAAGTTCATGACTTTCCAAAAGTTTGTAATCCCCATTTTAGAATGTGTCACATATTCTGTCTGGGCCTCTCTGCCTTGGCTGCCACTGGACATAGAGTATACGTAAGGACTACTGATCATCCCTGCGGCTGGAATTGTCCATTTTTGGAGCTCCATAAGTGGAGCTGCCCATGTGCTCTGAGAAATATAGGAAAGCCCAGAGAACAAAATGAAAGCATTTATTTAGGTGTATGTTAATTATAAGTATTGGTGTTAGATATAAAGATATATAAGAATGCATAAGGAAATATCCCTAACCTCACATGTTGGAAAAGCTTCAAACCTTGATATTTTCTGAGTTTCATGACCCACGGTGGCTCTTTTTGGATAGACCAGACAGACAGCTCTGCTGTTCCTGACCCGGTGAACTTCCATGTGCTTGGGAAGCCTATTCATCCATATGGGTCCCTGGGTCCCCACCTTTTTCACAACAGTATCTCTGTATAAGCAGTGTCATGATTGGGTCTGCTCTCGGGAGACAGCTGGGAGAGAAAAAAGAGAAAGAGGAAAACAAAACAGAACAACAACATGATAATACCAAGTGCTCGTGAGGATGTGAAGCAACTGAAACTCTTATATGTGGCTGAAAGAAATGTAAAATGATGTAGCACTCTGAGAGAAGTTTAGCAGTTTCTTATAAAATTAAATACATGTTTACCATATGACCATCAATCCCCCTCCTAGGTGTTTGCACAAAAGAAATGAAAATGGGTTTACATTAAACTCGTATGTAAATATTTAGACACTTTATTCATAATAACATGAAAATGAAAACCATTCAAATTTTTTTCAACTTGTGAATGGTTAAACAAACTGTAGGGCACCCGTACAGTGGAATAGTACTGAGCAACAAAAAGATCAATTAACTATTTATGTACAAAAAGGATTGGCTGACTCTCTACTGCTTTGTTTCAAGAGGAAAAAGCCAGAGTCAATGGCTACATACTGTATCATTGCATTGAGGTGGCATGTGGAACAGGCAAAATAATAGGGGCAGAGAACAGTTGGTAGTTGCGAGGCACTAAAAGTAAGAGGAGGATTTCACCACGAATAGGCATTACCAAGGAATTTTCTATGTGCAGAGGAACTGTTCTGGGTCTAGAGTTTGGTGATTATATGACTCTAGGCATTTGTCAAAACTCACAGAAATGTACACCTAAAAGTTAATTTCACTGTACGCAAATTTAAAAATAAATTAATAAAAGCAAAGAAAAAGGAAAGAAAAGAAAGTAACTCCTGGCTGGAGTAGAGTTTATTTCATAGCCAAGAAGGGAGCTCAAGGTTATAAGGGGACATTCTGCTCGCTACCGCTTGTTTCACTGGCTTTAGCCAAACCCTTGGTGTGGACAGGCAGTTGGAAGAATATGACCATTTTCTGGGTGCAGGAGCTTTAAGGTTTGACTCATAAAACTAGAAATAGAGATAAATCTTGGGAGAAGGCAGTTGTGTTGAAGTAGACAAATTGGTATTCTCAGAATGAAGTTGGGAACAAATATTTTGGTATTACCACGTTGGAAAAGAAGAACAATGCAGATCAGGGCTCCTGGTGTTTGGCTGAGAGATCTGAAAAACTGTTGGAAGACTTCCAAAGCTTGGACCCTTCTCCATGTGTTTTTTTCTCTGCTAGCAATTAAATCAGTAAAGGCTGTATCCCTAAAGGGAAACCAACTCTTTCGGTCAATCATGCTTTATAGCAGCAGATTTTAAGCATTTTTGTAAGAGTTGATGGGTTTTGCTTTTACTCTCAAATGTCAGGCAGGGGAAGAAACATGTGATGGTGGAGAGAACAAAGGGTTTAGCATCAAGCTTGTCTGGATTACAGTAGGCTTTGTGACCTTGTGCTAATTACTTACCTTCTCTTAGCCTCCATTTTCTCTTCTGTGATACAAGGTTGTGGTGGAGATTGGAGATGAGGCAGAATGAACTGAGAATGGACTCTTTCGCCCTCGCCCTCTCCCCACGTCTCCCCAAGTGCATGCGCACGTACACACACACACACACACACACACACACACACACACACACACACCTGCACATCTGAGAGGGCTGGGAGAGCTGTCTTCAGCTAGTGTTCATCAGGAACAGATCAGGGTCAAAGTTATGCTCACAGGAGAGATATCCGTTCCTGATATGGGATGGGAGAAAGTGGTGAGGGTTATCTCCAGAAAAATACGATGCCCACCTTGACGTGGCAGCATGCTTCTTAGGTAGCTCATGGGAAGTTCATGGTAGCTGTTTTCAGTAAGAGGCTGGAGAGGAATGAGAGTTCCTGCTGTCCCCCAATTCCCGGGACCAGAGTCTACTCCTCTGCCTTTGTTGGCAAAATGTGGGCACAGAGGAGCCTCCATTTGCCTCTTGATCAAGACTGAGGGCTAGAGTCTTTTCCAGACCCCCATCTTGTGGGGAGGGTTGGAGTTTCCCTGGGTGGAGATTCAGGAATGGGGGTGTGTTGAGCAAGTGGCTTATGAGGGGAAGAGATGGAGAGAGAGAGAGAGAGCACCCCGTGGTAGGGTATGGTGCTTTCTGACTCCCGCATCTGCCTGTAAGCCTTCTTTCCTCTGTGTGGTAAAAAGCAACAACAAGTTAGAAAAATTAACAACCTCCATTCCTTTTATACGAACTGCTCAGTGTCGTGGTCTGAGTGATCGTTCATCTTCATTTGCATACTTCCATCATGGTTCTGTGTTTTGTGTCTGGAGAAGACTAATTAGGTTAGAGGTACTTGGTGACATGGACCTCAACTGTCATATGACCGTCATTGTCATCACTATCGTTAACGTTTACTGAGCACTTACTACAGGCCCAGGCTTGTTTCCATCTCTTTAAATATTTCAACATATATTTATATCCTCACATTAACCCCCGGTGTGGTACTTTCGTTTAAAAGAGGAAGAATGTGAGGCACAGATGGGTGAAGCACCTTGGCCTTCATCACACAGCGATAGGGGAATTTAAACCGAGGCCATTTGGATCTAGAGCCCATGCGCTTCATTACCTTCCTATACATACAGCCCCCCAGCCTCTCCCAGGCCCACGTGAGAAGCTGCAAGACTGAATTCTCAGAAAGAAGCGCTGGGTTAGCAAGGAGCCTCATTTCATTCTGAGACCATTAGGAAGGACGCAGCAATGATGAACGGCTGGGAAGTGTCCCCACACATCATGAGGGTATGGCGATCAGCACCGTCATGGTCGTTATCATGAGCTCTGTCTCCTGGGGACGATAGTGTGGCCTTCTCTACCTGTGTGATTTTTGTGTTCTCTCCACTGTAGCATGTCACAAGTTGCGCTTTGGTCAGTGTCTGATTATCTAGATGAACTTCTCACTACAAGGAGTTGGTTTGAAAACAACAAATAGGAAAACATGAGATCTTGCTGGATATTGATCAGATGATATAACAGATTCCACATTCAGTTGAAATGATGACCAATAAAATAGGAAGCCTGGAAAAGATCTGAGGCGCCTTCAGTCCCCAGTTCTACAGAAAGGAAGGCATCAGTTTGTTTAAGGAAGTTAAGTGTCACATTTCTTAGAAAGAAAAGAACTCCTGATGACTTTCTTCCACCCACACAGTCACTTTGTGCCTGGTGTGTATAGAGCAGTGGGCTTGTGGGGGCATACACATGTCTTTCCTTTAGAAAGACACTAAAGGAAAACAAGACACTAGAGTTGATACAAGGCAAAAAATAGGAAGGGATTTAAATTAGTACCACGGGGATCAATTCAAGGCCTTCCTTTATCAAGTTGGCCTGAATTTCCAGTGTTGAGTGAGAGCTAGTCACCACCACCCTGGAATTTTCAGATCAGTGAGGATAGAAGTCTTTTTGTGTGGTCTTTGGGAGGCTGTTGTCAGAGTCTTACTTCAGTTGACTAAAGCGTAGTGTTCAAGTTTGGACCAGTCATACTGATAGGTTAATACAGAGATGCAAGTCTTGTCTTTTGAACTTGTCGGCAAGTTCTCTTTCATTTTTACCTATGTCTCAGGGCTGTTTTACTAATAATACTTTAATCAAGTTATTAAGGACTATTAATATTTACCACTCAAGACACTATTGTATACCAATTCTTGCTGCCATGAAACATTTGACATTTTGCAAAGCTCTCACTGGACTTATGCACAAACAGTTGAAATTACCACAATTTTTGGAAAGGATATCTTGTTATTACTGTATTATCAGTGATGTTTTGAATTGGTTGGTCATGGTTTTCAATTGTTGCTTTTCTTGTATCAATGACTATATTAAAGATTTAAGAATGTATATGTTTTAATTGTCTTGCCTTAGTGCAATAATTATATTATTACCATTTGATTTCTCTTCATTCCTTTATCTTTTTTTTAACCATTGAGATCTTTCCACTGGTAATTGGAAATTAGTGGGTGTAGATAGGTCACTGGGTCCTTTTTGCTCCACCTAGAGGGACTATTGGATAGAACGTGGTGTTAAGGATTCAGTTTATAAAGGTATTTTCATTGATACATTCCTGTGTCTCTACCGGGTTGTCCCTCTGGGCTTGCATTTGTGAGTTGAGTGGCTAGGTTTATGAACGCAGGGCCAACAGGGCAAGTCAGAACCACAGCTTCTGCTAGAAAAAAAACAGACAATAAACTAAGCCAAAATAACAACAACAAAATCCAAAAACCCCTAGAGTGCAGGCAGCTGCAGAATGGTGCTCTTTTAAATAAGAAGCGTGGCCTTAACATAATTTCCTTTTCACAACCAGGAGACATATGTCCTATTGTCTATGCAATCAAGTCCTGACTCTAGTCTTAAGATGAGACATTTGAGGATCTTCACAGTACTAGTTGTCATTGCCCAGCTCTAAGTCCTGCCACTTCCCCATTATCTCACTCTTTGGGTTGTATGAATTATCCCCCACTCACACACATCACGCCTTTGCTGAGGCTGTTACCTCAGTGTGGCCTGGTCTACACCTTCTTCCATCTCCATTCAGGTGCCTGTATGCACATGCACACACTGGTACACAGGCCCCCTGACTACTGGGTGAACTTCAGCACATTCTGAAGGATCTAGTGCAGCCTCTTGTGATTCTCTCTTATAGCATTGACAGCATAGTAAAATTTTGGGTTCAGGAGAGCTAACTTTGCTCTTCGTTTCATTGTTCAACTAGATCAAAAAACTTACCTCCCTATGGTTTTTTGTTTTTGTTTTGTAAAAATGACAATAATCCCTTTCATTAAATGAAGTTTATTAAATATTTAATCTCCAGACAAAGAATTAATGTAGTGGAATGAGTTTTGTGTAACTTGACCAATCCTTTGTGCCAAATCCTTGAGACAAATCCTTTCTTGCATTTGATTTGAATTTATGTCTGTTTGTGTGTGTGTGTTTGTAAGAGAAAGGCATAAATGTGGAATATATGTATGTTGTTTCATGCTTTCCCATGAGCTCAGTCAAATGTATCCTGTGGTATTTACATTTTATTCCACAGAGTATAGAAAACACTGACTGTTCAGTCAGTGACAAGTTTCCAACAAGCACCAGCTCTGGGAGGGATATGTTGTTAGGAAATGTACAAATGTACAGGGTTACACAGTAGGGCTATAAATTCTGATTAGTCCATATGAAACATTCTGTACTTTGCAAGAGGAGCAAGACAGATGTTTGTCTCAATTTCATTTAAAGGCATTTTCCCTCAGATTTATACACGGAACCATATGACCGATAGGTTTTTTTTTTTCATAACTCTTTCACCCATGTGTTATCCATTATGGATTTAGAAGGCTGCAAACACCAAAGCCAGTGTGAGTCAGCAGAGGCCATATGCAGATAATAAGGTGTTTTGAGTTATCCCCTCCTTGGGGCTGCCTTCAGTTCATTCTGACCATCACACATGGGATGCCCTCCAGAATCCGGAATTGAGTTCTGGCTTTCCTGGATGTAAGTGTTAGGACTTCAAACTGGATCTCCTGGTTATCCCTTTAGGGCCGTGTTATTAGTTAGAATCCCATAGTGAGAGGCATCTTTTCATTTATTAGAAAAAGAAACAAAACTTAAAAAAAGAAAGTTTGAGATATTTCTTTAGTCAAGAAACAGTTGTGTGTCTAAAATGGACTGGACACTTTCCTGGGTACAGGCATATAAAGATAAACAAGAGGAAATTTTTGTTCTTCAAGGGCTCCCTGTCTGCCCCTGAGAGAGGTGGGGAGTACAGGGTGGGGAGAGCCATGACACAGGTCTGGATGGGGTGTCACTAGGACCTTGAGGTATGTGTGACCAACTCTGACTAGTGAGGCTAGGAAAGGCTCATGGAGAAGGTGATATTTGAATTGGGTCTTGAAAGATGATTAGTATTTTACCAGTTTTAACCTTATAGATATAAGCAAAAGATTGTCTTGTTTCACTGCAGACAAAATAAAGGGATATATAAAAATTAAACTCATTTAACAGAGGGTATAAAATGACATTTATTGTATAATTCCAATTCAGTTGTCAAATATAATCCACTCTCTTTATCATATTAACGTGTTTCCCTTAAAATAAGACCTAGCCAGACCATCAGCTCTAATGTGTGTTTTGGAGCAAAAATTAATATAAGACTTGGTATGATATGATATGATATGGTATGATATGATATGGTATGATATGATATGATATTAGACCTGGTATATTATATTATATTATATTATATTATATTATATTATATTATATTATATAAGACCTGATCTTATATTAAAATAAGATCAGGTCTTATATTAATTTTTGCTCCAAAAGACCATTTTGCTGCAAAAGGCCATTAGAACTGATGGTCTGGCTAGGTCTTATTTTCGGGGAAACACGATATAAGCAAATACTGATAGGACATGATATTTGGTTTCCCATCCAAGAATTCACTCAAAATAGGGTAACAAAGATGTCATATGAGATTTCAGACTCACTAAAAGGCTTCTAGCAGAATATTTTGCAATACAGGCAGTCCTCACTTTACATGGTTCTGATGTGTATAGATTGCAGATATCATGGTTTATTTCAATTACACCAGTCCCCCAACAACACAGTTCAAATTTTAGTTACCATGGTATATTAACTGTAAATAACTGCATGAAGTACAACTTTTGCTGTGGCCTCTTCAGTCTACAGATTATTACGTAAATAACAGATGCACTTTATGATAAGTGACCAATCATGTTGCGTCCTTGTCACTTAGTCATAAAGTGACATTTTACAAAAATGGATAACTGAAAGAGAGAACAGGCCAACAAAGATAAAAATACAGCAAAGAATAAAATTCGATAATGTTGGATAATGTGAACCAAGTATGAATGGAGTTATAGAAAAAAATAGCTGACTGTGAAGTTGTTCACCCTGCCTCTAAGACACCCTAGAAATGCAGCCAGAGGAACTCAGTAAGATGAACTTTTACACATAAAGGAGGAAGGTGTTTGAGACGAAAAGGATTAAGATGTCCCAGAGGAAGTGACACAAGCAAAAAACTTCATGTTAAAGAAATTGTTGGAGACATTTCGCAACATTGAAAGCTCAAAGGATAAAGTGTTGTTGGAAGCTGACTCAAATTTTAAAAAGAGTATGACAATTTGCCAAGGCAGAGAAAAGATGCTAACGCCATAGGGATGCTATGAGAAAAAGAAAGCAAGCCCAGTTTTTTACAGAGAAGTAAAACATTTTAATTCTCAATGTCTCCACTTTTTAAATTATGGTGTACTAAATAAATATTAACTATGTATTTTTTTACTTTCCTATCACCAACAGTAAGAGAGTTTTTAAAGTTTTGACAAAAAAAATTTTAAAGGCCATGGAATAACTAACTTGTCCCTTTGGTTATTCAGATTACTTTGCATTGTTTCAGCTTGCACAGTCATTTTTATGGCTCCATGCCACCAAGCGAAGCAGGAACTTCCTTTGAAAAAAACCAAAGACATTAAGTGCCAGTAAAAGCCCATAGCAGGGAAATATGTGAATCTGCCTTTATTGTCAATTCCATTCTTAAATTGAAGGTTCTAGCTGTGTAAATAGGGTGCTTTGCTTTTACATTTTAGAACTCTTCCATTTCATAGGGCCGGGGGCCCTTCCTAGATGCAACACTAATCTTAGGAAGTTGTATATGAATTTTGCATCATGGACTGATTTCATCTCTTTGGCTTCTGAAAGATTTTCCCAGTTGCTATTTGAACCTGTTATCAGAGTTCACCTTCACAGAGGGCAGTTGGGTTCTGTCTTTTGACTAGAGAAAAGTTCGTGGTGAGATTTGCTTTTTACTTGTAGATCATGTACTGGTGGAGTCACCGGATTGGTGAAGGCTGTTGTGCAGAATATCAGCATTTGCCTGTTTAGGCTTCATTCCCCGGTGTGCTGGTAACAGTCCGCTGCTTTGGGACATGCGTGTCCCATTCTATACAGTGGGAATCTCTTAAGGAGCCTCACATTTCTTAGCCTTTCTGCCTGGAGTTCAAGGATTGAATAGTATGATCATTGTATTTGATTCTCCTCAAGCAGATGTACCCTGCAATGCTGTCCGTTAATTCTGCTCCTTTTATCTCCAGAGCTGCCTTAATCCCCATTCTTTCTAAGTTTCGTTATTTAAGTTTTCCTTTAATTTTGTAGACTACCTTGTTGTCTTCCAATAGATTTCCACTATTTTTGTGCCTGTTAACCAGAATTAGTTGCATTGCTTGTTTAAGAAATGTAAAGTGTGCTTTGCTCTTAAACTGGGCTTAATTAAAAAGTGAAGACAAACTTTTAAAACCTTCATGTAAAAGAGTAATCACGAGATGTGTTTCCACATCTTGACAATCAAAGACTAAGAAATATCAGAGACACTTGGTTCAATGCAATGGGTTTCTTCTTTCTCCAAAAGGATAATTTTGCTGGGACAATAGCCCCAAACTCACAAAAAAGTAACTACATCTAAAAAAAAAAAAAAAAAAAAAAAAAAAGGCAGTGTATTACAGATTTATTTTTTCGTTGTTTATTCAAGGTCTAACTGAGGTGAGAAAGGAACATCTTGCTACAGATTTCATTTAATTTATTAAATTATTTGCTGAGCACTTATTATGTACAGGCATTGTTCTGGACACTTGGGATGAATTGGTCAACAAAACAAACAAAAATCTCTGCTCTCTTTGAGCTCCCATTTAGTGGGTAGAGAACTAAAGGGAACACACTTCTTGGCCATTATTATTTTGATCTAGGGTCTATGAGATGTAATGTGTAGATCAAATAAAATTTTACTTGAGATTTTGACTTTTTGCCTCCAATAGAAATCAAACCCAAACTAATAGTTTTCATAAGTGTTCAATTACTTTCCTATTTCTGGATTTGCCAGTTATTTTCCCTTTTGTCAGTCATGGTCCAAATCAGAAGACAAGCATGTCTAGCCTGGGCGAATTTAGAATCATCACCAAGAGACTCACTAGTGTCTGGTGCCTGGAATTTGGCAAATGATTCTCCACACTCTTATTACTCAATAAATATTGGATGATGGATATTTCTGATCTGAAGCCAATTTCTCAATACAAGATGGGAGTGATCCTGCCCTGGAGTAAGGAGGGGAGGAAAGCTCCTTTTCCCGCTCTTCCTTCCCCAGCTTCTGGGATGAGGGGGAAATTACTATGGAAATGAATACCCAAAAGGCATTTACTGGCTCAGTTTCATGATATTAAAAACAAAGGAGTGGGTGCTTTGGCATTCAGTGTGAATTCTAACATCTCTAACTTCATCTTGCCAGTAAGCTATTGCTATTTAAGGGAAAATTGAACACAAACAACTTTATTTTTCTGAAGCTTCCAGTCAAACTCTATTATCATCTCTAAAGAAAAAGCTGCTTACAGAATCATATTTTTTTGGAACTGTTCAGTAGAAAATGTCACATCTGATGTACAAGGCATAAGATGGGAAGTCAGTGAGCACCATGGCCAGTGAGAAATAGGAAACAGAAAGAAATCAGCAGATAAACACTATTTGTTCTTCGAATGGACAATTCAGAGGCATTGCTTTTTAGGTAGTGTGTCTGTGAACATCCTCATGGATATGTGGTTGGCTGTGTTTCTTTATGAAGCAGTATCCAGCTTAATACCCCATTACCTTATATTGGCTTTCCACACTTCCTTATCTCACTTCTCTTTCCCCCACCCTTATTCTCCTCGAATCTTCCAAAAAGCATTAACACGTAAGCCTTGCTTCAGGTAATACTTCTAGAATACCCAAATTATGAGAGGAGGTGATCTGTTTTTTCCCAAGTGGATAGCCCTTTGTCTTCAGACAATTTACTGAATAAGCCATCTTTCCTCACGTGTACACCTGGCACTGTTTTTCAACTCTGCTGTAGTTCCATTGATATATTTGTCTTTTTCTCCACTGCTACCAAACTTTTAATTCCTACAGATTTAGGATTTGAGATCTGGTAGGTTCCAAATTTCAAATTCACTATCAGATTCTTTCCTCCCCTCATGCTTTACTTTCACCTCTACTTCGATTTTGTTTTTCTCTTTCAGTCCTACTCTCTTTCTCAGCATGGACTCTGTCACCGACTCCTCTGATTTACTGCCAGCATTTCAGTCAGCTTCATAGCTTAATCCAAAAGTCCTTGTGATTTGAATATTATAATAATAATTTATAATGCAAAAGAGACTGCTGGTGATCTTCTTTTTACGTGGTGATAGAACCTCTGACTTTTGTGCATACAGTCTGCAGAATGGCAATCCCATTTCCTAGACACCCTTGTATCTAGGTTTGGCCACGTTATTAGGTTCTGTTCACTTGATATAAGAAATGTCAGGTTCTGCAATCACTATGTTAAGGGTGGTGGGCAAGGGGAAAGGTTCATCCTTCCTGATGTAGCTTCTACTTCACCTGACCTCCTGCTCAGGTCCCATTCCCCAGGGCCGTTAGGTTAAGTTATTGTTTCTAAAACACTCTATTTAAAGGTAATTATTAAACTGGGGGGAGTTAGATTATCAGGCCACCATCACAGTGACAGACTAATTGGTTAATTTAGGAGTTCAGGGCCTGTGGGAGTTGAACCCAAGACAGGTTCATTTTGAAAGGTGTTTAGGGGCAGGAAATTTGGAGATGAGGCCACCACTGGGTTAGGACAGAGGGAGGCCAGGGCAGGCCCATCCAGCAGGCAGAGAGCCAGGGGAGGGTAAAGAGTAAGACACAAAAAGGTGAGGTAGGGAAGGTCAAAGGCAACATAGTTTTGTATCAAGGCAGCTTGATTATCATCATTTCACTGAAAAAGCATATTTTCAAATCTTCAGACTTTCATTTATTAATTGACACGTCTAAAATGATGGGCTTTGGGGATAACGAATATCAGGGATCTCTTTATTTTCCTCACATATGGAGTTCAGATTCAGAGCTTTAGAAATAGGATGAGAAACAGGGGATTTGGAAAAGCTTATTTCTATGTTAGTATGCGTGTGTGTTGGGGTGGGGGGCGTTCCAGCTTGATCTTAGGCTATGTTCACTTCTTGGAGACGTGTCAGGACTCCTGGTGGGGCAGAACCTGCAGAAATATATTTGTAGGAATGCTTGATGGGCCTCTTAGGAGAAAACTCATCCTAAAAACGAGAGAGGGTAGGTTAGATGTACTTGATCTGGTGAAAAGCATTCAACTAGTGGCCATCAGAGGGGAGAAGGAGACTTTTGGGTAATTTACACTGTCTATCATTTGGCTTTTTTTCTGGCCCAGGCTCTCATGGAGTACTGTCTGAGTCCAAGCAGAATGGGACAGAAGGTAAAAATTGAGTCTTCATGAAACTCTCTGTAAGACATCCTTGCACAAGAGTATTGTGTTGGTATCCAGCTGGGCAAGGATAGTCTACAAAAGAGGTACAGGTCCCACTTCTGTGTGGAACACAGTATGACTTCCATGGACTAAGGATCCCAGAGGACACGCTTTGGAAACTTCAGGATGTCAACATATTTGTCCCAACAGCATTCAGAGGGAGGAGGTGGTCCTCCAGTGAGGTGGTTATGGTGCTCAATGGAGGTGGACACAGAAGGACCCCACAAATGGGGGCTGGGTGGAAGACAAGTGGAAGAAAAGTAGGAGATTCTACGTGGTGGAGACCTGATTGATTGTGAGAGAAAAAGATCTCTTGGGGTCCCACGTCCTTGAGAAGGAGGGCAGCAAAGATGCAGGAGTGTTGCAAAGGTCAGTGAAACAATGTGTGTGTGTGTGTGTGTGTGTGTGTGTGTGTGTGTGTGTGTGAACTCTCATTGATAAGGTCACTTATCACTAAGAGTACTTGGTTTCCTTCCTATCTCCAGAAGATGTCTAGGGCTGTAGAGTTATAGAACCCATCTCCATGGCCACAGATCCTCGCTAACTACTATTTGTAATATCTGCTTGCCTGCTGCTTGATGGCACGAGGTGTTCAGTGAGGCCAAGGTCATGGGGCCAATCCCTGTAGTGGCTTGTGAGGTGCACCTTTCTCAGTAAATCTCGTGCCTGGCCTATTTAACCCTCTTATACATGGGTACTGTCATTGGAAGGGGACTCAGAAAAGGAAATGTGTGTGTATGTGTGTGGGGAGTAGATATACCTCACTAATTATCCTTCTTTTGAGACTGCAAGTCTGTGAGTGTTCACTTGACATGTATATCTTCCTATATAAAGGGAGTGTGCCACCATGAATAAAACCAGTGCAATTTATTGAGCGCTTATTATATATGGATTTCACAGGGATTATAGTATTTACTCCTTACAATAGCCCTATTAGATAGGTACTAATATTGTCTTCATTCTGCAAATGAGGAAATGGTGGCTTAAAGAGGTTAAATAATTTGCCCCCAATGCTCAGCAAGTAAATAGCAGATGCAGGCATAACTGAACCCATAATTCTAAAGCCTGGGTTCTTAATCATTGTGCTATGCTACCTCATTCTTTAATTGTGATTTCTTTTAATTAAAAAATATTGTTTTCTTTTTAAGAAAAGCACTAGTATGTTTATATAAACATAAAAATATGCACAAACAAAAGGAGGACAAAATTTTCAGTCTCTCTCCCTCTCTGTCTCTGCGTGTGTGTGAAAGAGTATGTGTGTGTTCTAATGTGCTTTGGTGAAATATTTCAGGATTCTGTTTGGTTTATAGTTGGATTAACAAAGCACAGTGAGGACATGAAGGGATACAACTAAAGTCACCCTTGGAGGTGAGTCAGGGACAGGGTCAGCAGGCAGGGTCTCCTGGTTGTTCAACTACTGAGGATATTGGATAGGACAGATACAATTCTGCCAGGAAGCTGAGTTTGGGGCCATGTCTACCACAGCAAAGAGCAGAAGGCAGCAGGAATCCAAATCACTCAAGTCCCTCAGAGATCCCTGGGGAGGTGTTGTTTTACCAATTTGCTCTAAAGAGCGCAAGGGACATGACTTAGGGACTTTTCAGGCCAGAAGGAGCTGTTTAGAAGGCTCTGCATTCCAGGCAATGCCACTTTCCCCCGTATTCCTGCTTGTTGGAAGCCCCTCATCTGTATCACCATCATGAATTTTTGTTCCTGGGTTCTTTGGCTAGATCTTTTTCTTGCCCCCGTTTAGTTAGGACTCTGAAAAGGGGTCATTTCAAGCATAAAGCTCTCTATGCAGCTCTCTAGTTCTCGGGAGAGAGTGTGAGAAAACCAAACCTGAATGATGAAACACACATGCGTCCCAGTTCCTGCAGGGCCGCAGAGGCAGGATCTGTCTTAATGGAGTTTGATGCTCCAAACGGAATGTGCATCCGAAGCTGGAAACTTGAGTGATCTGCTCTTGGCACACTGTCCACTGGGAAAGCAGTACACATCCTCTTCACTGAGACCTGAAATGTCAGCAGAATGGGCCGATTGGGAGTAAGCCGGGCTCCTGGCAACTGGTAGCAAGAAAATAAAATAACTTCACTAAATAAAAGAGATAAGAGGACGGAATTGGTACCTTTTCCCCAGCTGTCACTGATGATTTTAGAGAAAAGATCTCAAAACCTCCTGGGCTGTTACCTCTTCAGCTAGTTTTTTTTTGATTTTGGAATCTGTCTTTCTTGATTAGGATACTTAAAGGGTCTCATGGGGCTTCTGAGAACTGACTCGTCCACCTATTGTCCCTTCGGGCCAGTGAAGAAGTTTTTGTGTAGGAAGCAACCCTCGCAGAGGAATTTTTCAGAATGTAATTTATAGACTATCGGGACCATCTAATCTGGTTTCTCTCAAGGAAGATTCCTGGACCTCTTATACCTAATGAATCAAACTATTCGAGTTTGACACCTAGGAATCTGCATTTCAACAAAGCTGTAGGCGATTCTCATATCCATTAGAGTTGGAAAACCATCGATGTATATTCATAACATTCAGAGGGAAGCACCTACCAAATGCCAGGCATGAAAGTGCTTCACAGATAAGATCTCATGTGATCCTTGAGAAAAATCATATGCAGTAGACATTCTCCTTTTATCAACGAGGAAACTGAGGCATAGAGCGGTTAACTTTTACTAGATCACACACTTGTGAGTGGTGGAGGCAGAATTTAAACCGGATGTTTCTGTCCATCTACATAACAGTGCATCATTGAGAAGAAATGTTGAGGAGCAGCAACAATCACGGAGAGTCAAGGTGAGTCCAAATATGGAGTCTCTGAAGGGGGGAATGAAAGACGTGCATGGGCATGACACATGTTCTGCCTTATGAAGTGGTTTTAAAAAGTGGAAGGACGTTATTCAGTCAGTTTTCCTTAAATGTATTAATTGTACTAAAATCATCCTGGTTGCATCACGTGAATGGATGGCCATGTCCAGAAGAATAACTGATAATTCTGGCCTTGGAGAACACTGAGAAAGAGCGTGAGGGAACCTGAGGACTTCCATTAGGTAGAATGGGGTAAACAGAGCATTAGTTGAGTTTGATCTTATCCGACACTTCTCCATGTTGTTGAATATTATTGACTTTGACCTCCACAAATTCAGAACCCCTTGTACCCTATGTTTTTGAACTTTAAAGTTCTTATGGACATTTTATTATCATGATATTATATAGGTCCAGACTCAGCCACAGGGATTCAAGGGATGTTTGATGATTCGTGGTTTTTCTAGAACCAAGTTGACACTGACCACACATCCTCATGGTAGAATTATTAGTCACCACACCGAGAGGAGAGTCTGAGCCTAGAGGATTGAATTTGGGCCTAGGTCTAGGATCACCTTGGGATTACTGTCCTTACCTTTTCTCTGACCTTGTTTATTTGTTGCCATCAACATCATTTTAGGAAACATGTAGTTCTTCAATATTTAATGTTAAAAGGGAGATGTACAAAGAGGCAGCCTGTTTTCCCTTCTCTTATTCCTTCTTTCCCTCTCTTCCTTTCTTTTTTTCTCTCCCCTTCCAAAACAATAATTTCCCTGTTATTTCCCTATAGTTTCATTCCATAACCTTGGGTTTAGCAAGGGAACTGGATGCCAAGCTTATTAGCAATAAAATAATTTCTTTTCAGGGCAATATTCCTGACTCATCTGACAGAAATTTAAAAACAAGTGAAAAGATTCTGTCTCCTCAAAATTGTGAAATCTCCCTTGGGTCCTGCATACCTAGTGTGACACGGAATGCTGGATACAATAGATTTTGGTGATCTCAACTTCTCTCTCATTTGTGACTGACTATAGGTTGGAGAGCCAGTCTGTTGGGTTTCTGAAGCACTTCTCCAATCATATCAGGAATCTCAAAGGTACACAAAATACATATGCACACACACGCACACACACTTTTACTTGAACGACCCACACATCTTGGGAGAGGAAAAGAAAAAGCAGATTTAGAGATTCATATCCATCTTGCCCATGCATTCATATCACTTTGAGGGATCCCGTGTTGTGTAGCCCACTATGTAAGTATGAGAATTCTGTTGAGTAGGATCTCTAGATATTTTCATGCTAAACCGCCTTGTACTCTTTCTTACTTGTCCTCTTTATAGAAAGGGTTCACCCAACCTAAGAATTGATGAGGATTATTTTTCTGTGAGAGGTAATCAGTGTCTGTCTTATAAGGTCACCGGGTAGTTGTTGTCTACCTGATGTGATATATCTTAGACACTGCCTGCCAGCATTTAGAAGTTCCATCTGGCCTCATGTTGTGTGGTAGAGGGCACTGAATTGGAAGGTGGGAGACCCCGGCTCCAGAATGGACTCTGCCATTAGCTTGTGGTGTCCCCTAAGACAAGTATGTTCTCTTCTTCTGTGGGGCTTCATTTCTTCCAGTGTCTTTTTCTCCAGCATCCCCCCATACAACTACCGGAGTAATTTTTCTGAAACATAGCCAGAATCACATAACTTTTTTCTTTTAGTAGCTACCCATAACCTACAACTGGCTTTCAGTCCTGGTTGTGACCCTGAATTAACTGCAAAGCAAATCCCAACTTCTGAGCATAGAAGCTTGGGAATCTAAACTTATTAAAAAATGTAGTTTTTAACTCCCTGGACCCTGCCTCCCAAAGATATCCAAATCCCTTCACAACCTGGCCACAGATTCCCATTCCAGCTGCATATCCTTCAGAGGTCCCCACGGGTGCCATGCTCTATCTTAACAATCTTTATGCTCTTTCTTCAAAGCAATATGTACTTGGACACCTCTGTGTGCATGGGTGAGCCCTGCCACCCTTCTCCACCAGTGAGGCCCACCATGGACCGACCAGCTTATGTGTCAACACTTTCCGAGGGCTTCCCAGTCTCCCAAAGGGAGAGTAGGAAACCCAGTCCTGTGTCCCTAGAGCACCTTGTTTTCACATATTTATTAAAAATAGTATTGCATTTGAGCAAAGTTATTCATTTTTCTGTCTATTTCCCTTAAAAGAATGGGCTCTCCTTGAGAATAAAAGCAATATCTTAAATAATTTTGTGTTGCTTGCACCCTACACCACCATCTCATTGTTTTAATATTATAATTGCAGGGTCATAGCATGTGTAAGTTCTGCCGCATTACTCTTCGTTTTCATAATTATTGTAGTTTTCCAAATGAACTTTCACCCTTTAAGTGTTCCAGAAAATTTACTAATATATTGATACTTTTAAATGTATTAGCATAGAATCATATGCAGTGTTCCCTTATAATATTAATATCTTTGTTAGCTTTAGTTTTCTCCCTTGTCTCTTTCCTAAAGTTGTTTATTAATATTTTTCTCCCATTCTCTATTCAGTTTGTTTATTTTCATTCTTCATTGTTTAAAATTTATAAAACAACAGTTTTACTCTAAATAAGTTTTGGCTGCACACAGTGCACTTTGATACGCAGTTTTTGTCAATATCATTATTTTTTCTCCCCAAACTCAAAAACTGCAAATTTGATTTCCTCTTTGACCCCAGAGTTATTCAGGGAAGTGCTTTATCAACTCCTTTCTAGCATCATTTTCCTGTGGTAAAATGAAAGGCACAGAGAGTACATTTTAATAGCGGGAGATGTTGAGGGAAGTCTAGACTGAGACAGCAGCCGCGTGGGTGAAATGCTTGATAAGCAGTCTGGGGATTCCTTCGTGAAGGATGCAAAAAATAGGGCAGAGGATGCTAAAAGGAAATGTGGTAGAGA
Organism: Rhinolophus ferrumequinum; assembly: GCF_004115265.2. Taxonomy (NCBI): domain Eukaryota; kingdom Metazoa; phylum Chordata; class Mammalia; order Chiroptera; family Rhinolophidae; genus Rhinolophus; species Rhinolophus ferrumequinum. The sequence continues at coordinate 65,441,359 of NC_046289.1, forward strand.
ATTAAGAACAAACGTCGTGATTTCATCAAGAGCGGGCCTTTGTTCTGACTTCTCTGTGGGTGATGGTTGATGGGTTCAGTCCCCCCGCTTGGCCGTCTTCTCTAAGTCTAGCAGCTGATGGGCACTGTGGGGGACATTGTGATTCACACAACCGTGCCTGTCCCTCTCTGAGAGCACAGCACGACACTTGGGAAGCCAGCAGGAGAAAGCAAGGTACGTATGCCACCTGGGAAGAAAAGGCCTTCACTGCATCCTCCTTCTTTCCCCACCTGCAGACATCTCCTCCCAGGAACTATCAAAAAGGCCTCCTCGCTCTTAAGTGGCAAAGGTGAAAAAGCTGAGTAATGAATTTCTTTTCTTTTTTTAAAAAATCCATGTTACCTTGATTTTTTTCTATTCTTCCCCCCGCCCCCAGTTTTACTGAGATATGATTGACACATAACATTATATTAGTTTAAGGTGTACACCATGATTTGCTGTATGTACACATTGTGAAATGATCACTTCAATTAGTTAACATCCATAACCTCACATAGTTACAAATATCTTTTTCTTGTGATGAAATCTTTTAAGATTTAGTTTCTTAGCAACTATTAAATATACAATACAGTATTGTTAATTATAATCCCGATGCTACATCACATCCTCAGACCTTATTTCTACTTTCACTCATCTCTCCCAGGCTCCTTGCCCCCAACACCCTGCCTCTGGAAAACACCAATTTGTTCTTTGTTTCTATGGGTTCAGTTTTGTTAGATTCCACATATAAAGGAGATTAAGCAGTATTGGTATTTCTGTGTCTGACTTATTTCACATAGCATGATGCTCTCCAGATCCATTCATGTTGTCACAAATGTCAGGAGTTCCTTCTTTTTTATGGCTGAATAATATTCCATCGTATATACACACCACATTTTTTTATTCATTCATCCATCGATGGACACTTAGGTCATTCCATGTCTTGGCTATTGTAAATAATGCTGCCGTGAACTTGGAGATAGTAATTTTGCTTTCTTTGGATAAATATCCAGAAGTAGAATTGCTGGATCACATGGTAGCTCTATTTTTATTTTTTGAGGAAACTTCATACTGTTTTCCATAGTGGCTGCACCAATTTACATTCCCACCAACAATGCACATGGGTCCTCTTCTCTCCACATCCTTGCCAACACTTGTTATCTCTTGTCTTTTGATAATAGTCATTCTAATTCGTTAATAGGCATGAGTTGATGTGTCATTATCGTTTAAATTTGCTTTTCCCTGATGGTTAGTGACGTTGAACATCATATGTCTGTTGGCCGTCTGTATGTCTTCTTTGGAGAAATGTCTATTGTGTTCCTCTGCCCATTTTTTAATGGGATTGTTTGTTTTTTCTTTTCTACTTGGATAGCACCAGCAGCACCAGTGCCTTTTGCCACAAATGACAGAGCAACTCCCTTTGGCAAAGATAGACTTCATTTTTGGATACTTTTTTTCTCTTTCTTTTTTGGTATGTCTTAAGCATGGCCCATGTTTGGTTTGACAAGTAAACCTTCAAAATGACAAGCAGTGGCTTGGAGGAAGCCTGAAATACATGGAACACAGGGTCAGCCTGTTCTTCTCTCCTTGTCACAGGTGTCGGCATTCATTTTTCCTTCCTTTCTTTCATCTGAGGCAGGATTGCTGAGCACTGGGTGTGGGGGGAACTGTCTGCCCACCTCTTTCCTGTTGTTTTCCATTGGCAGGTTGGATGGGACTCTCAGAGAATTCTGGCTGAGGCAGCGGCTGTGCTTTATCCTGCACCATGGCTTTGCAAGTCAGCTTCCTGGTGGTTCTGCCTTGCACTGGCACTTCTGTATTACAGACTTCCAGCAGGACATCGCATGATGGCTGGCAGCCCTCGTCAGAAACAGCCTGGATTTTGGCAGTAAGGTCATGTCCTCTGATCTGAAGCCAGCCTAGGGACTACATGAACTTTGAAACAAACTCTATGGGGTAACGTTGGTCCCAGAAGAAGTTTGGGGAAGTTTCTCATCAGGCCCATTCTCTTCTTTTGAAGTATTGTCTTCCAAGTTGGTGGTGCCTCCTTTCTCCCTTTAGAGAATTTGCTATTTTTTCTCCCAGTTCACACCTGTTCTCAAGAAACGATTTGTTATACTCAGCCACCCTGAGGTCATATTTCTTCCTTGTAGAAAACAGTGCTAGTTGTCCCCTGATTTCAGTCCTTCGAGCAATGATATGCGATACTTGAATATCATCTGGGTCCATGGCTGCCCAACATAAAAGATTACCTTTACCAGCATTTCTTGTGGGTCCTTGTGGCCAAGTGAATAAGTTCTGGCCTCTGCTGTCTCTCACCTGCCCACACCCTCCCCTCCCACTGAACTGAATGCACATGGGTTGGGGAACACCTGGGGTCATATGCACGGGAACAATAGTGTGGGGACAGAGTCCCAGAGAGCAGTTTCCAGGCTCTTGGCCTCACATGGAAAGGTGCTGGCTCGGGTAGTAGATGGCCATCAGCCTGACTAGTTGGCCATCAGCTGTCACAGTTAGCCACTGGCCACTAATATAACTGCCGAGGCTAAGCTAGAGAGTTGGTTGGTTGACAGAGAAGCAAGTATGGTTAGCAAGCAGATTATATTGCAGCTCTTGTTGATCCTACTTCCCGTGTCTCGCTGGGCCGCCAGAGAGACTGGGGTACAGGGAGGCCCCTTGTTGGAGTACTGGCAGATGTTTGCTTTTGTGTCTCGACTAGCTGCCATCGAGAATATAGTGGCATGACTCCCTTATCTATGGCTCCATTGTTGTTCCTGTTTGGCCTCACCATATCCTGCGTTCTTGTGCGGGGAGCAGGAGCTGAGTCCCTGCATGACAATAGACTCAGGATGGCAGAGCAACAAGATGGAAGAACCCTGGGTGTCAGACACTGAGGAACTTCCATATCAGCCTGGCTTACGCTTAGCAGTGTGGTTTGGGTTCTACTCCAGCAGTTAAGCCTGATCCTAATGAAAGTACCCGTGAGATGTGGGTTGATAGAGTCTGAGTGTTGAAGCAGCACCTGTGCTGTCAGAGGGGATTAGTAAAAGCAGGTGTCTGGCCTCACATCACTGCTCCAGGGGCTTGCCACATACCTGATCACACCTGTGCCGGGAGCCTATGTTATTACAGTCTACGATCATAGTCTCTCCATGTAAGTTTCCTACTTCTGAGCTCCCTCCAAGGCTCATCCAACACAGCATATGTAGGCAGGGGAAAGGTCACCACCCTTTCTGAGCAAACATTCTGAGCTGTCCCTTAAAACTGTATTCTGTATATTGCCTTTAGAATTGATCATACATCCTTTTCCTTAAGTATAAAAATCAAATATTTTCTGTTTCTATAAAAAGCAGTTGTAATTTTAAGTACTTTCCTGGCATGAGGTAGTACCAGGTAAAGATGAATAACCAGAGCCCACTTATTTGAGAAATAAGGTGTATGAAACAGTTTAGGGAAGAGGTTGAAAAACTTTTACTGTAAAGAGCCAGACAGTAAATGTTTGAGACTGTGGGGCCACTATGGTCTCTGTTGCAACTATTCAACTGTGCCACTGTAGAGGGAAAAGCAGCCATAGACAATACACACATGAATGAATGGCCATGGCTGTGTGCCCACGTGAACTGTCGTTTGATGACGGCTGATTTATGGTCTTTGCGCACTATTCACTTTTCAGGGAAGTTGTATACAAGAGCGTTACAAGGGTCAGTTGTTTTTTTGCATTCTACGTATCTTGAATCAGAAGTATTTTGACAACTGCGTCAATAATACTCTTATTAAAAATAGGTTAGCATTTCATTTGGTTCTCTGCTTGAATAGGAATGATCTTACTATTAAATCAACAGAGCTGTCCACCAATAGGCAGACTCTCCATACCGACCATGGGATCATAAATGCTCGCTGGTATCAGGAGGGAAGGGCCGAAGCGTGGCTCTTCCACGTGTGAAAATATTTTGGAGGAAAGTAGGTGTACTCAAGACAAAGAAACAAAAACACAGAAACTTCATTATAAGGTTATTTCTTTCTTATGTAACTATATTTAAAAATTTTGATGTTACTTTCAGCAACTGTGTGGAAGACACTGAGCATATAGGAAAGTCTTCAGATTTGTGCATCTTCTTTGCTTTCATAAGTCACAATTGTAGTATATGCCTTTCAAAGTAGGAACTCAACGATTATTGTTTGGCTTTTTTTCCCCCACCAGGGAAGAATCAGAAATGGTCGGGCATTTTTGTGCTCTCATTTTTAGTTAGGAAATCCTGACAGGAAAGAGGCACACCCAGGGAGAATTTAGCAAAACGGGAGAACTAGGCCATAATATTGGGGGATTTATGTACGTGCTTTCTAAGGTGCTTTTGTAATAAATATTCCTGTGGTTTTGGGATGAGGAGTGAGATGTTTATTTTCCTCTTGAAAATGTGTGGCCATGCTTTGATTCCAGTTCCTTTAAATTCAACAAGTCTTCATTGAATACGTTCTATGTGTTCATTCCATGTAGGTTAAAAAGGGGGAAAATGGAAGATAGATCCAGGAGCTTACTCAGGAGGAGGTTCCTGGTTTTTGATTTGTTGTTTTATCCCCACTGTATGCATAGATCAGCATCCTACTATAGTATAACTGTCATGGTTTTCTCTGCTGTTTTTACGTTGGTACCTAGAAGAGAAAATAGGCAACATTTTGGTCTCTCAATCCATCCAAAATGGTTAGGACTCTTCCGGGCATCCCATTTCTTTCAGATGTGTTTTGATTTTTAAAATGTTAATTTGTCCCAGGTCTCCTCAGAAAAGTGTCACTCTGTGGTACTGAAAGGGGTCCAGGCTTGCCTCATCAAACTCCTGCTTCAGACCCAGGGAAAGCAGAGTATGTGGAAACAAGATAACCCCTTCTACAAGCAGGGTACCCTTTGAAAGATAACACAGCAAATATTCAAGGTGCTTTCCTTCCCGCCTTTCCTCTCCTAAGCCATATATGGTAGAGGGGCCAAAAGGAACAGCCTTGCTACTTTACTAAAAGGAATTCTTTGATGTGGGAGACTGAACTGAGCTGTTTTGGGCCTATGGTGGGAGGGAGTTGGGGAAAGGGGAATTAAAGTTCATGGAGGAAGCTGGAGTCTTTAGGTCAAACTGAGATGTGACCCTCAGAGCTTGCCAAGTCCATGAGGGAACATAAGTTGCCTTTGGATGGCTTCTCAATGGCCCCTCTGTGGCCCTGGGTCCCAGGCCCTGGTGAGATACTCTCTGATGTGAACTGAGGGGGTCAGCCTGCACAGCAGGGACCTGCCTTGTCTACACAGGAGGTTAACCAGTGGCACCCTCCAAGTAGAGACTTGGGGAATGGAAACATATACACAAAACACTTACCCCAATGCCCCAGCTACTTAATTCTGTTAATTGGCTTCTTTTCCACCAATAAAGAAGAAGAGTAATTTTTTAAAAAGTTTTCACCCCTACAGAATTCACTGGGGCTATGTAAATTACCTTTTTCTATTAGTTTGCAAGCCTCCAGCCCTCCTAGAGTCCTGATGAAATATCTCAAAATGTGTCCTGCTGATCCCCAAACTCTGAAAATGACCATTGCTTTCTCTGACCCCAAAGCTTGTTTATTTAATTCTCTTAAAAGTCAGCATTGTTGCCAAACGATAGTTTTTGTTTGATTTTATGTTTTGTATTCTCCCAGGGACATGAGCAACATCAATTTTAAAAGGGTCCATGTTTATGGTTATTGTCTAGTTAGTTTGTCTTTCTAGTTCTTAAGCACTGACCTAAGACTGTTGTGTTTGGGTTCCCAACACTACCAAGAATGTTGACATTTTAAAGTCCCTTTCAGCATTATCTCTCTCACACACATACACTGCATATTAAAGAAAAAGACTTTACTTAAAAAATGCACAAAGAAGAGATTTAATTTTTATTTTGCCTTTATATCACTAACATATTTTTAAGGCAATTTTTTTTTTTTTTAAATTAGGTTTTGGTGCCTAGAAGTTTGTGGTGACATGTTGGTAGCCAGTCAGAATGCCTGGGAAAAGTTTTGGGCAAACAATCAACAATCAAATTTTGTTATTTTCCAGGCCTGTTGAGTTTGGAACACAGGTTAAAAGAGTCTTTTGAGTCCTGGTTTCATTTTCTCAGGCAAGTTTCAGAGGAAAAAACAATGACTTTGATGTCAGAAAGACTCAGGCTAATATTCTCATTCACATTCTACCTGAGTGAACTTGGAGAAGTTACTTGATTACTCTACATCTCAATTTCCACATGTGCAAAATGCAGACAAAATCTTCTTGAGATCCTTCTGAAGATGACATGTGAAATCTCTATAGAGTGAAAAACTCAGTGCTTGATGACAGTGTTCTTCCTCAATTCCCTTCCTGCTGTCTATTCGCTTCCCCACTCGTGGGTATGTGGACTCGGGCCAAGCTATCCCTTCACTCTGTAGTAGCTCTTGTGAGTTACGGGAGGGTGAGACTTGGCTTATGAAGTTGCATGGTCAACCAATGTTGGGCAGAGACAACTCTTCCTGTACCTGTTGAAGGCAGAGAAAGCAAACACCTTTACTGAACTGTCGTATACACCAGCACCCTTAAACCTTTCATTTGTATATTCATTCATCCTAAGAATCAGTAGGGAGACTGAACCAAAGAAGACACTATCACATGAGATGGTTAAACTGGATGATGCATGGCTGCTGCACACAGAACAAGAATGAAGGACAATATCGGTTCCTGATAATGTGGTAAACACTACGGAATGTAATAGAAGGTCACCTATCTGAGGGGCCACTTGTTCTCTTTTGACTTACTTGAAAAATGGGAGAAATGACAATATTCACAATATTCTCTAGAAATAGGAGGTCACATTAAAAAAACTTTATTAATTCCCTTTCAAGTTTCATTGTGATCATACTTCAGCAGAGACCCAATGGGTGAGTACAGTACTTTTTTTTCCATAGTGTTGAGCACATTGTTGGCATTAAATAGAGTTGTGTTGAGTGGAGGAAAGAACTCTCTCCCAATGCTGATAACCCCTCCTACCAGAGACTGTTAACATGATGAATACTTGCTTTTCATCTGTGTTCTCATTCTCCCAGAATATGAAGATATCAGCTAGTAAGCCATTAGCCCCAGTGCTAAGTTGTATTCTGAGAGGAGTTTATTCACAGGATCTGGCCCATATTTGCCCAACTTGTTGGATTTTCTCTAAGATCCCCTCTATACTTTTTGATCTTTGGACTATAACTCCAAATGGCCTAAGTCATCTCAGCCTGCTTATTTATATGGAAGCATAATTAACAGTGCAAAATACTACATACTCAGGCCTTAAAATGACTGGAGCCATTCAAGAGAAATTAAGCTGGAATCAAGTAAAAAACATTGAAAATTGAAAGATATCACCATAGCACCAGCAGCATATTAGCTAAGGTCACCAGTGCTCAAGGCTCTTGGCTATCTCATTGTTTTGACATTGATGTGTGGGCTAAGAATGTTGATTAAACCAACAGGCTGTAAAAAGCATTTTATAATGTAGGATTAAATATTTCCACTTGTCAAAGATCTCCAGAGTGCTAACTCTGACAATCTATTCATGGAAATGTACACATGAGATTGATTTGTTTTCTTTATATAGATGCTCACCCAGGAAGATGTTAGACACGAAGGATGCCTCATGACCAGGAAAATACAGTCATCTGGGAGGACTCTGGCAGGGAGAACCCTATTGAGGGGGAGGTGCTCATTGTGAGACCCCTCTGAAGAGCAAGAAGGGAAAAGGAGGCAGGAGAGAGCAGGGCAGAGGAGACTTACTGAGCTGGTACACATCATGGGAGAAGGGCAAGGAGCAACCAGGCTGCAAGAAGGAGCGCACCTGAAAGCCCTTTTGCCAGGTTTCCCCCCCAAAAGGAATCATGCCCTGTGAGGTGTACTAATGGGAGATACTTTAGGTTTAATGGAAGACTTTTTAAGGATCTCTTTACTTGCTGCATCAATCTATCTCATCTGTGATTATTCTGCCCAGGACACCATGATAGATACTGGGATTATGAAAAATTATGCATGAGACTATCTCTACCTTCACAAGCCACTGATATCTCCGACGGGACCAGATCTACACAGAGACATCTACAATCTTACTCATTTAGTGATGGAACTTCATGGAAAGAAGGCTAACACAGCATAGCACATGCTATGTGGAAGATGTATCAGACTGCCAAAACCATAGTATGAGTCACTACTTGACAATTGTTTTCTCCAACAATGAGCTATTTTTCAAATGTAAATGAATTTCAAATTTCTGTGAAATGACCAAAGACTATTTGTTTTCAAAAGGGAAATGTACACTACAGCTAGGGAGCTGGCTTCCAAGTTTCTTTCTTTCTTTCTTTTCTTTTCTTTCTTTTCCTGCTCTTAAAGGTAACAGTGGAATGAGACTGAAGAGGGGTTCTGTGCTCAGGGCAGCATGTTCCACACTAGAGACTCTTAGGCAACCAAAATGGAGACATCAGGACACTGCTTACCCAGGCTGAACTGGTAAGAGCTATTCTCTGGATGTTTTACCCCTTGAAATTTCCCCCTTGTTGCCAGAGCCTCTTATGGACAAACTCATGCATTTATTTATTTGTTTATTCAGCACATATTTTGATCCCCAATTATGTGTCAGGCACAGTGGAAGACACTGAGTATCCAGTGATATACAGACCCAAACAGTCTCTGCCCTCAAGGAGCTTGAACTTGAGTGAGGGAGACAACATGATTACTTTAATAATAATTATATACTTTTTTGAGTGTAATATTGCTGCCTAAAAATTATAATTATGTCAATCATAAGATAAATTACAAAATGCCCAACGACTACTGAATATGGGTAGTCATTGCCATTAGTCATCCACACGTCATAATGTAAGTACAGTACTGCTGAGAGCCACACTGACAAAGTACAGGGTGTGACGAGAGCATGTAAGGGTGACAGGCCCTGGCCTGCGGGGCCGAGAAAAGCTTTCCTGTGAACGTAGGTTTTAGTATGAGACTTGAAGAATAAATAAAAGTTATTTCTTTCTCTGCCCCACAAGGGGAAGAGGAAGTAGAGATGAGTAACAGAAAGTGGTCCAGGCAGAGGGAACAGGACGAACAAAGGCTGTGGGGCCTTTGAAACTAGTCCCAGTCTGGATCTGTAAACCCTTTCAGGGATACTCCAGAGTGGTCTCCTTGTATTTTCCAACAAGAGTTCAAAGTGCCTACAATTGCCCACCTGATATGCTGTCAACTTATTCCCAGCTCCTCCGCTCTTTCCCCATCTCCGGTACTCTTACCCTCTATCCATAATGTTCAGTCATACAAGACAGCTCATGTGTGGTACAGGGTTTTCTTTGACCCTGGTCGGCAGAGCTTTGGTAGGAGACATATGTGTCTAGACAAACGATTGGTTAGTCTTTGTGAAAGTGTTTCAGGTCTGACTCAACCTGACCGAGAGCCAAGAAAGAGATGATAAGGCTGATGGAAAAGATCTCCTTAATGAACAGCACTGAAAAAACAGCCCAGAGGTGAAGGCTCACAACAGCTGTGGTGTTTCCTGAGGCTGCTGGCCCCAGACAGTCCTTGAAAGCACTTAAGGATAAGAAGTAGGAAGGTTAGTTCATTTCCTCTCTGCTACTTTGTATTTTAACACTTTCCTGCCTCTGACACTAATCTCTATTCTCATCACCTCATGCTCCAAGCAGTCATGCTTTATATCCCTCTTACGTGTGATAAAATGTCTAGGTTACACAGTCCATAGGAATGGAGATTGTTTAGTCATCTTTCCTGGTTGTCCCTTTTTTTTTAAGCCTTGCAACCTCAGTGTGTTCATTTATAAAATGGTTGGAAAGATGAGCCTATGTTGTCACCATGAGGGCTGAGAGTTTAAACAAAGAATTACAAATTATATGGAAAATTGGATATTAAAAATACACTTATTGTTTCCTAATATCCCCCGGGGGGGCATTATTCATGGTGGAGGAGTTGTCACCTAGTGCACTTAAAGTACCTCACTTCAGAGGACCACCCATGTAATAGAAATCTTGCAGGTGTTTTTTTTTTTCTTCCTCGAAATTAGAGCTATAAACAAGGTTTAAATTGGTAGCCAAGAGAAATATGTTGCTCCCAATTTTAATGAGAAAATTTTTTAAAAAATAAAGCCACATCTAACCTTTTTAAAATACACTGTAATGTATGAAGCTCTTTCAATATACAGTCATGTGCCACATAATGACCTTTTGGTCAACCATGGGCCACATATATAACGGTGGTTCCATAGTCTATAGTGGATTATAAGCAAAAAGTCTACAGTGTTGAAAGAAAAGTCTGGACCTGTTGAATTTACTGCTAGCTCTGGGTGGTTTAAATAGAAGAGGAGGCTCAGCATGCCGTCCCCCTGCCCTGTACCCTGGCTGGGCCAGGAGTTGGCAAGAGAGGAGATGAACCGGCTGAGGAGGCGATTAGCCCTGGAGCCAGCTTCCTGTCCCCTGCCCCTGTTCATGACCACCCCTGCGTGTGCAGACACACACACACACACACACACACACACACACACACTCATGAAGCATAAACTCACTTCCCTTCCCTCCGTTTCTTTTATCTCTCTGTCCTCCCACTCTTGTTTCCCTCTCCCTCTCTCTCCCTATCCTTCTCCCCCTTTCATTATTTCTCCTCTCAAACTTTATTTCTTTGGGTCTCTTACGATCTCTGCTCTGCCTTTCTCTCCCCTTCTCTTCCTTCCCCCTTTCCCTCCCCCCTTCTACCTAACATCTACTCTCCCTCCAATGGTGCCTCCCCCCACAGCCCTCCCTGCCCCCAACACACGCAGGTGTGCAGAGCATAATCTTTTATACCATATACACTATCTTTTGTACCATATTTTTACTGAACCTTTTCTATGTTTAGAAAATGGTAAACACATGTTTACCATTGTGTTACAATCGCCTACAGTATTCAGTACAGTAACATGCTGTACAAGCTTGTAGCCTAAGAGCAACAGGCTATACCATACAGCCTACATGTATCCTAGGCTGTGCCATCTGGGTTTGTGTAAGTGCTCTCTACAACGTTCGCAGAATGACATGTTTCTCAGAATACAGCCCCGTGAAGCGATGGGTAGCAGTGATGAAATATAGATCTCACCTGGCTCTCCTTCTTTCTCTTTCCAATGATCCTGGTGATGTAAGTAGCACAGCTCTTTATGTTATGGACAGAAATTTCAGACTCAAAGAAATTTAGCCTCTGGCTCAGGACCATATAACTGGCAGGTGGCAGAGATTGGTGTTGACCCAGGTATTTTGATTTCAGGTCCAATGATGTCTCTGCTTTATATACTGCCTCTGGGCCCAAGAACCCATGTTCTTGGAGTAAGAAACAGTCAATGGGGGACATCTGCCATGATCCACCATGGCATCCTGGCATGCTTTGGGGCTCTACCATTTTGGGGCTGTGTGATCTCAACTACAATTCTGTTGTTTGTCAAGTGAAGCTAGTAATACCTATCTCAGAATATTCCCCTGAGGATTTAAATGAGCGCATATGAGTCCCACACAGTATTTGTCAGAGGCAGTGCTCAAATGTTGGTACCCACACTGCTGCACACAGGACTCTTGCTATATGATTTTTGTTTATTTGATTATATGATTATTAATTGTTTATCATCTGCCATACACATTATATACATGGCAAGTGACTATAATGTTCAGTCCACATTCTCCAGAAGGGCAGTGACATTATCTCCAGTGCCTACAACAGTGCTTAGCATTAGGAAGATATGAATAAATATTTGCTTCAAAATAATATTCATTAAATAAATGTGTTGACGCGAAAGCAGAGAGATAGAAGCACTCAGAAAGCTAAGAGAAAATTCAGCCTGTTAAAATCTGGAGCATGTCTAAACCTTGAGTGGCCCAGGGAAAGAGAGTTGTCTTGGGCTACCGCTGGATTTGCTGGACTGCCCCCTTCTAGAAGTGGGAGGTTAGAGCACGCTGACTGTCTTGCTCTGGCTTCCTCTCCAGGAGCCCTGCATCTCCACAGCTCTGGGGCAGCTCTAGGAGCTGGCGCCTCCACAGTCGGGCTGACCACAAGCCCAAAGAAAAAGCAGCTCCTGTTTCAACATCCAGAGGATCCATCTTTTCTCCCCCTGGATCTCTAGGATCGTAGTATCACGAACTGGATAAACCTATGTTTGGACAATGAAGACGGGTAGCTGTGTTAAGTCTCTCCTCAGCATGCTGTTGGGAATGTTTCTTAGCCCAAAACAGAAACTGGTTGAAATGCTGGCATATTTGGTTTAGAATAGAGCCTGAAGAGGTAGATTTTCCTGTGTCTGTTTGCTAAAAGGACAGCCCAGCATCTCTGTGTGAGCTTCTAAAATGCCTACCACTCTTGCACAGTTCTAGTTGGGGGATGAGCGTCAATGGAGCGGGATACACGGACAACATTTCCCGGAAAGCACGCTGCAGATTCACTGTCTTTGTCAGAGGGGGCGGCACGTGTAAAATCCTTGACGACACATGGGGCAGGCTGTGGTAGTTGCTTAAAAATAGCTGAGGGTTTGGTTAACCGCAGGAAAGCTGGGGTGGGGGGAACAGTCCCTCCCCTCTCATGTTCCTTCCCTAGGTGACTCAGGGTGGTCTGTAGCTCGGTGTCAGAAAGTCAGATCTCTGCAGGCCACCTGCTGCCAAGTGGCAGGAATCGTTTGGTACAAGTCATGGACAGTGACCAGAGTGCCCAGGGCAGAGAAGTGGAGCCTGGAGGACTCAAGGAAGCTGCTGTAGACATAAACCCACAGCCTTACCCTACAGCTCTGTTGCTGATGAGCCCAAAAGGCATATGATTGACAGATGCTTATTACAGCCAGGACTGAACAAAACTCAAGGAAGCAACATTCTATGTAGTACAATCAGAAAGTAAGTAAATAAATAAAAACATCAGCAATCGCCATGCCTATGCCAAATGTATACATTTCTTTATGTTGGGGGTTCACTTCTGAAGTTCACTTCTTCTGGTGGGCTGGCTGGTGTAAGAAATGCACATGAGCCCTGGGCCGCTTTGACCTTGCTTGCCTTAAATTTGAACAACTTGCACACCACAACTTGTAACCCAGTTATTAGAATGTTTGTGCCCCCTATGAAATGGTGAGTGCCTGAGGCTCAGAGCATGACAAGTCCATCTGAAATGTGCCCTCCACCCCACCTCTATCCCCCCCACCCCCGGCCCCGCTCCACACACACTGTGTCTGGCACAACACTTTGGGCATTTTAAGTACTTGGCGAATGCTTGCTGAACTGAAAAATCTATGCAAAGTTTTTTGTTACTGTTTTTACTTCTCTCTGCCATTGCTGCTATGCATAGTATGTTTCCACAGATGAAGTTTTCTTCCTTTCTCCTATATGTTTTGTCCAGGATGGTCCCAAGCATGGCATTAGGGAGTGATATCATGAGAGGAATTATTTGGCACTATCTTGGAGAGTGACGAGAACGAGAAGGACAGAGGGGCTTGGGTCCTGCTCCCAAGCATGAGGGTCCCACTGTCCATGTTGTGGTCGTTAGAACAGACATTCCCCACAGTCACTCCTCTCAGATTCCATGGGTGTCTTTGGCAGGCCCATCAGCTTGCAGGATTGGAAAGAGCAGGACTGGACTCGGGGTACCCAGGTTCTGGCTGAGGCTCTGCCCTGTGACTGTGCAAGTCTCATCGCATGTTTGAGTTTCAGTTTCTTCACTAGCGAAAGGAAGGCTTGGGATTGACGGCCATGATGGTGGCTTTTAACTCGATACTGAATCTGCCATCTCCCCATCTCGTACTTTTCCTCCTCGTTATATGAGTGTCCGCCTGCCCAAAGCCCTCTTGGCATGGTGACCTCCTGTATCTACTGTGGTGACTTTTAGGATAGTTTAACAAATGACTTGTTTCTCTTCCTCTTGTGTCCTTGGGCAAGGTCAGTTTATGAACGTAGTGGTAGGCGTGGGAGAGGATCTGTGGAGAGGGAAAAGGGGTCTTGTACAGCATGACGTGCCCTTCCAGTAGGAAGAGTTGTCACCCAGCAGGACAATTTCCAGAATTCTCAGGCCTGCTTTCCTTCAGCTTTAGCATCTAGATGTATAGAATCTGACTGGGGCCCGTGGTGCTGGCATGAATCAGACTGACGTAACTGATGCCAATTTATAGGAACAACAGCAGGTAAAGTCTTTGAATCCCTGTGCCTATTTCCTCTTGTTAGGCTTAGAAAAATAAGTCCAATGGGATTTAAAATAATACAACCTTATGAATGCAGACTCTCTAACAATTCTGTGTGTGGCCGTGATTCACAATTTTTTTTTTTTTCCAATATGCCCATCAGAGTCCTCTGCAGTTCACATTTACCCAGGGGCTAGTCAGTTTACCCACGCTCTCCTCTTTCATATCTGCCATCTCTTACTTTACCTGTCAGATGGAAATTCAGGTGAGATGAAGACCCGGAGACTGACAGCTTTACTTTTCCCTAGACCTCACTATATTCACCTGGGGAGGGGTGGGATAAAGAAAATCCCTTCCCTGTAAGACCCTTGTTATGAGTAGGTTATACAAAACCTGCAAGACAATTGGCTGCCGTCCAGTGCTTTAATCTGCCCATTTTGACTGTGATGGACCCTTGCCAAGAAGCACCCATGATTGAAATATTTCTATGCCCACGCAAAATGTCTCATCAGATGGGTCACATGTGGATGGCTGGATCAGGCCCACGTGTGCAGAACTGCTTAGTGCTCATTCCACTTCTCCAGCAGCATTCCAGGCTCTCCAAATGGAATGTGCATTGTCACTGAATTATGAGGATGAAGGTGCAGTGGGGGTTCTGCCCAAAGTGAGGGTCAATCCAGGCACTGCTTTCTGAATTAAGTACCACAAAGGGTGGCATTTGATTCAGAAATTCTCTGTTCCATGAGAACACCTGGCAGAGATATGGGGACTGATCATTTCACGTGGAGTTGATTAATTCCATAAGCCTCAATTTTTAAATGTCTGCGCTAAAGAGCAAACAGATAAAAGTGAGAATTGACAGATGGATCATCAATCCTTTGATGTTACCCTTGGACCAAACAGGCAAGTCCTTGTGAATGCCTTTCCAAATTAGCCCCACCAGGCCTGGTGGAGCAGGGCACTGAGCCTTTAGGGAGAACAGCTGGCCTGTTTTGCAGATCCCCCACCCAGGCCTGACTCACAGCCAGTCTCTGGGGACCTGTTGGCAACCTCTTGAACATAAGGTTGGGGTCTATTTTAGACTCTTTTGGAAGTCAAGGTAGGGTTTTTAGTGGTTTATGAAATATTAACTTTTTACAGAGATGAGAAGGTAGACAACTCCTACACACACACACACACACACACACACACACACACACACTGGAAACTACATCTAGGTTGGCACCGGAAACGTTCTGTCTCATCTTTGAGGTGTGGTCTGCGTCCACATCTGGAGGATTTTAAACTCTTGCAAAGAATTCTCTTTAGGTGCTTGGAAAAGCCATCTGTTCATTTTTCTTGTGCCTTGTCTTCTCATCTAGACAATAGCCTTCTTGATGGACAGTGATCTTGTCTAACATTAATTTACATTCTCCATTGTACTGAGCATAGAGCTTGGCAAAAAAGCTGTTCCATGATATTTGAATCGCTGCACAATAAACCTGTTGTTTCTTATAATAGTATCTCAGTGAGTCTGTGCAGATGCACAAAACAGATAACTAGGAGATGTCTTTGACACTCTATGTAAGTTGAATTCCCTGGGAAGCAGATGCTGAGATAGAGTCAGACGTGCAGGAGGCTTACGGAGTGGAGGGATAATACCTGTAAAGATAAAAGGGGGCAGGAAACAGGATTGGGCAGGGAAAGCATTCTGAGACCAGTGCAGATCTGACACCAGTGAAAGGAAAAGGAGGAGGACGCAGGAAGGAGCAAGGAGCATCTCACACTACAATGCAGATCTAAGGGAATCTTGGGAAATCCAAAAGAGAGTTCCCAAGAAAAAGATTGCCCTTACAGGGGTCCTGTACTGGGCAGGAAGGAGCAGGGCCTAGCAGTCCTGCTCGTGTTGTCCCTGACGGAGGGCTGCCTGAGAAAAGTGTGGCTTCACCACAAAAGCTGAGCAGATCTTGAAGGTGCCAGCAGTTTGAGGCTGTCAGCTAACTGCACTTCTTGCAGCTGAATAGTAAAGTCCTCTGGAAGGGAGGTCTAGGCAGCACACATCCATGGCTGCACAGAGTTCCTCTCTCGTTCACTTTTCCACCTTGCCCCATTTTACTCATCCATACCAAATCTGTAACCAACTGCCATAAATTGATCTCAGTGATACATTTCAGGTTGATTTACTTCCCCATGTCTCCTCCACTGCCCAAGGCAGCAGCCTCTCTCTCTTAAACGTGTGGCCGATTTCATGAGCGTGTGGCCAGTGCAGGCTCACAGGGCCCCCCACTCCACAGGACTCTCCACTTGGGGTTTAATGTTCTGTATAGCTGTCTTGAAATTCTTAACAATCATTCTATCTTTGAATTTGTATGTTGTTCGTGAAGTCTGATGGGACAGTGGAACACGTGCTGGGGGCTTGGAGCCTTGGCTGACTTGTGATCCCATCTCCTGCTGCCTCTCCATCTCAGATCATTCTTGTCTACTCATTCCCCTGGTTCTCTGCACCCCAGACCCTGTCTAGCCTCTTCACCACCTTCTGCCTCCGGTGAGGACTTGGACACATGTGGGAGGATTGGGGTTGAGTGTGGGACCGTGGGGCACGCCCACCTCTGTTCTGGACTGGCCATCCCCATGTGCACTTCGTGGCTGACTCAATGAGGGTGGGTCTACCCCCGATCCAGGCACCCACACGGCATGTCCTGGCATGGGGGTTGCAATAACTTTGAAGCTTGTCCCGTGCCACCAGTTGAGGAGGCAGGCCCATGCAAAGGGGAGATACCTGGCTCCACCCCCCCCCATCCTAGCTGAGGCAGGGCACGGTGGTACGGACGATGGCGGGACATCTGGGGGTCCGCACTCACTCTTGAGTATCCCCATGGCCAAAGGATCAAGACACTAAAAAGCACATAAAACACCCTAGGGCAGATTGAGAGAGACTGCAGGAGAAAGGAGACCGCTTTATACCTTTAAAAGCATTTTATGTATGTACCTTTAAAAGCAGTTTTATCCTGCTTTATGAACAAGGGGCCTCACAATTTCATTTTGCAGTGGTCCCTACAAAGTAAGTAGTTGGTCCTGCCAGGATCATTGCAACAACTTCCTAGGTATCTTTTGACATCTACCTCGCCTCCTTCTAATCTGTTCTCTACATTCAGATAGGGCCAGCACTCCCAACCAGAACCTGACTAGGTGACCACCACACCCTAGTTAGGGCCCCTGATGGCTCCCCAGTGCTCTCAGGTGGAGTCCTCCAAGCCCCATAGCAGCTGCTGACCATACTTGACCCATTTACTACACCTGAAGGTAGTTCCTCTCCATGCCAACCGCTTCCTGCTTTCTTTTTCCCAGAAGCACGCTAAACTAGTGGGAGTTGGACGTTCATGGTCCGCCTTTCTTTCCTCTCTGTGGGATAAGTCTGAGGTATGTTCTACGTGGTCGCTCAGAGGTCCTGGTTGAATTGGGCTCATAGCAGAAACCTACTCTTTACTGCCCCACTCATGCTTTCCTCGCCTCCCTTTCTCTTCCTTCCTCACTGAGAGTTCTGGAATCAACTACTAATTGCACTACCTGAACCCAATCAATTCTTGTCTCAATCTGTTTCTCAGGAATCCAAACAAAACCTGGCCTGTTTCCCCTCTAGCCTCACCTCATGCTGTGCTCTCCTTTGCGTTTCTCGAGGGTGCCCTGCTCCTTCCTTCCATAGCCTCCGTGTGTCAGTTCTTTCTTTCTGAAATGTTTCACACCCTGTTTTTCATCCCAGTTCCCCATTCCGAATTAATTCCTCTCAGTCCTTCAGATCTCAGCTGAAAAAGTTCCCACAGGGAAGCCCTTCCTGACGCAAAGTCCTAGATAGGTTCTTTAATAGTAACTTCTCAGAGCCTGTTTCTTTTGCATCTGACAACTTAGCTTGGTTTGTAAATTTGTGTTCATTATAAGTGATAGTTTGATTAATATCTGTCTTGTTCAGTAGACTGTAAGCTTCCTGAGAGAAATAACAGCATATTGTCATATTGCTTTTCAGTTTTTTCTCCAAAACTGGCACAAAGCTTGGCTCATTGTTGGTGTCCAATAAATATTTACTAAAAACCAAATGAGTTCAAAGATATTTTAAAATGGTTACAGAGGACACTCACAAGAACTCTGAATTATTTAAGCTGTGTGATGTTGGGCAAGTTCCTTAAACTCTCTGAGCCTCAATTTCCTAATGTGAAAAAGGGGGTAATAATAGTCCACACGTTTTAGGGTTCTCGGAACAGGGAAATTACATAATGCAGGTAAAGTGCTTGGGAGAGTATGTGACATAGTAAGTGCTAAGTAAAATGTTAGGTTTGTTTCTCTCCATCTATACAATGTGTGGGAACTAAGGATTATATGGAAGGATGATTATAAAGGGGAAAATAAACTATATGGGAAAAGGTAAACATGATGGAATCAGTGTGTCTGGAAACAAGAAAGAGGAGTGATTATGAAATGCCACACCGAGAATAAATAGAGGGAGCCCCCAGGACATTACGATGGGCTTGTCGCCTTAACTCAATAGAGAACATGAGAACATTTTGACAAACATCAGCATGTTAGACATTTTAGTTGTAAAGTAAAATTTCTATTAGAGACCCAAGTGTAATGTTTTCTCTTTTCTTAACTATCGTGGTGATAATTTGGTCACCATTTGTCTACATGTTAGTGTCTCTGTGTTGCAAGAGATGTGATGTGTCATTGGAAACTGACAGCAGTGTTTCATGGCAATGTATTGGTTTCCATTCAGGCATAGTCAGGCAAGGGCACATCCTGTTTTTGCGTGCCTTCTCTTTCATGTGTTCTCCAGATGAGCAATTAGCATTTAAATACGCATTTCAGTGCTTTTTAAAGATGAGGAAATGTAAGACATTGGAAAGTACTTGTGACGCGAATGCTTACGTATAATTAAAATTTGAGAGGCGTGAACTGTTACCTGGACTTCAATTTCCACAGCCTGAGACTTATTTTAGCTTGCCAATTTATTTCAATTGTGTATTTATTTAACATATATTGTATTTAGTTTTCATTTAAGCATGTACTATTTCTATCCTATTATATGTGTACTTATTAATTATTTAGACATTTAACAAATATTACTGGGTATCTTCTAGGTGGAAAGGATTATTCAGAGAACTGGAGGTGTTATCAGCTCTAGAGAGCCTCACTCTGATAGAATGAAGAATCTAGAGCACAGTTAATTTCTCCTGTGATTGTTATTTAGTACTTGCTATGCTCCACGCATGATTGTAGGCAACGGTGATACAGTCTTCAAAAAACAACGTTCTTTCTTGGAAGCTACAGCATGTAATGCCAGATTATATGTAATAAATTTTATAAAAGAGGAATACCAAAGCACTCTGCAAGCGTAGAAAAGAAATAACTTATCCATCCAGGAAACTTTCAAGGAGAAGATGAACCTTAGAGAAAAGGTAGGAGTCTGACAGCTTAATAAAAAGGCCTGAGGCTTTCCAGGTGAAGAGAAGAGGGCACAGAGAGGGGAACTATCTGATTCCCAATTTCACTATGTGTTGGATTTTCCCACACCACTAAGCAGTTCTCTGACACCAGATGGGTGTCCTATAGTTCAACTCAATTCTGACACTATTGTTAAATGAAAATTTTAACTTCCAAGACTGAATCTTTTAAAAGAAGTCTTTTAAAAGAATGGGTTTCCTTGGCTATTGCTAGCAAAAAATGAAGACAGGTCTGGGGGCATGGAATCTAAGCCACTAGCAGCATGGCAGAAAAGACAGACAGCCCTTTGTTCTAGAGTTTTGCAAGTGTTTTTACATATCAAGTGGTGGGAATAAAGATGTAAGTCATTCTGAAAGAATGAAAGAATTTACATTAGCTATAGACAAAGGGGATGGGATGAAGGAGAATTGGGACTAGTTCTGAGATGGGCACAGCAGAGTTCATAAAGCTCCTGTGTAAATAAGAAGTGGAGGCTCCTGGGGTTTGATGGCACCTATATCGGAAATAGCCACCTGAAAGTAAATGTAATAATTCCAACATAACACTAAGGAGTGTGAGTGAGACAGGTTAGCTAGCATGTTGCTAGGTAAACAGGGAAGTCCCTGGTAGAATAAACAAAGGCAGCCATATCTTGGAACTCCAGGTTCTGAAATGACTCATTCGTTCCAGGGCAAAAATGTAATTGCGTTCTGAGGGTAAATGGGTTATTTCGTAAATCCCTTTAGGCTGGACAACAGAGAGAATCTGATAGACAGAATCCATTGGAAGGCGCCAGCTCCCTTCCCCAAGCACCCAAGAAAAAGTAGAAAAAGGAGAGCCTTTTGCCTTAGTCAGTCAGTGGGCATCCCAGTTTAGGGTACCCCCTCTCGTAAGAGAGCTGTGCTTTTGCTTTAATAAAAATCTTTGGTCCTGTACCTCTCTTTCCGAGTCCGCAGTCTCCTGCGTTTTCATTCTTCGGGTAGTGAGAGCGCGATCTCCAGGCACCAGACACCAAAATCCTGTAACATGAGCATCTTTTGCAGGTTTTTCACTTAGTTGTTAACTGATTAACCCCTATTGTCTCTTCCTCCACCCTCTGGCCTACTGTAATTTAATTCAGGACATGTCAGAATTTTCCCCTTGTCACTATCTGCCTAGAGATACCTAATCTGATAACACAGGTTAAGGACTTATTCCCACAAGACCATCCTCCACTTCTGATGTCAGCCACAAGCCCTAATTGTTACCTGTACTTCTGACCAACAGGTTATAATCAGATGTTCCCATGAGCCCCTCCTGGGGTTTGATTAATTTGCTAGAGCGGCTCATAGAACTAAGGAAACCCATTTACTCACTAGATTACTGGTTTATTACAAATGATCTTAAAGGATACAAATAAGCAGCTAGATGAAGGGATACGTAGGGAGAGGACCCAAACAAAGGAGCTTCTGTTCCTGGTGAACTAGTCACTGTGGCAGGTTAAGCATTCTGGAGCAACCTGGAAGCTCTCTGAACCCCCATTCTTTTGGGGTTTTATGGAAGTTTCATTACATAGACACGATTGATTAAATCATTGGCTATTGGCAATGGATTCAACAACCTAGCAGCCCCTCTTCCCTCCCCTGGAGGCCAGGGGGTAAGACTGAAAGTTCCACCCCTCTAATCACGTGGTCGGTTTCCCTGGCAACTAGCTCCCATTCTTAGGTGTTTTCCCAAAGTCACTTCATTAACATAACAAAAACACTTTTTATCATACTCATTCTATAGGAAATTACAAGAGTTTTTAGGAGTGCTGTGCCAGGAAGGTTGGAGACGAAATACACAGAGAGTGCCGAAAACATGTATACACATTTTAACAAAGGAAAAGACTATTAAAATTACGCTGACGGTAAGCACTTTGAGCACCTCTTGTAATTGAAGAAGTCAAACCTGACTTGTGTTCATCTTTTGTTATCGGTATATATTATTACAATTTTAATAACAGTTTTTTCCTTTCTTAAAATGTGTATACACTTTTTTGGCACCCTCTGTATATATTTCTTATTCTAAATCACAATATCACAGGGAGTTTGAGGGTTTGAAAACATGAGCCGTGTCTATGGGATTGCAAGTCATCTGTTAAAGAGTTGACCACAAAAAAAGGAGTGGAGAGAAACTTATATCCTTTCTCAGCCTCAGCACTATTGACATGCTGGCTGGATCATTCTTTTTTGTAGGGGGGCTGTCTTGGGCATTGTAGGGTGTTAGGCAGCATCCCTGGCCTGTGTTCATTAGATGCCAGTAAGTCGCATGCCCCCAGCTGTGACCCACAAAAGTATCTCCAGACATGGCCAAATGTCCCCTGAAGGGCACAGTGGCCTCTTTGAGGACACCACAATAGAGATCAGATTGTGGGGACCCTTAACTACCACAGTAAGAAATACTGATTTGACTTAAATGTAAAAGGCCCACCAATATCAAGGTAAGGATCAAGCTGTTAGATTTGTGTATCGGATTGACATTTGAAAATATTGAAACGGTGAACGTGGAGGTTATTAAAAAAAACCTTTAGTAATAAGAGATTAACAAGTTTGTTAGAGGAAGGGGAAAGAAGGAAGAAAATGGTAGAAATTATATTACTCACCTACCTTTCCTTGGTTGTTGCCAAATCTTTTTCACCTGTTGTTGTTTGTTTTATTCTGATTGAAGTGCTGAAGGCTGAAATTTGCTCTTTGAGGGGCGCTACTTTACATGTTATAAAAGTCATCTCAAATCATTTATTATAGGTGGAGCAGGTTTCTTAAGGGACACTTCTGGCTTGGGCAAGTGAAGGGTGAAAAATTGTGTAATCATCTGGGGACTATGTGTTTGTTTTCCCAATTGTAAATTCAGCCATTTTTATAGGAAGCTTGGGGAGGGCAACTCGACCTCCATTCTGTAGTATGCGGGGTGTGTATGTGTGTGTGTGAATCCTTCCTCCTGCCTTACACCATTATAGCTTGGATTTACTCTGCATTCTCCTGCAGTGTTCTCTGTTTCAGGGTGGTTTGTAAGCAGGAAATATGGAAACCTGTGGTTTCCAAACCCAGTACTTCTGCTGATATATTGTGAGGTGTTGAACAAATCATTTAACCTCCCTCTGCCCCTGCTTTAGGTCACTGAGAATGAGGAAGCAAGATTCCATGAAACATTTAACTTTCAGAATAAGTTGTGGTCAGAGATTGAGCACCTCGCTAATTGACTCTGCCTTAGCTAATCTCCCATTTCTATGTTATGATCAAATCTTGGATTGTGGTAGAGTCAATAGCCACTCAATGCCTGTCTGTGTTTTTACCACAAGCCTGATCTTGAGCCTGGATATGTGGGTCCAAATCTTAGCCTTTAATAAGCACTCTCTAAATTCTTCCTGAGGCTTTGCTAGTGGGGAGCAAAGTGTAAGATGCCAAGAAAAAAAAAAAAGAAGAAAGAAAGAAAGCAAACACCTGAATAATCTAGTGGGCAGAGCCAGCTTTTAGAAATAAGTTTGCTGCTCTGCTTAGACAATTGATGTCTGGGCTTAAAAGCAACTTGACTTGCCTTTTGCACTTTTTTTTTTTTTCGTTTTAACTCAACATATACAGATGAAGTGCTTCTTAAGTGTCAGGAACCAAGCATTCAGCAGAAGGAAAGCGCATATTGTCATGGAGGTTATAGTCTAGTGTGAAGAGATAGACAATAAAGAAACAAATATTTGTGAGTTTACTTTTGGTGATGATAGGTGATAAAAAATAAATTATGGTAGAGAAGAAAGGATGATGGGAGTTTTTAATCTTTTAGATAGGGTGGTCAGAAGAGGCGTTTCTGAAGTGGTGATATTTGAGCAGCAACCTGAAGGAAACGGGAGAAGGAATGTCAGTCATAGCATCCCAGGCAGAGGGGTACAGCAACGCAAAGGATCCGAGGAAGAGGAGGAAGCCTGATGTCATCCTTGAGACCATGAACAGGCTGAGGAGCATCCTGTGACGCTGGGATACGAGCAAAGGTGCTCAGTTATTCTGATGCCTCTTTCTGCTTTTTGCATTCCTCAGTCAGAAATGTGCAAGATACACGTTGCCCTATACAGACCACTGGGAAGAGCTGGGTTGTGGTTCTAGGTAGTTCACCCAACTTGAAAATAGAAATACATGGAGAAAATCTGAATGATACAGCTTTGTGTCTACTGAAATGGGAGCCAATACCAATGGATTGGGGCTAGAGAACTGGTGACGGAAAGACATTTGAGAATTGTGGTTACCTTTTGTGAATATCAGCACTAGGACGCTGTGAGGCTTTGGAGGGCCCTCTGGGCCCAGGGACTCCAGAGAAGGCCAGCAATAAGTAACATGTGGCTCTAAGGCTGTGATGTTTAATCTCCTTTTAGACGGGGACCATGTGTTCTCATACTGGCTCCTCTCACTGCATAGAGCACAGAATTAGGCAAATCATAAGCACATATTCAATGTTTATTAAATGACTGTGTTGCAATTGCATCATAGACCCTGGAATCTAGCAAAACTGGGAGAATCTTGGGGGAACTTCAGGTCCTGGCCATTGCTTATTAAAGTAAGAGTTTACTTAAAGGCCAATGTTGGAAAACAATTTTTAAGCTCATCAGGATGGACTCAGTAGTCATAAACCAGTCATTTGCCATAAACTGAACAGCTAGAGAGATTGTCCTGAAGAAGATTTGTTACCAGAGCTGTAGTAGTCACAGGATTCTGGCCTTGTATTAACAATAACTTTTTGATGACCACATCCCGAAAACATGTGTATATTTGCCAAAATTGAGAAACACATTAGAGAACATGATTTGCTCCTATATTTGTATGCCTGTGAGATCTCACTGTGTAGTGGAACATTTCAGCTGCCATTCTTGGGGGATGAACATATTTTACGTTTATCTCTTTTGGAAGACCTCAAGTGAATAAAATTTCACAGAATCACTTGGAAAAATTCTAAGGAAATAATGGATTTTCTTTTTCCCCTAATTCCTCATTGTCATTTTACCATCATCATCATCATCACCATTATCATCATCATTGCTACTACTGTTCTGATTTTTAAAATTGCTTATAGTGACCTTTAGTTATTTTTCTTCCAGATATGTTACTGACTATCCTCCGCAATAGATTAAGTTGACAGGTTGCTAGTTTTGTTTCGAAGTAGATTAATTATTCAAATTTTGATTATAAGAATAATAGTCCATTATAATTACATAGAACTGAAACTATAACCCCATCGTCTTGCAAAATAACATTTCACTTGTTCGCTTTTGTCTGAAATCTCTTACTTGCTGTGTGATCTTGGACATATTACTTACCATCTCTGAACATTATTTTCATCACATGTAAAATGGGGGAAAATAATAGTAACCATGTCAGAGGCTGGTTTTAAAATCGCCTGGGATGATATATGCATACCTTTAAGTCCTGTGTCTGGTGCAAGTTGGGGTTCAGTAATCAAGAGCTGGAATCATTAGCTATGATAATAGAATTGAAAAAAAGAAAGAAAGAAAGATAATAACTGTAAGATACAGTTTACCAACACTAATGAGCACACTGCTTAACTTTGCATAAATTCAAAGAGTGTCTAGGTAGACTAAGGTCTTCAGAAGTAGAATTGGTCTCCACAAGTTTGGACCAGTGTAGGTTAAGTGGCTTAAACATTTTTCTTTAACCTTCTATTATAAATACTTCTCACATCTGATATCCTGGTTACACAGTTAGCCTCCCCTTGGCATTATTACTCAGGTTTTGATTTTTTTTTTTAAAGTCAGCAAAAGGAGTGATGATCTTTACAACTATGATTAGGTGGTTGTACTGGATAATTTAAAGACATCGCTAAACTCTGAGATTCTCTGAGCCTCAGCCCTCGTGTGGTACCATTGGTTGGTATATTGAGTCATAGCAATTATTGTAGCCATTTTATGGGAGAGCACACTAACATGCAGAGGTAAAGTAACCTCTCAGTACAAGTTCACACATTTCATAAGTGGTATTAACACTCAAGTTTACCTGATAATAAAGTTGGTTTTCTTAAATAATATGAGGTCTGACAAGTAAGTTCGTGAACTTACCACCGTGCATTTAGATTGGCAGCACTGTACAAACAGCTCAGTGAGCTTTCATAACCTTGGTATATCAGTGTCACAGCTGTGTTTGTGTAGATGTGTGGTGGTGTCTTGCTGAGGAGTGTTCGTTATTGTTGTTGCGTGTTTTTATGTGCCGTCACAAGAATGTCTGAGCTTGAATTAGAAAAATGAACAAACATTAAATTTCTTGTTAAACTTGGCAAGAGTGGAAGTGAAATCAGGGACATATTAGTCCAAGTTTATGGGGATAATACCATGAAGAAAATGGCAGTGTACAAATGGATTAAACGTTTTTCTGAGGAGAGAGAATGCGTCACTGATGAGGAGAGGTCAAGATGTCTAGTAACTAGCAGAATTGACGAAAACATTGCAAAAATCCATCTAATTGTGCGTCATAATCATCGGTTGACTGTGAGAAGCATAGCAGACCAAGTAAACATCAGTAGAGAGACAGTTAGGAAAATCTTAACTGAAAATCTTGGCATGAGAAAAGTATGTGCAAAAATGAACCCGAAGGAGCTCCAATGAACAAAAGCAAAAGAGAGTCGGTTTGCCAAGACCTTTTGGAGAGACAAGACAATTTTTGTGCCATGTTATCACTAGTGATGAAACATGGGTGTACGAATACGACCCTGAAACAGTGTCAAAGTGCACAATGGAAGTCAGCCAATTCTCCAAGACCAAAACAGTTCTGTCAGTCCAAATCAAGAGTCAAAACGATGTCGCCAGCTTTTTTGATATCAGAAGGATTATTCATTATGAATTTGTACCAACTGCACAGTTAACCAAGTCTGTTATTTAGAAGTGCTGAAAAGGCATGAAAAAGTTAGACGTCCTGAACTTTCCACCAACAATTCATGGCTCTTGCATCACGACAGTGCACCAGCTTACACTGCACTGTCTGTGAGGGAGTTTTTAGCCAGTAAACAAACTATTGGAACACCCTCCCTACTCACCTGATCTGGCCCCCGATGACTTCTTTCTTTACCCAGAGATAAAGGAAACATTGAAAGGAAGTCATTTTGATGACATACAGGACAGCAAGGGTAATATAATGACAGCTCTGATGGCCATTCCAGAAAAAGAGTTCCAAAATTGCTTTGAAGAGTGGATTAGGCTCTGGTGTTGGTGCATAGCTTCCAAAGGGGAGTACTTCGAAGGTGACCGTAGTGATATTAAGCAGTTAGGTATGTAGCACTTTTTCTAGCATGTGTTCGAGAACTTAATTGACAGATCCCATATGTTATACTGCTCATACTAGAGGAAACTTTAACCTTTCAAAAATTCTCAAACAATAAATTTTATTTAATTTTAATACATAAATATAATTTAATAGTATCAGGTCATAAAATAATAGAGATTTAAAATAAAACAACATGGCTCATGTAATACCTGGGGATATAGTTGTAGGGTTGAATATTAGACCAAGCAATATCAAGGTTTTTTAACTAATGTTTTTTATTATGTTAGATACAATTTGACAACCACAAGTCACAAGCTGAAATGACTAAGCAGTTCAGTTTAGCACTGTCACTTTATTATACTAAAATAAATTTGATCACATTAAGATATACATGACTTTCGTTGTATTTGCTTGGTAATTGGCCATACATTCATGGATGTATGGTTACATTTAGTATTACAATAATTACATGTAGTATTGCTTTCATGGGGAAAAAATATAACTTCTTTCTCCCACTGTTAAGTTCATTAGTACTAAGCGTTGTCTTATCATGAATTGTTTTCCCCAGTGCTATGTTCTTTTTTATGGTTACCATCATCGCCGTGTATAGAATAACACTTAGATCCTAGATCTTACTCTCCATAGAGTTCTCTTGTCTTTGACTTTGAGTCTCCTTTGGGCAGTACTGAACTTTTCCCAACCTAATGCTTCAAGCTGCCTGGTCTTTTATCCTGTTGGGGTATCTCCTATATTATGATACAGTCCTAATTTGAAATACTCTCTCTCTTTTTTTCTTCTTCAGATTACAGATCAGTCAATAATCTTGTTCAGAAAATTAGAGTTACCATATCAGATTGGGGTTAATCCCAAAGAACTGGGTGATTAAAAGCCCTAGAAACTGGTGTTGCATGGGGGGGCACCGTTGGGAGGAAAGTAGCCCATGACTCCTTTTGAGGAAAGTGAGGTTTCTCCAGCCTCAGGAAGGGGAGAGGGCTCAGTCGGAGTATACTCTAGATCCTGACCCTGGACATGTGGGGCAGGAAGATTGGAATAGACCAGACACTTCCTTGTTATTATTGGGTAATTGTGCTGCCATCTCCCACTCCACCTCAACCCCCAGACAACCCGGAAATGGAAAAGTTCCTACAGGAAGTTTAGGTTTAAGATCAGTTTTATAGTGGAGAGTGAGAGGTGCCTTCTACTGAACCCTCCTGCTAAAGCTATCCCCATCTGTTTTCTATTGTCCCAAATTCCTTTCACATATGTCTTTAATTACACAATAAGATATTAAAGGCTTACACTTGCAAATACGATAAATGATGAGTCCTTTGTTGAATTCAGGGAAGGGGTTAGAAAGGAGACTTTGGAAATATAGAAAAATGCCTGAAAAATGACTGTCTATTTTTAACTTGGCAACAACCTCTGTGTAACAGATTTTTTTTTTCTGTTTTTCCCCCAGAATGGTTCTTCACGTTCTGAACCTCTAATCGTAAGTCATCACTGTCTATTTCAGTGATCTTTTCCACAAAATGACTTATGTTGTTATCAGTGGATACATCTGACGCATTGGATTATTCACAGATTGTTTCTAAAGGTCCTTTTTGGAGGATTTATGTTATCTCTGGTAGGTGACAATGGTATTCAATGTTCCAGCTAAGTAAATCCAGTAAGTGGGCAATTTGGAGTAACCTATAGAAAATTGAGACAAAAATGAAAGGGGTTTTAGTCATCTAAGGAAAAGAGGGGCGTTTGTCCTGAATTATATGAACCAACTGCATACTTCGGATTGAACTCAGCATTTCATTTATTTGAGTGTTCTTACATTGAAAAAAATATCTACTTGATACCTGTTATATTCTGTAAAGTGCTTTCAGTGCTGTAGTTATAGTAGTGAACAAGAAAACATGGTT
Source organism: Rhinolophus ferrumequinum (assembly GCF_004115265.2). NCBI lineage: Eukaryota > Metazoa > Chordata > Mammalia > Chiroptera > Rhinolophidae > Rhinolophus > Rhinolophus ferrumequinum. Next base: position 65,470,192 of record NC_046289.1, read on the forward strand.
CCTCTTTGCACATAGTCATTGTCTAGTGGCTAGAAGTGGAGCCAAAAGAGTCCCTGAGATCATCGGGTACAAACCTCCTCATTTTACAGGTTAGCAAATGGAAACACCAAGAGGTGAAGGAAATTGCCCTTTGTCACAGCTAGTTAGTGGCAGAGCCAGGACTGTAATTTGACTCTTGCAACTCCCTGCCCAATTCTCTGCTTAAACTAACCAAGTGAGTTAGCACAGGACCACAGGCGTTGTGGCAAGAATCTACTCGGACAGTTCCCGTGGTCTGAAAGGTTTCCTTGCCTTTCTCCAAAGCCTCACGGATGCCCATAGAGTGACTTGAAATATTGGGATAAATTTTGTTCATGACTTCATGACTTTAGAGCCTTTTGAGTTGTGATGAGGAAGCCAGAGCATGGAGCATTGTTCAATTTGGGAGAAGGTCATCTTTTGAAACCCCCCCCCGCCCCCCCCGCCCCCTTTCCCCCCCATGCATTTCTGGGCCTGCCTGAGCAGAGGAGTTTGGCCAACTACTGGTTTGTTATTAAAATGATAATTAAAGAGGTAACAGGAAGGGAGCACATTCTGATACCATCCAGAAGAGTCAGCACTTCCCTGGATAATGAATTCTTTATCCCTCAGGGTTATTACTCAACTGGAGGGAACCTGCTATGCAGTTGTGTCTAGAATCAATAAAGATGCATGCTCAATCAATGGACTTAATGACTGCCTTGTCACTTGTAAAACTATATCTTAGAATTTTCCTGAGAAATAGGATTTTTAAGAGTGTATTGGGAGTTTATTATTAGACTTGTTTCATGTGGCATTGGAAATGCATTTGAATATGAAGATAGGGTATTGTTCTTGCAGGTCACACAAGCAGTCACCAAAAAGGAGGGTCACGTCCTGAGTCTCCCCAAGCATTTCACTGACAGCCTTTGCTGGTACCAACTGCCCCTTCCCGTGGGTGAGCAATCACTGGACTGCAGTGTCATTCCCCTCCTTTCTCTTCCACTCAAGGTAGAACACTCAAATGAGTTTCCCAAACTTCTTTTACTTCCAAACCCATCCTTGCAGAGGTTTCCTATTGATAATTCAGGGAACTACTGTTCTGTCGAACAAAACTTGGGATACAGTGACAAATAGACACAAAAACTGAGTGAATGTGATTATGTTGCAGGACGAACCTCTCAACAGTTCCATTTATTAAAATGAAGTAATGTCATTCCCTGGAGTTGGCACAGACCTCACAAGTGAACAGAGGTGTTGTGTCTAGCCCCTTTAGTTCTGAACATGCAGAAACAATGGTGAGCCCACTAGGCTGGGGGCAATGTCCGCTTCTGCTCCAGAGGACTTGCCCCAGGGAGGACATGCCCCAGACCAGCAGGGTTTCCTCCACTCTGTGTGTTCACTGATGCCTCATTTCCCATCAGCATGCGGAGAAAAGTAGGCAAAAAAAGAGTTAGTCATGTTGGGAAATTTATCTGTTTCAGACACTGGTTCCTCTCATGCAAGGGGTGGCAGATGTGTGGTCCAGCTTATAGATGCACGCCATTTCTCAGGACTATCTCTGATACTTGACTGTGCTATTTTCAGCTTGTCATTTGTCTATTGGCTTGCGAAACTCCCATCCAAGAGAGCAAATACATTTCTACTCCCTTGAGCCATTTCCTCCTGACATTCTTTGCTGATTACTTCTGAAGCAGCTGTGATCACTTCTTTGGATGGTCAAAGCATCAGCTGATGGGTCTGTCTCCCTAGAAACAGGCCAGCTCTGGCTGGTCCCAGACATATGCCTGTGGGTGAAGTTCAGGGATAGGGGGCCTTGGCCTGGCTCCCAGCTAGGCTGCGCTTTTGCAAAGCAAGTTTTGGAGGTGTTGTGATGGGGTGGACTGGTGGGATTATAAATAGTTAGCCCTCACCTCAGCCTCTAGCAAGAATAAATCTAAGCCAACCCAGACTGGTAATAAACAGAAATACTATTAAAGGTCCATTGAAAACGAGATTCGACAGTCACTTTTCTCTCATTTCGGTAGATGCAAACCTTGATGTTTCCTGGTGATAAAAAAAACTAAGGTTTGCCATCCTTCATAGAATGCTCCTTAGGGTCCATTGAATTAATCCACATACATATTATGTGGATACATATGTATATAATATAATACACATGTATGTGTGTAATACACACGTCTACATGGACGTAATACATATTATATATACCTACATATGTCGGGAAGGTTTTTCCCTGCGGGCACCGCTAGGAGCTCCCTCCCCCACCCCCTCCGATACCTTATTATTGGAGCAGTCGCCTGCGGGCACCGTCCTTAGAGGCCTCCCCGCCAGAACAAGGTTGAGCGGTCACAGCTGCTAGGGACGGACCTCCCCGGCACCCGGCCAGATTTCCTCCCCAGCCCACAGGCCTAACCCTATAAAACAAAGCGCCCGACCCCAGGAAGTGCTCAGTCTTTGGGAACAATCCCGCTGAGCCCGCCGGCGTAATAAAGCTGTGTTCTCCTGATCTCTGCGAGCCGCTTGAGTCTCTCGGTCCTCGCCGCTTTTCTGCAACACATACACATCTTATACACGTTTTATGTATATATATATATCACTTACTGTTACCGTTAGGGACTGTGGTGGATGTGCTTGTGTGTGTTGGGGGAATGTAAAAATGTGTAAGAGTCTGCCTCCATGGGAATTTAATCTATTTAAATTATAAGACATATGCAAGACTGCATATGAGAAGAACCATGTGAGTCTGGACTGTGAGCTGGCATTATCATGGAAAGTATTATGAAGGTGGTACATCTTCAGATGGACATGAAAATACTACTACTTTTTTAACATTTAACATTGAACACTTACCAAATTCCCGGTATGGTTCTAACTACTTTTACATGCTTTCCTAAGTGCTTTATGCATGTGTTTAATCATCACGTAACACTAAGGAAGAAAGAGGACGAAACTGAGCATAGGTGGTGGTAATTCAGTTCTGGATTTAAATCAAAAGCAGTCAGACTGCAAAGCCCCTGATCCTTTCCACTAAGTATGCTGCCTGTGATGGAGGGATTGCAATACGTGCAGAGAAGGGCAAAGGCATTCTGGATGAGAGGAGCCCGATCCCCAAGGGAGTGGTGGCAGTAATGTGCAAATGGAAAAGGCCTGGCTGGTGGGTGCTTGGTGTAATGATTGGCACAATGCCTGGAATAGAGTAAGTGCTTGATAAATGTTTGTTGAATTAGACTGAATGGTTAGAGAAAGAGAATGCTGGAGAAGTAGGCTGTTATCAGATTGTGTAGGGTTTTGAATTACTGTCTAAGTGGTTTAAACTTAGTACTGTGGATAATATCTTCTCTAGAATGCTTAAATTTCTGGAAAGGGCAACATACTAGTTCATAAACATGTGTCACTCTAACCTGTATTTTCTCTTCTTTAGTGGTGTCTATAGAATTGCTAGGAAAACAAAATTGAAACCAAGCTAATAAAGCTGATTACAAAATCATGCTGTTTGTTTAGCCTTCACTGCAAAAGTTAGATGCTGGTTACACTTGACAGTCAGTCTTTGCCTGCTATGCCTGTAGTCCCATCTAAATGCATAGTAATGGGGAAGTCCTTAGGAAGCCAAATTGAGTGGTGTGACCCCACTCTCCCTGGCTGTAGATGGCTGGATTTCTGGAGGGCACTGTGACATGACAATGAACTATCTTTGGAAATATCAAGAGTATGAAGCATTTAGCAGATGGTGTAGAACTGAAAGATCATGGTGGAGAGAAGAGCCAAAGATGAGGCAACCAACTGCATGTCTACCATCATCGTGAGGAAACAGGAATAAATAATAAATACATAAGCAGAAAGTGTGATGTAGAGAGAAGTTATTTTATGTATGCCTTGAGCCCAACTCCTTTGAGTTCAAATTCAGTTCTGGATATTTCCTGAAATTCTCCATAAAACTGAAAATCCTACCACCTTTTTTCAGTATTTCTTTGACCTTTCTGCTGTATTTTATGTAATTGCTCAACACTCACTCCTTTCTAAAGCTCTTTCCAGTTAAATGCAGTATTCTCCTGAGTCTCTTCCTCCTTCTACCACTCTCTTTACCATTCTCTTTCTTGTAAGTTCCTCTTCCTCTGTGCCCAAGGCTTTACTGAAACATATTTCTCTTCTGTTTTTCTGTCTGAGTCATTTTATACATCATCAGGCTTTAAACTTCTATCACTTTGCATAGGGTGCCCCAAGGCATGTACGCAATCTGAATATCTTTTCTGAACTCTCAGGGGCTCACATTTCCAATGTTTGCCCAATAACTCCAACTGGTTGACGCTCAACAAATTAGGAAAGGCTCCATGCAGTCCCCGGGCCATGCCTTGATTCAAGACTTTATTACCTCTTTCCTGACATCTCATTCCAATGGATTTTGTCTGCTGCTGCAAAAATAATCCCTAAAGCACAGCTCTGATTTTATCACTTCCCTGCCCAGAAATCTTCAGTGACTCCTTGCCTACCGGGAAACATTCACATTCCATAAGTTGGCACTTTTGTTCATCTTTAATATGGTCCCTATACATGATTTCAGAATATTTACTTAGCTTTTAGGTTTTTTCGCAAAGTAGGATCCTTTCGATATCTTCTCTAGCTTTCAAAATTCTATTCTTTTCCCCCCAATTTTAAAAATACTCCTGTTTCTTTCATAAAGAATCAGCAATTCTAAATGGAATTATCTCTTTTCTTTAAATTTTCATGATTTCTTATTTTGTAACTCTGTTAAGGCAATTATTGTAAGGTTATTGTACTTCCCTTGTGATATTGTTAATTTGTATTTGGCTCTTACACAGTGTCACAGTTCGCTGTGTATGGCTTGCTTGCTCTCTGATACAGTCCTTGCCTGTCCCTCACCTGCCCTGTGTCACAGGGGCTCCACCTGGAGACTGTGCAGTCCACACTCCTATGTCAACTGCTATCATACAGGGTGTGTTTCATATTGGAAGGTAACAACATGAGAAACCAGGGTCTTCTCCCTACCACATCTATCTTGGGAGGTGTCTCCAGGAGAGCTGTGTCTCCTTTGAGGCTCCAACACCCACTTGATAGTTCCATCTTCTGAGGGGTGGCCCCTGCCCTTGGGCTCCAGGAATGTGGCCTCCTCATTCTTCCAGCGTAGGGATAACAGTACGGTCTGCTATTATTTATTTCTGAATTGTTTTACCATCCCCTCATGGGCTTCGTGTTCCCTTCTTGTGTTCCCTTCTAATTTTCATGCAGACTTCATCTTATTCTTACAAGCTCCATGGTGCCTGGCTTAGTGACTCACATACAGCAGGTGCCAAATAAATATTTACTGAATAAATGTATCAATAAAGGAAGACTTTTGCTGTGTTTAAAGGTATCACAGTTAATTTTTAGGAAAATTACTCAGAAAAATATAGGAGGCACTAACTATATTGGTAGTCAAAGAGAAGTACCAAAAAACCAAAAGTTGAAGATAGTAATCGTTAACAATGAAAAAGTCTACTGGGTACCTTACAAGGGATGCTGAATTTTGCATTAGAAAATTTAGTGGATTGGAAAAGACCTACTTAAATGATTTCTCTTTCACTTTTTCTTCTCCTGAATTTAGAGGAATGTTTTTTTAAGTTGGGGGGCTCAAATTATTCTTAAATTTATCTATCCAGTCTTTTTTTTCTAATCCCAAATGTCAATATTCACCTTCTTGGCCCGAGGAGGTAATAGAAAGAAGATGTTAAAATGGCCAGTGCTGTGTCATTGGAATTGACCCCTGGTCATTCACAAAAGGTGACAAAATTCACAGATTCAGCCTGAAATAAGGAGAGCAAGGAAAAAGTTTATTTAAGGAGAAAAATGCCAGCATAGAAGCTGCCGGGGCAGATAACTGCACCTACTTTTAGGTTAGCTTTTTCTTATATAGGAAAGGGTAGCTAAATTTTCGTACAGCAGGAGATGTGACGTATAGACTGAGGTATTTTGATTGATGTATGTTGGTTATATAACTAGTTTTTTTCTGCATGTGCTCTTACCCAGAAGGCATACAGAAAAACGGGGCGGGGCAAGCCTTAATGTTCATTTTATTTTAATTGTATTATAATGAGGCTAGAGTTCAAGTAATGGACAGGTTTTTTTGTTTGTTTGTTTTGTTTTGTTTTCATTTTTCTTGGGGAGTATTAGGGGGCAGTGTGTTTTTCCAGGACCCATCAACGCCAAGTCAAGTCGTTGCTCTCAATCTAGTTGTGGAGGGCACAGCTCACTGGCCCATGTGGGAGTCGAACCAGCAATCTGGGTGTTATGAGCACTGCACTCTAACCACCTGAGCCAACCGGCTGCCCCAACGGACAGGTTTTAACAATTTGCGCATGTGTGAGGAACCAGTTAACACCAGTTGGTTCGTTGCTCTCAGTCTAGTTGTGGAGGGCACAGCTCACTGGCCCATGTGGGAGTCGAACCAGCAATCTGGGTGTTATGAGCACTGCACTCTAACCAACTGAGCCAACCGGCTGCCCCAACGGACAGGTTTTAACAGTTTGCGCATGTGTGAGGAACCAGTTAACACCAGTTGGTTCTTATCTCCTTTTTTTAGGAGTGTTTGGACATTTTGATTTAGTTCTAGGGGAGGAGCCTGGGCGGTTCCTGGGGAGAGGGTGTAGGCCTGGGCAGTCCTTCTTCAGGCTCACTTTTATTAACCCTTTTTTGCCTCATCATGTTATTGCATGTTATTATCACACTGATTTTTTGAGTATTTTCTTCCTTGAGGTCCTTGAGCCCAGAAACACTCATGGGTTTTCTAAGTTACTCACTGTCTCTGCTTGTCAGGGTTCCCAGTCTGGAGAGCTCCACTAATATAGATGATATGTGGGGATATGGGAGATACAGCAGAAGGATGAGCCAGTGCTTTTAGATCCACCCCACTGCAGAGGAACGTGGATTTGTGGTTTAATTTCTTCAAGGAACTGCCTTCTCTGCCTTTGGATTGACCCATGCCCTTGACCTTTTCCAGGCTTAATTTCCTCATTCATCAGAAAATAGCACAATTCATGGAAAGGATTCTGTGGGGAAATGACATTATAAAAATAGAAGATGAGCTAGAAGGAGGAGAGAATGTGGTCCCTGCCACAGAAAGTTTTTGTGAAAAGTAATGAATTTGGTGGCTCCAGAGAAGCATGTTAACTTGTTCAGTCATCAATTATTTGCTGGATGCTTACTCTGTTACTGACACTGTGGTCAGTTCAAGGAATTCAGAAGAAGTTGCCATAAAAAATAGTATTACTTCTGGTTTTCTACTGTTAATCTTTGCAGACCAAAGATCAGAACAATTTTGTATTTGTTTCGATTCTTGGAGTTGAAAGCAATGGGAGAAAGCACGCAGTCTGCCTACTGAAGTTAGTATTTCTTACTCCTTTGCCTGCACATGGTCAACTTTTTATCTCTGCATCAATGCCTATTGTTTAAAGTCTCTTCAAAATGTCTCCCTGCATTGACAGGGAACACAGACATTTAAGATAATTTTGTGTCAGCTTGGGAAGAGGGATTGAAATCAAGACCTGCACCTGGAAGGCTGACCCAGTGATAATTTGTGCATTGCTGAGTATACCTGGAAATCTGCTGGGACTTTCATTTCAATAGGACATTTTCTTCTTTCTCCCCCCAAAGGAGGCTGTGTCCATATTTGTTCACCTTAAACAAACATGGTTTTGATAGTAGGTATTTCAGAAGGTTTGCTGTTCTCCACAGCTGAGAAACCTTCATTGGCCCTTGTCATTGTGAGAGTAGTAGGTTCAGCTCAGCAGCTGGGGACCTCACACTTTGCTTGGAGTCTATGGTTTCCCCCAGTGACTTTGGGATGGATCAGATCCCCTGTCTAGCATAAGATACAGCTTGCATGTGCTTACACAAAATTATTTATGTCCAGGTCACTGGACCTTCACGGTGTACCTAGCTCAAAAAACAAAAAACCCCCCAGAAACTGAGGGTCTCCAAGGCACGTAGGCATGGCTTGGCTTTTCTTTTGCCAAATCATTCATTTAATGAATGTCTCCTGAGTTCCTGTTATATACCAGGCCAGCTCAGCTGTTAAAGACAAGTAAGTCTCAGGTGTTAGAATAAAGGAATATCGCTTGAGTGAATGGATTTCTGATAAGATTGCTATTGCATCCTAGTGAATAAAGGCCAAAGGGCCTTGAGGTCTTGGAGCTGATGTCTCTAATATGACTATAACATTAAACTGCTTTTAAATTCTGATCAGGTTAACATCTTATAATTTGTAGCCCAAGCTACAGGATGATGGGTTTAGAAATCTACCCCATGACTCCTCTTCTCATGGTAAGCTCAGCATTATGGACGTTAAGTACGTAACCCCCATGATGGGGAAAGAGTGTGTATCATTGATGAAAATTCTTTTCCCTAACGTGTCTCCTCTCTTCCTTCAAGTTACCCAAATATTTTTTCATTTTCAGTTTCAGGCAATGAAGATATTTAACTGTAGGGTTTTTTTTGAGGGGCCTTTATTCATTAAGCTTATTAAAATGGCAGTTCAAACAACGTCACCAGTGTAATTTCATCCTAAAGCTCTTGAACTTTCCTTTGTGAGCCTGGAGACTTTCTTCTTCTTTCTTCCTATCATGTGGTTTTGTTTCCCTCAGGCTCCTACTTTCCGCTATGTAAGGGAACACAAGACTTGAGGTAGTGGATGGAAGCTTCCTAGATTCTAAGTGGAACGGAAGTGAATTGAGACAGTTCATAGTGTGGATTCAGACACGGTGAGGCAGGGTGATATGGGTGCCAAATAAAGTGCAGAGAGCAGGTTAGGGTGAAAAGGTCACAACTACATCAAGGGCGCAATAATGTTTGGAGAAAATGGAATTTGTGGTCGAGTTAGTAAAATTTCATTATTTCTGGTGCAAACAGGTAGCTGACTGGTGTGTGTGTGTGTGTGTGTGTGTGTGTGTGTGTGTGTGTATGTGTATGACAGACATAGATATAGATATATAAATATAGATAGATAGATAGATGATAGATAGTTAATAGAATAGGTATGAGATATCTGGTCATTGCTCATCCATTTTTGCTTGCCCCAAAGAATGATTCTAATAAAGGAAATTTCAAGCTAGTTAACAGGGGAGGCTTTTGACTTGCCTGGCTGAGTGGGAGGTGATTTTGGAGCAATTGCAACTTTGTAGACCCCTCAAAATACTCCTTGAAACCCTCTGAATGTTGGGGAAACATGAATGTTCTCTGGATTGAAAATGACAAGGGTTATATTGGACCATCTCAAACTTCTTGGGTGTAGCCCCACCTAGGTCTCTAAGAGATTGTCTGAAACCAGTACATTGGAGCAATACCAGCAGAACAACAGCTGCCATGTTGCAGAACAACTCCATGGCACACCCTAGACTAAGTCTTGACTACATGCTTTCATTTAAATCTCTCAATAAGCTCATGAAGTAACTATCACTAATTCTGGCTTATGGATGAAGAAACTGAGGCTCGAGTGATTAACTAACCTGCTAAGATAAAAAATCGGGGCATTTTGGTTCAATGTATTACAGTGTCTTGGTTCTTCCTTGACCTGTGATATCGCTTGAGTGAATGGATTTCTGATAAGATTTGCTATTGCATCCTAGTGAATAAAGGCCAAAGGGCCTTGAGGTCTTGGAACTGATCTCTCTAATATGACATAGAACAGAGGCCTAATTTCCACATTGCAGGGCTCTCCTTGCATGCCAGCTTGCTATAGCTGGTTCAGAGATGCAATGTCCATCTTCCTACTCTACTCATAATGTAATATCAACAGCTAGAAGGTGGCCCATCTGCCCTTTGAAGACCACAAAGGAAGCTACTGTCTTCTCTATGACAGTATAAGTGGCAGTAGAGAAAGTTAGGAGTCGCCCCAGCCTGTGGAATCATAATGTTAAGTATGGAGGGGTTGAGAAAGAATTTCGTTGACTTTGGTGTAGACGTTGTTGATTTTGTTGGTCTTTGGTTCCCACCTAACTTTTTATTCCCAATAAAGAATTTATCTTTTTGTACAGAGCTTGTATGTATTTCAAGTTTCTGAATTCACACACTTAACTGATAACACTGAAAATTATCAATTTACATAAAACAGCAAATATCAAATTGTTTAAATTCTTAGCTGAAAATATACCTGTTCCATAGCTCACGTTCAATTATGTGCTACTTTTTATTCTAATGTGGCACATTTTACTTCTCTTCGGGCTATACATCTGGAAAAGAGTTCTTAATATAACAATACTAGGAGAAGTACCACCACCAAAAGTAAAGTCTCTCTGGTCCATTATTCCATGTCTGTGTCCACATTAGTTCTTGCATCCCAATCCTGGGACTGTCTCTCCACAGATACTCCCCTTGAGTCTCCCTTCTTCAGTGTCTCAGCACTGCCTCCGCCTTGGTTTCCCCATGCTATTTTATATTGGGAAAAAATGACGTATTGATAATTCTGCCTCTGCAACTGCATCTCGATTGGGCTCACAGCAAATAGAATTCCACTCACAAGGTTTAACTGAAGAAATGTTGATAAAGAGACTCTGCAGAATGATTGAGAGCAGGTTGAAAGGAAGTTGAAGTACTAGCATATGTGAGAAGCCATTGGCATAGCAGGGTCTAAAGGAGCAAGTGGTCAATAGTATTACTGAGTTTCAGAGTGGGCTGGAGTCGTGAAAGATGAGCTGCCAGGCAGGAGCTGTACTTGTGAAGAGAAGTGATCATAGCCATCAGAGATGAAGCAAGGAGGACGCAGGAAGAGAAATACCCCAACCTCTTTCTCTGCTTTTTCTAATCTCACACAAGTGCTCCCATTGTGGGAAAATAATGGACAACCAGAAGGCAAAGGTGCCTGGGTGATGCAGTTGTTCTCCTGGAGAACAGAGTAGGGAAGAAAAGGGGTGAAATGGATCTGAGCATGTGAGAGTAGCAAATGGAGACTAACCAGAGTAATACCTTGTTTATCTTTGGATCCCCAGTGGCTAGCATAGTGCCCTGTACTGAGTAGAAAGTTAACAGATATTTTTTAAATGGAACAGGACTGGAAGAGGTCTCAGAGCTCAGTGGGTTCAGTTCCCTGATTTTAGAGCTAAGGAAACTGGAATCGAGCAGTATGGAGGTGACTTACTCAAGGCCATGCAAGCAGCTGGTGGCTAACTGAGGACCGTGGAGAAGGCGTCTCCATGAGCCCCTTCTCCACCACCACCATCTATTGGCGAGCATTGGTGTATCTTATTCCCCTCATCTCATGCCTCTGCTTCTCATTGTATTTATCTCAGTATTTTTAGTTCTTCTTGGATTCTTCACCTTACCCTCACACCTGGAACAGCTTTCCTTGTCTTTCTCTTCTCAGTTCTATGCATTACCAAGCACCCAGATCGTACACTCAGCCCTAGTCTTATAAACATGAAGGAGACCATGCCAGTCTCCATGCTTTCCCCACAGTCACTCCTCTGTACTGGCCATTCCCTATCCTTGGCGTGGAATTCCTCACTGTGACCTTCCCCCGGCCAACTGCTGCCCAACATTCACAGATCAACTCTCATGCCATCTCTTCTGAGAAGTAGCCGCGACTCTCTCTTGTCTAGCATTTAATTCATTGCACTGTGAGTATCTGTGTACATGTCTTGCTCCCTTAAAAAGGAACACTCAAACTCTAGAATGATTCCTGTCACGCAGTAGGTTTTCATAAGTGCTTGGTGAGTGACTGAATAAAGGGTAGATAAAGGAATGGATCCACTGTGTGACTGCATGTGAGGATGGTCGCTTCCCTTCTCTCCGACCATCGTTACCTTCTAGCCACTCTCAGAAGATTAACACTTTCTAAAGGTGTTACTATGGTTTCTGGAGCACCTATGGTTGGCCAAAAGCTAATTTAGGCCCATTTGACAGGTGAAGAAACTGAGCTGCAGAATAAACTGACTAGCCCAAGGTCACATGGCCAGCAGATCTGTGATGAAATCTGACCCCAAGAGTGCCTGACTCTAAGTGTGAATTATGCTGCCTTGTTTCATATGCATTATGCTTGTAAGAATATATTTACTTATTACTGGTAAAATTGACATATTCAATTAAAATGCTATATGAAGAAACTTTTCTTCATCTCACACTCATCTCTTCTGGTATAAATGTAATCGCTGTCTTTCAATGTTATTCTTTTATGTCACTTAGATGATAACCATGCTCCTTGTGCTGTATGACTCTCAAAGATTAAAGTAAATATCATGTTTTATATTTTCTGAAATTGCCTTTTGTGCTTTATATGTGTACAGTGAACAGATTTTATGATCATATGACTTTGGAAAGAGATTGAAATCTCTGTTTTTGAAAGAGGGCCAAATTGAGCTCAGTGCAGTTAAGCTGTCTACCCAAGGTCTCACAATGAACGGTGGCATAATGTTGAACACAACTAAGAGAAAATGGGATGGAGGCACAATTTGTTTCCTGACCTATTTATCTCAGTGTCCGATCTTGCTATATCTTAAACATTGATGAATAATCTAATGAATCTGTGAGGGTTGGTCCTTCCTAGAACAAACTGCATTTTTTAAGGGTATTTTTAAGAGAGAAAAATCTTTTTTTTAAAATAGTCTTTTTTTATTAAGTTAAAGTTTATTGGGGTGACAATGGTTAGTAAAGTTACATAGGTTTCAAGTGTACAGTTCTGTAATACATCATCTGTATATCACATTGTGTGTTCACCACCCTTTAAAACTCAGAAGTGTTTATCCACAAGGGTAGACTGACAGGCAAGCCCATTCATAATTTGGGTAGCAACCAGCTGCTTGTACTGAGAAGTGATCAAAACAGGCTCACCTAAGAATAGGATCTAAGCTTCTCATGTTATCTGATTTCTTAGTAACATCCAGTGGGGTATTGAGGCCAGTTTCCACCTTTGAGTGTCAGTTTTTCTTTCCTTATCTACACAAGAGCTCTGAGGTGACAGAAAAAGTAAAGCCAGGGCTACCCAAGGCCCAGCAAAGAGACCTGGACTGACACAAACTTGGAGGAGATATGAAGCATGGTCCTGTAAGAGGAAACTGCAGTACAGACAAATTTTCATTTAAATTGTTTGATCCTGACAGTGACTCATATTTTATGTGGAAGACAAACCCAAAGATAAGGCATTTGATAAGAACTTGCTTTGGTAGATCCCGAAACTGTAGTTGGTTACATAAGTCCAGGAAAGGCAAAGAACTCTTCAGGTCTTCAAATGTGTGTGTGCAATAGAGGGAGGAAGAGAGAGGAAGGGTTGTTTTAATCAATACCTTTCTGGTCTCTAATGCTGAAGTATTGATCATTGTTGTCATTGTGGTGGGTCTAGCAACTGACTCCAGAAGGTGCTAACCAAATACCATGCATTCATGAATCCTAACAGAGGGGGCCCCTGGCCACCCTCCTGGAGTGGCAGACACTTGGGAATGGTTGCTACATGGGAAGGACAAAGGAGCCTGGGTTCCCCGATGGCATGGGATGGGAGCAGGAGAGGGTTTATACGCAGGTGAGGGCATCATAGACTTGCTGGCCTACTTGTGCTCCACTTGTGTTTATGTGTGTGTGTGCAAATACACGTGGGCGTGTGTGGCTTTTGTCTTTCTCTCCCTTAATATTTTAAATAGTCTCCTGCATGAATTCTGTCGTTGGGATTGTTACAACTGCTGAGATTATTTTTTTCATATCCCATCTACATTTTAGATTTTCGGGTACTAGAATATAATAAAGATTGCCTTGGTGTTTCTCATTTACCCAGCTTGGTTACTGCTTTAACTCCTTTATCCATGTATTTGCATTTTTTCCCCCTGTAATTTTCAGTCACTGTTTCAGCATCTGGCAATTAACTGCAGGATTGGGAAATACTGTTATGATATATACTAAGAAGAAAGTAGTAAATTTCCTCTTAATTGCTGTTTTCATAGTTCAGTGTTGTCCCTCCATCGTTGCACTTCAGTGAAATTCCATAGCGTCTGCCACTAGATACCACTAGGTGTATGTTACCTCTAGACAGGTGAACAGTGCAGAGGTCTGTGGGCTAGAAGCCTATTTGCAGCACTGCTCATGCCTTACATCCTTCTCTGGGTCTCCAGATTCCTGGGATAGAAATAGACTTTTCTCCTTAAAAAGAGGTTAAACCTTTCAGAGTGATGTTTTGTCTTTGATTTGGGAGGTCAGAGGTAGAGTCTAAGATCACGGTATTTTTCTCAACCAACAAGTGAAACATGTTTTGACAAAGGTACATACAGTATTTTGCCGTGTACAATGCACATGTTTTTGCCCAAATTTGTAAGGGAAAAATAAGGATGCGCATTATACAAAGGTAGTACTAATTCTGTATCTACAAATATAAACGTTTTTAATTCTTTTATTCATGCTTTTGAGTTAAACGTGTAAGTCTAGAAATCAATAATGATATCCTTATGCAAAATAATACCCTGGAATACAGTAATTGGTTTTGTTGAACTTAATGATGAACTTGCAGTGATGAAGAGTTCTTGGCCTTCTGTGATGCGTAAATATCGGAAATTTGTTGCCGGTACATAAAATTTCTTGTACCATAATATGTTAAGAAATAAATGCTAAAATGCCTTTATAATCCAAAAAAGTACCTAAATGTAAACAAATCAAAATTTGAATTAAAAAATTAAAACGAGATATTTTTTTCCCTGAAAGTTTGGGCCAAAAACATGGGTGCACATTATACATGGGAGCGCATTTTACACGGCAAAACATGGTTCTCCACGTGAACAATTGCTTTCAACATTTGAAATCATAGACTAAACTTTTTTCATGTACAAAACATCTTTATTTTTCATTTAAATATTAACTTGGCATGCTATTTATTTCTAGGCTGAAAATTGCCATGCACAAACATACTGGCAGTGCCAAAAAAAATGTATACACATAGCTTGTATTCATCTTTTGTTACTGGTACATATTAAGTATTACAATTTTAATACAGTTTTTTTCCTTTCTTAAAATGTATATACATTTTTTTGGCACTCATTGTATAGCAATATCAATTTTAAGAAAAATCCATCTCCCCAACAAGATTCCACTATAAAAGTTTATAGCCAACCTGATATGCATGGAAACAGAAAGGGTAATGCATATTTATAATGTTAAAGTCATTCATTTTGTAAGACAAACATTTAGAAACAACATATTACAAAAATCACTTTTTAGTTTGAAATACTGCTTTCTTTCACTCTTGATGTTTAACATTGTATTTCCACTATGAACTAAACTTTAAGATACAAGATGTGGGGCTTTTTGTAGGTCTTGTTCAACTCTTAGTTTCCAATACAACAAATGTTTATTGAATGGCTAGTTTTGTGCAAGGCAAGGAATTGGCCTCTTGTGAGTGGCATTGTGCTGAGGACATGAGTTCTATGCTTCTAACCTGTGTGCTGCCGTCTTGCAGGTGAGATTGTATGACAGCAATACGGCAGCGGTAGGGAACAGCTGCTTGGGTGCAATGGATCATCCTATGACATGGGAGTGATAATATGACATGTAAGAACAGACTCTCAGTTTGGAAGGAAACCTGTTTTGGATTATCCGTACATTCTTAGAACACAATGTAAGGGTAACCATGCTCCTTCATTCATTCATTCATTCATTCATTCACTCAACAAATACTGAAAGAACAACTTAATGTCGAAAGCACTTAGGGATAGAGGAATGAATACGGTAGTTGTTTTCTCTTGCTCTCATAGTTTACGTTCTAGTAGGAAAAACAGACATTAACCAAGGACTAAATACTTAATTGTTACATTTCAATTATAATTGTCTTGAAGGCAGGTCAATAGGGTGCTATGAGAAAATATAATGGGACACCTAATTTGGATATTCTAAAAATGTGACATTTCGGCACAAATACGCTGGATGAAAAGAAATTAGCTTGGTTAAGGTGGTGGGATGGGGGTGGGGAGGAAGGTTGTGATTCATGCCAGGACATGACATGTCCTAGGGCAGGCAGGTATGGTCAGGAAATTAAGAGGAGAAAGTATTGCTTAGTGGGTGTGACGGAGAGAGTGGTGTGATCAGGGTCATGAGGGTGCTGGTTATGGTCATGAGTTTCAATTTTATTCTAAGAACAATGGGATAGTTTTGACCAGGGGTGCAATGTAATCAGATATGTTTCAAGGAGAGAGTCTGGCTGCTGGTGGGAAGTGGGTTGAATGGAGGTGAGGAGTCAGGGGTAGCAGGAACAAGGCCAGTTCACCAGTGTAACCTGGGGATGGTGGTGGCGGTTTCTGTGTGATTTGATGCTTTCTGTGTCTTCTGTATTTGGGGTGCTTGCTCGATCAGTATTATGCTGTATGTTTCATGGGTGGTTTCTCAGTGTTAAAGTGAGAACATTAAAGGATTGGTACCCAGTCCTCTGAACCAACTATATATTCCTCATTTTGGGTTGTATTTCAGGATAATATGTGTAATGTCACATGTTTCCTTAGAGCTTAGCACCCTGCCAAATTTAAAGCAGCAGCTTCTATAAGCACTGGCTTTTATATAGGCAGTGAAGTTTTTATTTTTTAACAGCCATCTGGCTGCCAACATTCTTGCTCTTCTTATTAGACAGTTAGCGTGCCATGCTGTTGGAAATGCTGTATCTGTTATGCAATATCAGGGTGACTAAGTGAGGCAGGGTTCCCCACGCAGGGGACACATCCCAGGTCCCTACAAGCATCTGCAATGTGAGTGTAAGGATCAGATGTACTCTGACTCTGCAGGTCACATGCCCTGTCTTCTTGGGGGTGCATTGGGCACTGCTGCTAATGATGTGAGTCATAGAGCTTTGTAGCCACTGAGATGCAGCTCCCTAGAGGCAGAAGCCACCTAAGAGTGAACAGGTGTTTTTACTTAGTTGCTTATTATATTGCACCAAGTTTTACTACCTTTTGTATATTATGTAAGAAACATAGTTTAGTTGAAAGACCACAAGCTCTGGAGATAGGCACATTGCGATTGCACCGTGTGTAGCTCTGCACCTCAAGCATACTGTTTCACCTCTCTGAGCCTGACTTCCCTCACCTGTGAAAAAGGGATAATTGTAATACTACCCTTTTGGGATTCCCAGGATTAAATGTGATGGTGTATGTGAAGCACTGTACACGAGACCTACCACACTGCTCACATCTGATACTGAATTTCCTTCCCTAATTAACCACGTAATAACTAGCTTGCCTGATGTCACCCTGGGGCCCAGAGTCTTTCTGCGGTAACGGGATCGTTACCACATCCTCATATTTTGTAGCTGATTCGTGGGAGTTTCACTTATCTGTGCTGCTCCTTCCTCCTGAGGCCCCGGATAATCAAATTTTCAGTAGAAGGATGAGACAAGCACAACTCTAGGCTCTGAGAATATCTGACTATAATTTGTAGACTGTCAGCAACGTAATAAACCAGCCTGGCATTCGGTCCCTGACAAATGTGTGAGAAGATCCAGTGTTGCTCTCAGATAGTTAAGAAGGTGGATCCATCATCTCTAAATTTATTGAAATCTCACGTGAACCTGTGATCATCTTCTACCGTATCTTCAGGTTAATAGGTCTATGAATGTCTTCAAAGAAGTGTTTTGTCATTGAGCCTAAATTGACCCTTTTGCTAACTTCAAATGATGTTTCTTGGTTCTAACATTTTCTTGGAGAATAAATTCTTAATCATCTTACCCTGTTTTCATTTTAGACAGCTGAGTGACCGTGAAAAGGCACTGGACCTTGGCTTAGGAAATAGGCTTAGAGTCTCCTTTCTGCTAATTGTTATTTGGATAGATGTATTTTCTTTGGGACTCAATTTTCTCACATGTGAAATGGTGCTAATTCTACCTACTCTGTCCCCTTTTATGTTGTCTGTGAGGACTGAAGTATATTAGTTTTCTTGTTGTTTTTTTTTGGATCCAAAAATATTTACTGAACGAATGAATGAATATATTCGTTACTCCTCTAAAGACCAAACAGGTTGCACACAGCCCAAAACATATACTTCATTTGGCCGTGCCTGGCCGGGCCAGTTGGTCCAGCCCCGGAGCTCGGGTCCCGCCTGGAGTGGCCCTCACTGTCTGAGACCATGGCAGCCAGGTTCCTCAGCACAGAGCTAGCAGTGATCCCTGAAGGATATTGTTGAAAGGTCTGTAAACTGTAATGCACCATACAAATAATTTTCATCACACACCTAAATTACCACGGAGACTAAAAATAATTCTGATGTCAGGACCTCCCCCTGCCCCCAGTTCTACTGAATCAGAGTCTCCAGTGGTAGGACTTCTACTTAAAAAATAATATAATTAAGTATGTGCAGCAAGCGTCAAAATCCACTGCCCTATAAAAATATAGGACGGTATCACTATTCACAATGTTATACTCGTAGACGTCATTTGTCTTATCAGACGAACTAGAATCCTTCTGGTTCATTTTTAGCTACAGTTCTTTACCCCTCCCACTTTGGTATTTTTAGACCTCGCCTCATCCTACTCTTCCATTCTTAGCGCCTGTACCATGTTTCCCTGAAAATAAGACCTAACCGGAAAATAAGCCCTGGCATGATTTTTCAGGATGACGTCCCCTGAACATAAGTCTTAATGTGTCTTTTGGAGCAAAACTTAATATAAGACCCAGTTTTATTTTTAGGGAAATATGATAGGGCTTATTTTATATTATGAGCATCCTGAGAAGTCATGCTAGGGCTTATTTTCCAGTTAGGGCTTATTTTCGGGGAAACACGGTATCTATCATCTTTCTACATTTCAATTCTCCAGCCACATCAAACTGGCTTCCATTCACTGAAAACCCCATTCACTCCCCTGCCTTTGTGAATCTACTGATTGATTCCTTGAGAGGGTGTTCTTACTGGGGTGCAGGGACCTGGTCTACTTGTAGCACTAATAATTGAGACATAGCTATTTCAAATGGGAAGTGATCTTATGACCATTCAATTTATTTTCTGCTTTATAGAGGAAAACCCTGAGACCCAGGAAGCTAAGTCACTTTCCTGAGGTGACAGAGCTATTTAATGGTAGAGTTAAGATTAGAATCCAAGTCTCCAGACTCCCAGACCAGTGCTCTCTATACCACCTATTCTTCTGAAAATATTAATTGAGCACATATTATGTTCCAGGCACTGGCATATAGTTGTACCATAAATATGCAAAACAGTCTCATGTATCTACCATGCTAAATAGAGAGCACTTGTCTCTAGCACTATAATTTTAAAAATTATGTCTTTTAATATGCTTGAGTATATATTTCAATCTTTAAATATTTCAGGACACTATGCTTTTGCCTATGGTATATTATTCTACCACTCACAGCCCATGCACATCTGTCCTGCGTTACATATCTGATCTGAGTTACATGAGGGTAGGGTCTTCTCTTCAGGGAGTTCAGCCACTCTTCTCTGCCAGGCTCAGATCATGAGGGGAAAGGGGACTTCTTCTGGTCCATTTTCCTCAAACCAAGTGCTTATGCGTGGCTCACTGTTGCTCCCTTAAATTGCCAGGAATAGATTCTGGATGAATCCTTTAACTTTAAGGCTGGTGTCCTGATACCAACTCTGCAGGATTCAATTACCTGAAGTGTCTTCTCAGTATTTTACTTTGGGAGAAATTTGTAAATTGTAATAAAAGAATATGATGTAAGGATTTTTCTTTAGGATTGAGGGAGCCTGGCTTAGGTCAGCACATACTCAACCTAATCTCCAAAGTTATCTTGTTTACAGCTATAGAATCATGCTATCAATCTAATTCTTAGCTCAGATTACACTAGAAAAGTCCTACCAAATACATAGATTAAATGTGTAGAGGGAAGCTGATTTCTCATCCACGTCCCCCTTATTCAATTTCGTCTAGGAACTGGGATTCAGAGGTTGGAATTCAGATCAGGAGAGAGTTCTTCCTGAAAATAGAGTGTCCTGCACTTCTCTATTTGACAACCCTGTATCAGAAGAAGAACATTAAGCAATGTGTGCAAAGATCCTTTGTCCTTTCAACACTTCCTCTGTACCTCTGCATCTATGAGGCTCCTTTATTTCCAGCACATCAGCAAAGTCCATTTAAAAAAAGAACAATAGTGATGAATCAGTACTATATGTCATAAGATCACATATTAACTAATGTCTATGGCAGTGAAAAATAATTAGCAAATTCATGATCTCACGTCTCTAATGTCAGAACCTATCATGTGTAGTTTAAAATAATGCTGCCTTTGTTAACACCTCTAGAATTTGTAGGAAATTATTATGAGTCTGAGATCTTCAAAGATCTATAGATCTGTATTTCCTTTTGGGGATCAGAATTAGGCAAATAATGAATATTGATGTAAACACGCTTATGCTATTATTTACTTTTTCTCCTTAAAAGGAAGATACATGAATTTGGTAGTTGTTGTTTTCTGCTATGGAAATTAGTAAAAACTTGGTTTTAAAACACATTCTCTCTTATGCATTTTCTATCCATTTTTTTTTTCATTCAACAATATTTATTGAATGCCTACAATGTGCCAGACATGCTGCTAGGTGCTAGGGATACCACAGTGAACAAATGTGTCCTTGCTAATGCAGGAGACAAAGGTTGTATCTTTGAAAAGACAGTAAAATTGACAAAATTTTGACAGAAATGATAAATTAAAAAAAGAAAGAACAAATGTAATGAAAAGGGAAATATAACTACAGGTTCTACATTTATTAAAAAGGTAATATACTATTTTGTAGGTCTATATGATATCAAATTAGAAAAAAGTTAGATAGACGCAAGAAGAGATTTTTAAAAAGTCTATATATTCTATTAACTATTAAAGGAACTGAACCAATTATTTAAAATCTTTCTACAAAGAAAACATTGGCTCTAATAATTTTGGAGGTAAGCTCCACCTGCATGCAAGGAACAGGTAATTTGAAACATTCAGATAAAAAAGGGAATACTTTCTCAATTTCTCATGAGGTGAGTAAACACTTGTTTCTAAAACCAGACAGGGGCAGATAAGAAAGGGAAACTTCATGGCAGTTTCACTCATGAACATAGATATCAAAATGCTAAATGAAAATGTTAGCAAATTGGAGCCAGCAATATATTAACAAAATATAATAAATTATGACCAAGTTGGGCATTTTCCAAAATGCACGGTGAGTTAAACATTAGAAAATATATTATTGTAATGTACCATTTTAAAGTCTGAAGTAGACCAAAACTTGGTCACCTTGATAAATGTAGGAAAAATATTTGATAAAATCCAACAACAGTCTGTGGCAGAATTTTGTAGCTAACTAAGAAAGCAAATTTCCTGAACCTGTTTAAGAGTAGTTGAAAGAAGACCTACAGCAAACATGATACTTAAATGCAAATGTTAAAAATAGCAATTTGTTTAAAATCAGAAACAAGACAAAAATACATATCACTGCTTCAATTAAAATAATAAAACAAGAAAAAAAACCCAAAATGTTTAGAGAAAGAAAAAGGAACAAAAATGTCAATATTTGCAGATAATACAAATTTTTTGCATAAAAATAAGAAGAATCGGCAAAATTTAATGTTGCATCTCAGAGGTACATTAAGATCTTGGGACTCTCATGTAACTTATTTGAAACGAAATGTTAAGGGTTAATATATGTTGAACCATAGCAGTTGTCCAGGTCAGTTCTAGATTGTTTATTTAAAATAATAATTATTATTGCAGCTACTATTTATTGAACAACTCCCTAGCCAAGGATGGGTAAATTTTTAGTTAATATTTTTATTTTCATACAAACTTCAAGGTACTATTCAAGGTATTACTTTCCTTATTTTACGGATGACAAAACTGAGATTCAGAGAAGTATGGTAGCTTACTCAAACTCACACAGCCAGAAAGGGGCAGAACTAGGATTTCAAAGAGGGTCTTTTGAACTCTAAGAAGGGACTTTCTAGTGAGTTTATGCTGTTTGGGACACTAGAAAGAATAGAGGACATCTATATTAGTTTGCTAAGGCTGCCATAACAAAATACCACAGACTGGGTGGCTCAAACAATACAATTTTTTCTCACAATTCTGGAGGCAAAAAGTCCAAGGTCAAGGTGTTGGAAGGTTTGGTTTCTTCTGAGGTTTCTCTCCTTGGCTTGCATTTGCCACCTTCTCGCTGTGCCCTTCACATGGTTGTCTCTGTGTTCTCAGTGACCTAATCTCCTCTTCTTATAAGGACACCAATCATATTGGATTAGGGCCCACCCATAACAGCCCATTTTTACTTAATTGCCTCTTTAAAGACCCTATCTCCAACTACAGTCACATTCTGAGGTACTGGGGTTTAGGACTTCAACATGCGGATTTTGGAGGGACACAATTCAGTCTATAACACCATCTCAGGGAAATAACAGGGTAGCTTTGCAGTCTCAGACAGGTTGGATACTTTCAGGACACGTGTAGCAATGCGTCTTTTAGGGCAATCCTCCTTACACAAAGAAGAGCAGCAGGCAGCCCTCCCAGGCTTCACTGGCACTTAACAAGAATGTGGTCACTCAGACTTCAGGCTCAGAGAACTACTCTCACTGGATTCATTGATGAAAAGGCCAGCGCAAGGTCAGCTCTCCACTGAGAACAGGAGCAACCGACAGGCTATCCCTCCCTCCTTGTTCTCCCTTCATCTTTTAGGAACCTGCCAAGGCTTCGTGAGTGGGAGCTTAAAAACACCCACACAGATGACCATGCATTCATCAATTCATCAATTCTGATAGGACAACAGGAACTCAGAAGCAGTCTCAAATTCCCAGATGGGTTTAGAAAATAATAAAACTTGGACATTTTATGAGAGTATTCTTTAAGGTCATGTTTTGGCATATAGAGGCCATACAGAATAGAGCATGGGAAAAAATGTGCATAATAAAGCCGGACTTGACAACATCCCTCATGCTGCCCCTCTTCTATTCTTAGCTTCTCCCCACGTTCCTTTAGGAAAAGAAACAGATCTTTCTTTTTGGAATATAAATCTGAAGGCAGCCTTGAATCCAATTCAAGAGCAATTTCCCAAAGAGCTGGGCCACTAAGTCCCTGCCGAGCCCTTCAGTTTAGTAAAGAAATATTGAAACTATCTTTGTCTATTGAATAGAGACCATGGGTTTCTAGGTAACTCATGTGGTCATCACTTGAATTGACATTGATTTTGAATATGAAATTGACGAATATGTGCATAGCTGCATTTTAAAATTGCTTTAGCATTGTTCTTACAGAGGATCGGGGAATTGGGAGTTAGGTGCCTAGGTGCCTAGTATTTAATGGTTCAAGTGATGGTTAAGTAAGGGCAGAGGATAAATATTTGAAGAATAATATTTTCTAAACTCACATTTCTGGAATATGCCCACCCTTGTCATGATTCATTGTGTCTTTTGACTCAGAGCTCGGACTCAGAATATAGGATACAGGGCCTTGAACTTCACAGTTTACTTAAAGAATCACAGTGACATTAGAAGTGAAGTCTTTGAACTTTCATTTTATGGAGAGGGCATGGAGGGCAGTTAATACCAAATGTTTGCTGTCTGCTTGGCTCTGTGCCAGTAACTTTATATTATTTCTTTATTGAATAAAAAATAATGTGGTGGCAACATTTAGCACTAAGGTGTACCTCTAGCGTGGATTTAAGGCTTGGAGGGAGCCGTAAGAAACGCAGGATGACCCATCCGCTTACATCCTCACATCTCTCCTTTTTCTCTCACCTCCATTCCTACAGGCATGGTGACTGTACTTCAGGCACTCCTATGAGATGGTGCTCTAGAACAGACAGCTCGTAGGAGATGCTCTGAATTTGAAAGTCACCCCTAATGATAGGCCTTCTTTAACCACGCTAGCTAGAGAAGACAGCCAGCATCACTCCATCAAATCCTTCTGTTTCATTATCTCTTAACATTTCTTACCACCCTATATTTTTCTTGTTTGTTACTATCTGGATCCTCTTCTAGAATGCAGCCTATCTTGTTCTCTGTTGTGTCCACAGGGCCTCAAACAGTGATGGACACAGAGTGCATTTCAAAGGTTATGTGTTGCATGAGTATACATAGTCTACGGTTATCCAGTTTCACTTTCTGCCATTTCAGTTATCCCTGGTCTGAAAATATTAAATGGAAAATTCCAGAAATAAACAATCCCTAAATTTTAAATTGTGCATCTTTCTGAGTAGCGTGATGAAATCTCGCGCAGTCTGTGGACTTGCTGTGGACGCTCCACAGCCATTTGTCACTTAGTTTGCCGGCTCAGTGATTGCATCGGCCTTCTCCACTGTCATAGTTTCACAGTGCTTGTGTTTAGGTAACCCTTATTTTACTAAATAATGGCCCCCCAAGTGCAAGAGTAGTATTGCTGGCTCTTGGGATGTGCCACAGAGAAGCCATGAAGTGCTTATTATGTATCATCAGAAGGTCAGTAGAGCCTAGCACTTATTGCACATTCACCTCACTTCATCTCATCACATATATATTGTATCAACTCATATCATCACAAGAGGAAGGGTGAGTACAGTAAGATATTTGGAGAGAGAGAGAAAGAGAAAGACGGAGACTACATTCAAATAACATTACTGACTGTGTATTGTTATTATTGTTCTATGCTATTTGTTATTGTTAACATCTTACTGTGCCTAATTTATAAATTAAACTTTATGATAGGTACGCACAAGTAGGAAAAATAGTATATATAGGGATCAGTACTATCTGTAGTTTTAGGCATCCACTGGGGGTCTTGGGATGTACCCTCACAAATAAGGGGGGATGAATGTATTAATGAAAATATGTAGGCAAATAATAGTAACCCCACTAACTGGCTGACTGGTTTGGATGAGATAGTGACATTTTGGAAGAAATCAAATCTTTTGCTGATGGTGACAGAAATCTGCAGCGTTTTCCCTGAATTCACAGTAATATAAGAGTGAACTTACTTCCAACCTGCCATTGTAATGTCTGATGCATTACTTAGCTCACTAATATATGCTCCCATTTTCTTTTTCTTGTAATATTTCCTGAGTGGGACACTACCACCAAACACAATGGCAGCCACTGCAGAAACTGGAGTAAAATAGTAAGTGGGGCTAACATTTATTGAGCACTTTTACATGCCACGGACACTTATGTAACTTTTCCTGCTATATAATATTTTATTGCTTGGATATTACATAATTTTAAAATCTATTCATCTTTTGATGGACATTTGGGTTGTTTCCATTTTTTTTTTTGCTACTCATACTTATGAACATTTTAATGCATGTCTCCTAGTGCACATAGGCAAGGATTTCTCTAGGGCGTTGGTTCTCAAACAGAGATCCTTGGGCAAATTGCTTAGCCTCCATTCTAGACCTATGCAGTCAGTATCTCTATAGATGGGACCCAGAAATCTGTATTTTAATAAGCTTTCCAGGTGATTATTATGCACAGTAAAACCACCTGGGTAGCTTTCCAAAAATACCAATGGTTGAGGCCTACCGAGGAACAATGAAATCATAATCATTTAGGTTGAGGTGAGGTGATTCTAGAGCTGCCCAAGTTGAGAACTACAGCTTTTTTGGTATGTAAGTAGGAGTGGGATTTTCACAACATGCAGTATATATAGGTTTGTTCAATTCTATTAAGTGAAGTCAAATTGCGTTTCCAAAATGGTTGTCTTAACTTATGCTCCCACCAGCTGTTTATGAGTGTTCCTGATGCTCCACATCTTCACCCAAGCTTGTATTATTAGGCTTTTAAATTATGTCACTTTGATAGGTATGAAATGGTATCTTATAATTTAAATTTTGTGTGTTTGATTAATAATGGGCTGAGCATCTTTTGTTATGTTTAAAGGTCATCAATATTTTTACTTCTGTGAAATACCTGTTCATATCTTTTGTCATTTCCCCCCCCCCCCACTGGATTATCTTTTTATTGATTTGTAGTAATTTTTGTGTATTCTGGATGTTAACTCTTTGTCAGTTATAGATGGAGGAACTATCGTCCTTCTCCTAGATCTTAGGCTTATTATTTTGTTCTCTTTCCAGAGTGTTTTGATTAACAGAAATTCTTTTACGTCATTTAATTTCTTTCTCTTTTCTGTTAAGGTTTGTGTTTCTTTCTCCCTTATTTGTGAAATCTTTTCCTGCCCAAAGTCCAGAAGACATTCTCCTATAGTTTCTTCTAAACGTTTTAAACCTTTTTCTTTCACATTTAAGTACCTAATCCATCCATTTTAAAAAAAAAATCAGTGGTCTAAAGTGCATATCCACTTTCATTCCTTTTCTTTTGGATAAACAATTGTCTAGTTCTATTTACTGAGTAACCCACGCTTTCTCTACTAAATTGTCATGCCAGCTTTGTTTATATACTCGTATGTTTTAGACAAATGCATGGTGTCTGTTTCTAAGCTATCTATTTTATGTTAATCTATTTTTTCATCCATGAGCTAGTGCTTCACTGTTTAATTATTATAGATTATAATCAGTCTTGATACATGGTGGGGGGCAAATTCCCTACCTGGTTTTTCTCCAAGAACATCTTGGCTATTCCTGGTACTTTTCACTTCAGTGACTTAACAATTAACTTGTCAGATACCATGAAAAGTCTTGCTAGAATTTCTTTTAGAAATGTATTGAATCTTTAGATCAATTTGGGGATATACATCATCTTTCAAAATGTTCACCCTTCCAATTAATGAAGATAGTATGTCTCTATTTAAGGTTTTGTAAATGTCTATCAATGAAGTTTTATATTTTCCTACTTAAAGTCCTTATAAAATTTTTGTTGGATTTAATGTCTGCATTCCTGATGTTTTTGTTGTTATAAAAAAATAATATCTTTAATTTTTAGTTGCGTTTTCCAACTGTTTGTGTCTATATATGGAAATGTGATTGATTTATGCATGTTAATCTTATGTCTGGCAACCTATCTAAATTCTCTTAATAATCCTAATACTATTTCATCAATAGTTTTGAATTATTTTTGGAAACAATTATATCATCTGTATCACTTACCAGAACACCAAGTCACATAGAAGTGGCATCCTTACTTTGTTCCTGATTTAAAGGTACTGATGTTTTCAACATTTCATCATTGAGTAATATATTTGTGGTAGGATTTTTCTCCTTTTCTTTTTCAGCTATACTTGAAAGGGATAAAAAAGTTACCTTTTATTCCTGGTTAGCTAAGAAATTTATCTTGAGTAGTTGTTGAATTTCATCAATTGTTATTTCAGTCTGTAGCAAAAAATTTTTCAGGCCCTCTCCCTCTTTTAGTCCATTAATATGGTGAATTATATTAATAGATTTTTCTAATGTTGAATTAACTTTGCAGTCCTAGAATAAACTCCACGGGTCATGATTCATGTTCTTTGACAGTCAGCATTTGTTTTTTTAATGTTCAGGTTATATTTACATCTATTTTAGTAAGATTAGCACATAATTTTCTTTTTTTATGCTGTCTTGCCTTATGTTGTTATCAAGGTATTAGTCACCTCTCAAAATATGTTGGGAGAGTATCCTCTCTTTTCTTACTCTATAAAAATATTGGTAGAAGATGGAAATTATATGCTTCTTTATATTTGCTAGAATTCTCCTCTAAAATAATGTAGGCCTGATACTTCCTTTTCGTAAAGATTTTGTTTTTGCACGTTTCACTGAAGTATGACATACATTCAGAGAAGTGTAGAGCTGTTACATTATCACAAACTGAACACACCCCTTTAACAAGCACCAGGATAAACAGAACATTGCCAGTGTCTCAGAAGCCCCCTGTCTGCCAGGCCTCCTCCCCATCATTCCTCCCACGAAATTTTAAATGTTAGAAGCGCTCTGATTTCTAACATCGTGTATTATTAATTTTGCCTGGTTTTGAACTTTCATATAACTAAACTCCTATAGTATCTATATATAAGTCAAGATGTTTTGAGAACTCATAAATTTCTTTAATGGTTATACCTAGAGATATTCTTTCTATTTCTTATTTTAGATGTTTGTTTTCTTTTTGCTAATGTATAGTTTTCTAAAAATTTGTCTTCGTTCATCTTTTAAATTTGTGGGTGTACACTTATTAAAATTTTAAATTATCTTTTTGATGAATGCAGAATCAGTGATTAGGTTTTTGTTTTATTTTATTCCTGCCATTTATTTTAGTAGCTCTGTCTTGTTAAAGGTTTGTCAGTTTTTAAATCTTTTCAAAAACTATTGGCTTTGTTTTCTCTGTTTAGTTTCTATTACATTGCTGTTTTATTTTTATTTATTTTTCTTTCTACTTTCTTCAGGTTTTTTTCTACTGTTATCCTTATAATTTGTTTTATTTTTATTAATTTTTAGCCTGTCTGCTTATATGCACTTAAAGATGATTTTAAAACTATCATGCCCTCAAGATATCATTTTAGCTGCATCTAATACATTTTGTTAAGCAGGGTTTTCATAATAATTTAGTTCTATGCTTCCCCCGTTTAGTCCATTAATATGGTGAACTATATGAACAAATTTTCTAATTTTCATTATATATTCTTTGACGTGAATTATTTAAACTTTTTTAATAGAGTTATTTTTGGCTTTGATTTTTCACTTTATTGTATTCTCGTAAGAATATGTTATCTGTATAACACTGATTTTTGTAGTTTTTTGAGACTTACTTTGTGATGTAGAATGTATTCGATTTTTATAGATGTTTTATTTCTACTTGAAAAAGCATGTCTATTTTCCAATTGTTGGGTACCATGTCCTAAATACATATACTAGGTTTATCTTTCTTAATTGTGTCAGTTAACTCTTCTCTATCCTTACTATAACAATGAGGATAGTTTAGGTTGTAACGAACAACCCCACAATTAAAGTTGACTTCTGGCTCATTTTTTATTGAAAAATCAAGCTGACAGAGGGTCCAGCTGCTCCCATGATTGACTCAGTAGTCTCTAAATAAGTCTTCTACAGTGTCTCACAGTGGCCATTAAATGCTATTTCCTGGAAGCAATACCCATAACTTCTGCTCAAATTTTGTTGGCCAAAGCAAGTCATATGACTAAAAAAGCCACATCTCACTTCGAGGGGCAGGAAAGTATATTCCTCCTGTGTGTTATGAACAAGGAAATCTAGAAGTTTTGTGAACAGCAATAGTGAGCACACTTTCTTTCATTTTGTCTGTTTGTTTGATTACTGAAAAAAGGGGTTTAAATCTCCTATTATGTTGATGGGTTCATCAATATATCCTTATATCTTCTGACAATTTTTCTTCACATAATATAAAACTATGTTCTTACATGGCTATCAGTTAGAATTCTAATACTTTCCGAGGAATTATGTAGTGACAATTTTTGCCCTTTAAAATGTTCTGGTCTTAAATCCCATTTTGTTTATTATTAATAAAGATACACTGTTTGGAAACCTTATATTTAGAGAGACTGGAACATAGACTCTCTCTTTTTATTTTCAACTTTTTAATATTCTTTTATCTGAGGTATGTCTCTTATTAAAATGTAAATTTAAAAAAGTATAACTGGATTATTTCAGTGTCCTAAAAATATCTTCCTGAATTTCAAGAGATTTTCTTTTATTTCTTCCCCGCCCCCACCTTATCTTTTTGCCTTATCTTCTTCTTTCCCAAACCTTTTGGATTGATTAAGTTTCCCCTCCCCAAATTTCTTCTTATTTTTTACTAGTTTGGAAGTTAAATAGTATTTTAATCTTTTAGTGTGTATTCATTTTAACATAAATATATGTTAAAATATGAATTTAGTCAATCTCTTTGCCCTACTCTTGAATAATATAAGGATCTCAGATTCTTGCTAATCAAAGTTCGATTCTCAACCAGCAGCATATACACTTTGGGAACTTCTTTGAAATGGAAAATTTCCACCCCAGACCTAATAAATCAGAACCCGCATTTATACCAAGATTCCCCCAGTGACTTGGGTGCATATTAAAGTTTGAGAAGCTCTGCCGTAAAACATATTAAATCCAATTATAGCTTTCCCAATTTATATGCTTTTGGTGTCCAGCATTTAACTCTGTCTGGATCATTTACTTTAACTCTACAAATTAGACTTCATGTTACTATTTTATACAGTTAATATTTGTTTAGAGTTATCCTCAAGTTTACCATTTTCTTTGTTCAGTATTTCTTCTTGCACATCATACCTTCTTTCTCAGATCCTTCCCTCCTTCCTTAGATACATCTTTTAGAAGTTCCTTTAGTAAGGTGCTATTGGTAGTGAACTCGTTTTTGTTCATTGAAAAGCTCTTTATTTTTCTCATGTTTTAAAAATATGTCTTTGCTAGATAACATTTCAAGGTCAACAATTTTTTTCTCAGTATTTTGAATATATTTCTATTGTCATTTGACTTCCTTTATTGTTGTTGAGAAGTCAGCTGACAGCTAATTGTCTTCCCTTGGTATTTAATCTCTCTGTTGCTCTGTCCCTCTCCTCCTCTTCTCTCTCTTCTCTTTCTTTCTTCTTTGAAAACCTTCCAATTTATATATGAATATGTGAATGGAAATGAAATATATATATATATCTATGAAATATAGATATCTATATATCTATATATATTTATGAAAGATATCAATGTCAAAGTTCAAGATGCAGATATGCTGCGTACATATCTATTAGGGTTATTGAACCTGGGTGTTGGCATCTTTCATCAATCCGGAAAATTATTAGTCATTGTATCTTTGAACACTGAAAAGCTCCATTTTTTTTCTTCTCTTTTTCTGAAACTCTCGTTATGTATATATTGAATCTTCTACTCTAATCACCCTATCGCTTACTTTTATATTTTTCATCTTTTTTGTTTGTGTGCAATTACTTTCTAGGTTATTTCTCATATCTATCTTCTAGTTTACTAATGCTCTCTTTACCTCTATCTCTTGAATGGAGTCTGTGGCCCACTCAAATTAGCAAATGATCTCATAGAAAATATGAACTCCGGAACTGGCTTGTGCTACTGTAATCACACTTTTATGCCATTTTGGGGCTATAGCTTCCCTCTATTTTGTGTCCCAATAGCCATGATTTTGAGAAATGTTTATAATATTTTATATAGTACTTTTATATATTCTATGCTGTGATAGATTTCTCTACGTATCTACTTCACCATTGCTAGAAATGGAAATCTGAATTTCTCTTACGCTTATTATATTTTGCCTAGTATTTTGGTTATTTTTGTACTGTGATATATTGTTAAGTTTCATTCTTTGTGGGCAAAATTTCTATCTGATTTGTTTTGAAGTCCCCAAATTAACTAGTGTAGTTAAACGTTTGTGGAATAAATGATTTAATAGTTAATGTAACCTCATATTCCAAGACCTGATTGTGAGGAAGTACCAGAAGAGGGAATGCCATGAATTTAACCATTAAGAATTCAAGCACACAGCCACAGCCAAGTCAACAGGAGGAAATGCCTGTTCAAGTCCCAACCTTTATTTCATTTCCTGTTGGATAACTTCCTAGGTTGAAGAAAATTAGGGAAATGAAATATTTTCTCTAGATGCTGACAGAATTGTACAAAAAATTGTTTTCCATGAATTATTTCACAGTTCTAATTATTTTTAAAGGACTATTGAAATAGTTCTAAGTTCCAGACCACAAAAATTAAAATGCAATGAATACTATAATCAAGGAAGACACTGAAAGATAGATGGCAAACAATCTGAGAAAATTTTCCTCCCTCTGCTCTTATACCACATCTCATCACATAGCAGCTCTTGGTCATATAAATTCCAGTTGAATGTCGCCTTTCCAATTTTTCCACATTTAATCAATTAAAGAATGAAATCTCGTCTATATAGTATTTGTTCCAAATGTGAAAAATTATTATAGTCAAGACAGAACAACATATTAGCAAAATCATCTAAACACGACTAGGTCACTCAGAATCAGATGCCCCAATCTCCTCATTTTATGATTCAGAGATTTAGGATTTAGGATAAGTCTTATCCCCAAATGAGTATCTACTCTCAGTCTCCAAAGACTCACACTGAGAGTTTGTTTGCATGTATGAGATAGAAACAAAATGTACAAGCCTATAGTTGAGGGGAAAAAAAGTCCTTAGGATTGGGAAGGGTTTTGATCCAATTAAAGGATCAGCTTTTGACCTAAATGAAGCACAGGATGAGATACTCATTAGGACTGAAAAGACATTAAACAAATGTTGCTGAGTCTGATGATAATGATATTTGCGTTTTTACTTCCTTCTTTTTGTCTAATTAGAACAACAGAAATAACCCTTCAGTATGTTGGGGGCATTTAGAAAGAGCCGTTCAGGAATCCACTGACAACATTAAATCTCTTATATCTCCTCCTATTCAATGTCTGCAGCATTTGACAATATTGGCCAAGACCAGCTCATCAAAAATACTCACTTCTTCTTTTATATAATAATAAATACTCTTGGTTCTCCTCCTCTCTCTCTCTTTTTTTTCTTCTCTCCCCTCTACTCACACCCTACCCCAGCCATTAAATGTTGCATAATGTGAGATTTTTGTGTTTTTCATGAATCACCTCATTGGATCTCATGCTTGAACTTACTCCAAGTCATTGTTTCTATATGTCTTTTATTTCTCTAAGTCCATGTTTCTAATTGCCTACTTAATGCTTCTAGCATGACATCCCACAGATAACTTGAATTCACTGTGCAAAAGATAAATCATAATTTTGCCCATTTTGCATCTGTTCACCTAATCTAGAAATCTTAGTTTTATCAATGTCTCACTTTCCTTCACTCACATATAATTATGGCCAAAAGCCGGTTATATATTATACAACCAACAGTTGTACTTCTCCGCTTTCTCTCATGGCACTGCCTCTTCTTGAAATTCCAGTAAAAATTCAACTTATTTTTCAAGAGTTAACTCCAAAATTGACACTTTTATAAGTCTATCTCAATATCCCTTAATGGAATAATCATTTCTTATTTTTAATTTTGTGAGTTTTCTTTTAAATGTCATTCTTATTAGGTAAAATAAATGCATGCACATGTAAATCCCTTCCTATAAATTGTGAGATTGAGGGTGTGGACTGCCTTGTGTCTCCCACTGAACCTACTATAGTGCTGTGAAATGTTAGGCTTTCAGTAAGTATTTCCTAGAATGAAAAAGAGATGTGCATAGATATTCACCCATTTCAAACCCAACTAGGAAAACCTACCTCTACTGAAAAAAAAAACATAGACAACCCCAAAGAAAACTTTTATGTTTATTTATACAAAAGCTGTTAAAATCAGAGTTGCTTTTAAAAATCTTGTAATTTACTATGGGCTCTAAAGTTAATAGAAAAGGCCACTGTAATATGTATTAGCTCTTAAATGGCGGTGAAACAAAGCAGAGACCAAACATACACACACACACACATACACACACACACATGCTCATATGCCCATGCACACAGAAGTTGGCCAATGCAAGAAAGACCAAATGTCAATATCAATTCAATGTAACATACGAGTATGTTTAGCATTTATCATATATGAGGCATTAAGGGCAAAAAATAAAAATGAGACAGTTTTCAAAGGGTTTCTTCTAGCATTCCTTTTACTGTATTAAAAATTTTTTTTCAGAATGACTCTGTTTCTAACCAAGAACCAATGAAATTATTACTCACAAGATAATTCCATTTTCATAGATAATGTTATTGGCTACTTAAAATATAGTTGCATTTTCACAGAGACAGTCTTGAAGCTGTCAGGGTAACATAATGGCTAAGGATAGAAATCATGTGAATAATCTTGATAACTTTAGAAATGTTTCAAGATAATACAGAGTGATATTCATTTATTTCTCATGAAAGTGTCCCAGATATCAAAGAATTAAACATGAGCCCCAATTAAGCAAGTTGTCCAAAAGAGGTGATCCACAAATTTTCTTCAGTGATTCCTAAGGTATGAGCACACTAATAACTCGTACAATTCTAAATTACGTGCAAAATCAGAAATAAAAACGATCCTCTTAAATGGACTGTTTTGAAATTTATTACCCACTTTAGGCTCTAATAACATAGTACACTTTCATTGCTGCTGTGAACCACAATGTACATGCCGTACTGTCTACCTCCAACAGGAAAAAACTACTTCTTGACACATGCAATTTAACAATAATAGCTGGGGTAATTCATGTCTGAGTCCTAGAACTGGAATTTCCTGCATTATGTGTATTCCATGTTGGAAATATTGCTGGTTTGGCGGAGTGAAAAAAATAGATGGCTTTGGCTCTGCTGGGAAATAACACTCTGAACTGGATGAATCACTGTGACATCCTGGATGCTTAACCTTGAACTTGGTGAATTGGGCTGAATTCTGGAGGAAAAGCATCTTTGGTGGACATCAGTAAATGTGCTAGAAAAGAAGTTACAAATTGGGTGTATGTTTCTTAAAACCTCTTTGAAAGAAATGGGGAAATAAAGAAGAGCATCTAAGCTGTGAGTTTATGTAATAATTTATTTTGCATTATAGTTATATTAACTTATCCAAGAAGGGAGAACTGTATCACATGTCATGTCTATCAATAACCAACTAATTCATTCAGCACATACTTGTGATGTGATGGGGCTGTATGCTAGGAATGAGGACACAGAGTCCAATAAGACATAGCACTATGTTCATGGACCTGATTGATGCTCTAGTGAGTTTAGCCTTACCAAAGCCTTTAACAGTCATCAGATTAGATATTGCAGGTAAAGGTGGGTTGCATTCCAAGTCAGAAGATAATCTAGCTTCTGAACTTGCATAATAAGGTGGTGACCTACCTTATGCTTATCAGATATTTAAAACTAGTCTTGACCATATAATTTATCACCTACACTGAGGCAGTTTTGAGAGTGAAAGGAAGAGTTACTTATAATTATGCTGGGGTAGAAGACATAAACCAAGAGAGAACCTAGTTTATATAAGGTCACCCTAGAAAAGCATAGATCTTCCCTTAATTATATATACCACCCAATTTGGAGCTCTCATCATGGAGAGGACCTCTAATGTACCCACTTTCCTTGTGAAGGGCTAACAGATGTGATATTGTATGGAAAGAGTCTGAAAGACATGTTTTTCATTCATTTCTCCAAGTATTTCAGGTTCATCAGTTCCTGATGATCAGGAAGGATCAGAAATCCACACACGAGTCTTATTAACTTAACCTCCTACACAGCTGTCATCTTTAAATTATGTTTTACTATTCTGAATCTGTATTAAATTATCAGTACAAGAAAGAACTGTGCAGCCATGTGACTTTGCATCTGTGTTTGTGATAAAAATGTTGAAGATTTTTCCTAATGTGTCGTTTAATGGCATGTAAAAGAGCCCACATGCTCTCTCCTAGAACGTTTGCTCTCTTTTTGAGAACTATTGAGCTACTTTCTATCAGATAAAGATTTAAATAGGCTTCTAATTTGCCCTTTTATGTCTGGCTCCCAATGGTCAGTCACAGGAACTCATCCTGTAGGTGAAACATTCATATTCTTCTAATTCCTATGTTTGGTTTTGTCTCTTTTTTGATGTGGCATTGTCTTACTTCTAAATTGGTTAATTTTTCAAAGTTTTGTCTTTTAACATTTACTATTTTCCAATTACTAAAGAAAGCTTTTGGTAATTGAAAAATATAAAATTTCGGGCCTGGTGCTCATGGCCTACATTTGTGAACCTAAGCTCCTGGTCGTTATCACTTCCTAATACTATGACTCGTGGGCTGTTTTTCCATTTGACCTATTTGCTTTTCCCAGTACATGCATCATATTTTCTTGCCTTTGTGCCTGTGTTCATGCTGTCCTCACTGTTTGGGGATTTGAAGAAAATTTATTAATATCTGTAGTGGGGAATTGACTCGGGAGTTTTGGGGGAGAAGAATAAAGATTGTCCACCAGAATATTTGGAACACATTGGAAGATAAATATTTGGAACCCACTATTCATGCTCTGGTCTAGTGTCATTATCCTTTCTATATAGAAAGAATTGTCCTAGAAAATTCAACCTCTTGAATGAGCAGAGACTCATTTTTAACTTTTTTTCTGGGATGTAGGAAAAGTGAGTAGCCTGCTAAAGCCATCTCCTTCTCCCTGGATAGTCATTCAAACCTCTTAGGCATTTGTCACCCCACCTTCATCCTCCAAAGTCAAAAGCCAGGGCAGATGCCCCAAGGAATAGAATCACAGGAATTCACCTCATGTTTATAATCCTATAATATTCTTGGGTGAGGAGGAAAGAATGGGAAACCCTTGGGAGTAATGCCCACCTATGATTATGTATTCAGGGTCTAGAGTTTTTTGTGAAGTCATGAAAGAAAAATGTAAAAATAAAATGTGATATATGGGGCAATAGTCACAAATCCTCGTATTTTCCATGACCCCTTCTTTATTTATTTTCTCCTTTTTTTTCTTGTTCATTTTGTAGAATGGGTTCTTGGCTCTAGTTCAAGCACATTGCAGAAGAATGGTGGAAAGGGATTGGGGTTACTAAGGTTATGCTGAAAAACAACACAGAAATCGAATATCCATTTTGGCAGTGGCCCAGATACCCTCCAGTGGACACTGGTTTGCTATAAGCACAAAAGACCCATGTACAGGGGCTTGAAATGGTGGTTAGACCTATTTACTTTTCAACACAGGAGGAAATTGGGAACAGAAGTTGGATTGTCATTGAGAGGCAATTTTAAGTTAATTAATCAAGCATGGGAATCTAATGGTAAGGAAATGGTGGCAACAGTCAGTTTTGCACTTTAGCCTGCGAGTAGGTTTCAGGTGATCTTAGTAATTTGACTGTTGTGTGATCCCAGAGGGAGTTGCTTGCCATCTCAGCACACTTGGTTGCAAAGCTGTAGAATGCAGACCTCCTTACCTGTTTTTGTGTTAGTTAGAAAATATTTTGCAAATGTGGCTGTATAATGAAAATGATACTAGGATGGAAATACAAATGTAGTAATTATGGTGATAGCAGAAAGGATAATGGTAAGATGTTAGGAAAAGTTATAAAGACTGGGAATGTGAAATAAGGTGACAGTGTTCTGTTATGCTGAGAAATGAACCCCCAAGTTATCTTTCTACTAGTTGGCAAGTTCACTAAAGACAGAGGTGTATCTTACTCAGCTTTGAGCCAACAGTGCCTAGCACACTGACTGACGGTATCAGTAAATAAATGAATAAAGACTCTTCTAATCCATCTTTTTGCCCTTTGGTGTGCTCTGAATGTTTATGTCCCACTTTCACCACACCCTAAATTCATCTGATAACATCCTGACTCTTAAAGGGATGTTGCTGGGAGGTGGGGCTTTTGGAAGTTGATTCCATCATGAGTGCAGAGTCTCATGAGTGAGATTGGTGTCTTTATAAAACAGACTCCACAGAGCTAGTTTGTCCCTTCCACCATGTGAGGACACAGCAAAATGGCGCTGTCTATGACCCAGAAAGCGGGTCCTTACTAGACACTGGATCTGTCAGCACCTTGATTCTGGACTTCCCAGCATCTGGAACTGTGAGAAATAAATTTCTGTTGTTTATAAGCCACCCAGTCTGTGGTCTCTTGTTACAGCAGCCCTAATGGACTGAAACCCTCTTGAAATGTTCTTTTACAGATATGTGCCTGATAATATTCTTAAATATTATTAATATCTTGAAGGCCTCTGTGAGAGAACATAACCAAGTCAGTAACTTATGTTCCCAACTATTTTATTTTCAAAGCATTTTTTGCATTCTAACCCAGATCCTACCTGCTATTATTTAAAACCTTTGTTTTTTTTCTGTTCTTCATGAAGCTAGAACATATCACCCCCTTCTTCGGTATAAATGTTCTCCTTAAAAAGTGAATGGCCCTACCTGGCCACAACTGTCCTGAAGCAGTGAGAGACAAGTCTACCATACACAAAGCAATCATAAAACCATCTGAGATGAATTCAGTGCCTAAATGAATGACATGTATGCAGTGCGTTATAGAGAAGCAACAATGAAAATCATTCACATGGCGATGTGGATCTTTCCCTGGGCCAGAGTGTCATTCCTACATTTCTTGATGATTTGCCTCTAAATATATACACTTTTTCTTATAACTTTTTAATTTGCAAATTTTCATAATTAAAGGGTATTTCTATATTCCATACTTCCTTTAAAAAGATCCACATTTGATTTTGCTTTCTTTCTCTCTGTTTCTCAACATTTTTGTTTTTCATTGTCACTCTCTCAAGGAGACTCTTGAGGCATTTATAAAAAACATTTACTCCATGAAAATTTCAGAGCACAGATAAACTGTGTATCTGTTGATCACCATTGTAATAGCTAAGAATTTTTGTCCCCCAAAATCAAGGTTTACTCCCTCATTGTTCTGTACCATTTGAGAATGTTATAAACATTGTGTACTTTTTCCCTAAATATTTCAGTATTTATTTTCTAAGAACAAAGACCACCTTACATACTCAAAATATAAATATTAAAACCTAGAAATTTAACATAGACACAATATTGTCATCGAAAACCTACAGTCCATAGTCAAATTTTGTCAGCTGTCCCAATAATATCCTTTATAGCTAATTTACCCCAGCCCATCCAGGATTAAATCCAGGATTTCCCATGGCATTTACTTGTTATGTCTCTTTAGTCACTGCTACTCTGGAACATTTCCTCAGCTGTTCTTGACCTTGACATTTTTAAAGAGTACAGGCTAGAGTTTGTAGAATGCCCCTGATGTTTCATCTGGATTAGATTCAGGTTTTACATTTTTGTCCAGAATACCATAAAAGTGATGTTATGTCTTTCTCTGTACAACACACCAAGGGAATACATGATGTCAGTGTGTCCTAGTTCTGATGATGTAAGCTTTGATAGTGTGTTGAACGTGGTGCCTGCCAGTTTCTCTCCTAGAAAGTTACCACTTTCCCTCTTGTAATTGATAAGTAATTTGTGGGGAAATACTTTGCTACTAGGTAAAAATCCCATTTCTCATAAAATTTTCACCTGTTGGGTTGTAGCATCCATTAGTGATTTTTTTAAACCCTGTCATTTCTCTATAGTTTTTACTTGGAATTCTGTTAGAAAGAGTCCTCTTTACTCCCGTTTTTCTATTTTATTTATTTATGTCAGTATGAACTCATGGATTCTAATTGTATTCATTTAGTCATAATCTATGATTATCATTACTTATTTTAGTGACCAAATTTTGCCAAATTTGGCCCATAGGAGTCCCATCAAGCTGGCTTGTGTGTCCTCTGACCCTCAGTTTTGAATAGTAGCCTTTGTTTTCAGTACCTGATTAGCTCTTCAATTTATGTCCCCCTTTGTTGAATTCCAATACGGTGAGAGACAAGAGAAAGGGGTCATTGAATTCATAATCAGTAGATCAGGCTCTGTTACTGGTAGGTAAGTGACTTTCAACTTTTGAGCCTCAGTTTACTCATTTGTAATATATAGCTAATAATAGTGTCCTAACTATTTAACTGGGTAGTTGTAAGGTATCAAATAAAATATTGCATAAGAAATGCTAGAAAAGCTATAAAACTTAAATCCTATCTGAGATCTATTATCATTATTAAAGTATGCTTTTATGATGATAATGACCTAAGTCTATTTAGCAACAAAATACTTTGGATGATTCAGTAGGCAATGGCCTAGAAACAGGAATACATTTGATAAATACTAAGGATCTGGATATTATAATGAAGCATTTTAGATTAGTTCCATTTTCCAGAGGACTTCATATGCCCTATTTGCATTCCTTTGATGGAATCCCAAATCACGAGATGTGGAATTGTCTTTGTAGAGTATTATTGCCTTAGTAGATCCTTGTCTTTCATTGAAACATTGACACCCGCCTGATGTGTAGTTCACTAAAAAGGCATTTGTGCACTCTCTAGATCAGTCTCATTTATCTGTCATGTCTGGAAGGTCTGAGAGACTGCAGTGCAGATTGGGCTACTTGGAAGAGTGTCTTCCCCTGAGAGTAGAACTTTTCTCATTGGTTGTTTTTTTTGTTTGTTCTCCGTGTGCTCCTTACTCTGTAGTCTCAGAAAACCCCTGGAATCTTTGTAGCTTTAGGGAAGAGGCATTTCCTAGAAGTTAAGCTTTTTCTTGAAGAATCTCGGTCTAACTTATTTTTCAGTGAATAATGCTGTCATTTACTTGGGTGCAAACATTAATGCAAATACCACGGGAAAGGGTATTAATTTGAGAAGTAGTATATCACAACCAGAAATATTCCCCTCCTTGGGGGTCCTAGTAAGACTATGAATTTGTTCCATATCACCTCAGTTGTATTTTGAGTTCTGGCAAAACCTGAAATCTCAAGGGCAAATGCCCCTTGATTCTGCCTGGGCTTGTTGGCTGTCAGGCCATCATTTTGCCAGATCTCTAGGTTCTAGGCTC
Organism: Rhinolophus ferrumequinum; assembly: GCF_004115265.2. NCBI lineage: Eukaryota > Metazoa > Chordata > Mammalia > Chiroptera > Rhinolophidae > Rhinolophus > Rhinolophus ferrumequinum. The sequence continues at coordinate 65,510,451 of NC_046289.1, forward strand.
AAGTTGGAGAGGCCTGAGGAGTATTTAGATCAGGTCCTTACTTGTCACAATTTTCCTAAGCCCAATACTGACTCCTGTAAATACTTTGAAACTATATGTTAGAGAAATATAAAGTAGAAATCCCAAACCATATTCCTAGCCAGGATGAATTCCTGTCTTTCTACCTACCTATCCCTCACCAATGCCATGTGCTAGTTTACCTGATAGAGGGGCAATGCTAATGAGGCCAGGACTGCAGTGGTGTTTCTTAGTCTTAATAATCCTATTAAATGAGCGCGAACTGTCTATGAAGGCCTGTGAAGGAGAACAAGAAATTTCAGAGATAGTCCTATTTCTCAAGGAGCGTTTAGTCTATTCTCTGACTTTTTCACAGCCTCACTTTGATTAGATCTGGCCTAGATAGTTTTAGCCTTGTGACCTTTTGAGTCTATAAAATAAGTGCCCTATAAAATAAGAGTCTATAAAATAAGAGGATGGGAAAGTCTCTGCTACTGTCTTGTGTGTGCTTTAAGAAAACATTTCCAATTTCTTCTTTTCTCCATGTATTCACTGTTATTCAGGATTGGGAATGAATGAGAAATAGTCTATGGCAAATTGGAGAAAGGAAGCCTTGAACTTCCAAGTTAATGTTGTTCTCCACTACTGAGAAACATAACATGGCTATGGTAGGTTGAAAAACAATAGCCACAACATTTTGTAGCTCCTTCCACCATAGCTGGAGCCTATTTCTCCGCGCTTGGAATTTGGGTTGGCCCAATGATTTGTTTTGCAAAAGGGACTATAGCAACTTGATATGAAGAGACTTGTAAAGAGCTTGCCCACTGGACCTTACACTCTTGCTGCTGCTTTTGGAAATTTATAACTGCCACCACGAGAACAAGCTGGGGCTGGCCTGCTGAACAGGCAAGATATGTGACATAGTGACCCCCATCATCCCAGCCAGCCAAGTCCCAGAGGCAGAGACACCTGGCTGACTGACAGCTGACTGCAAAGGCATGAGTTACTGGCACTGAGACTAGCTGAGGAACTGCTCAGTTGATCCAAACCAGAATTGCCATCTATCAGAATGGTGCGCTAGATAAACGATTGTTGCTTTAAGCCACTGATTTTTAAAACTTTTTTATTTTGATTCACAAAAGCTACAAACATAATAAAGACTGGTGTACTTAGCATAGCCTTCACTCAGCTTTCCCTAATGATGGCATCTTAGATAGCTATAGGACTTTACTTCTAAGATTAAAATTATTCTGGGACTTTAAAATGAGAATTTAGATTTAATGTGTATATTAAAATTTGCCTTTAAATTTCTCTTCAAGATGGAAAAATGAGAACATACATAATCTCCTTGGCTCTTAACAGAAAAATGATTTTAAAAAACAGTTAAGTTATGCAGGTTGAGTCTGGGTGGAGCTGCCCTTGTGACTGTGACTCTAACTGCACAAGAAACACTCCGCTGAGACTCAACTTTACTCCTACAATGACAAGCTAGCACTCGTGATAAATTATATTTTTCCTTGTCATGTTGATATAGCTTCTCTCATCAGTTTCTACCTATCTGTTTCTCATTAGAGAGAGAGAGAGAGAGAGAGAGAGAGAGAGAGAGAGAGAGAGAGAGAACTTATGTTTATTTATTTATTTATCTATTTATTTAGGTAAACACAGCCATACTCAAAATCAAGAGGATAAGAGCCAATGTTCTGCAACTACCAGAAACCTACAATGGGAACAGAGGCTAAAGGCAATTGGTTCATAGGAAACAGATACTATATACAAACAATGGAGCCTGAGCTTCAAAGACCACTTGGTGATGAAGGCATTGGTCGTCCCACGAAAGGTAGAACACCTGAGCTGGGCTTCCCAGATCAATGTTGACAGCTTCTGACACTCAGTGGACATGAAAATTTCACTAACTACCCATCATTGGATCCTGTTTGCCTGTGGTTCTGGGATGCAGAGGAGCCATCTGGTTGAGAATGAGAGCCAGGTCATGCTGCATCTAGTCATACATAGCCTTCAACATGGTGTTAACAGTGGTGGCTGGGAAAAAGATAACTACATCTTGGCTTGGTGATGTACACCTGGATTGTCAGGGTAAAGTAATTAACTCTAAAATTAATTCTAAAACCATGGAGGGGAGTCTATCAGAAAACAACAACAACAACAACTCCCAAGCAAGATAAACTTTCAAACAAAAATTACAAAATACATAAGGAAATTTTCTGTCATGAGGATAGTCAGCACACCTAAGAATCTATAGACTCCACATATCAGGAACTAGAAGTCTATAGAATCTATAGATTCAACACCTGAGGATCTAGAAATAACAGTGTGATATAAAAATATGTTAAAATAAGTACTTTGGAATCATCAAATAAGTCAAAGAGGAAATGAGAATAAAGGATTACTAATTGAGAACAGGCAGGTATTAAAAAGATTCATCTAGAAATTTGGAAATGGAAAGTGTATTCACTGAAATAAAAATTGTAGCTGATAAGGTAAATTATAGACTAGCCATCTGGGCCAAAAATAGAGTGAGGCAAGAGAGGCATCAGAATGCACAAATTCAGGAGGCAATCACTATCAGGTATAGACCTTGAACTTGCACAAGCTCGAGAGTGAGTGCCTCCTGAAATTGTGCACCCGGGCTACTATGCTTGCATTACCCTGTTCCAACTCTGGTAGACGTGGCTGAAGAGAAAAGTATGAGTTTGAAGATAAAACTGAAGAACCTAGAAAGCAGGTAAAGAGGTTTGAAACATGTAAAGAGAAATTGAGAGACATGGGGGAAAGCTCCAAAAAGTTTCTTAATTGTGCCAGAAGGAGAGAATAAAAAAATAGACCATTATTGAGAGATAACCTGAATATTTACCAGAATTAAAGATATTAATCCTTAAATTGAAATAGTTTTATTTTTATGAGATTTTTACACGATTCCTCATTAATTGCTGAAAATATGAAGCCCCCAAATTCCTGATTGTCCCCTGACTCAAGTCAGTTTAATTGGATTGGAAAAATCTATTTAACCTCCAGACATTGGCACATTAGAGAGGATTACGGACGGTATAGGTGGATTATGTCCTTAGTTTTACTTGTTTGATCAGTAAACATTCCATGATGGAATTTCCAGTATCCAGTTGCTTTGAGCAGCAGTGGCTCAAACAGTGGCTCAACAGTGACTTGATTGTCTCATGGGGGAGGTGAAAGCCTTTTGTTTGCAGCTAGAAGTTCGGAGTTAGGCTTGAGGCGTGTTTGGGAACCACTCTATCTACAGGTCTTTCTTCCTTGCTACTGCATATGAAATGTTTTCAAGCCCCTGTGCCTGTGTTTTTGTAATCTGCCTCCTCTGGCAAGGGAGATGTGTTTTGCTTAATAGACTGCAACATAATAGCACAAATCCTTCAGTAGAGATAGTACTGCTTTAGTCCTTAAAGCTGTTTGCTTTTCTTTGCTCCTTATCACAACTAAATATGTAGCTACAGGCAGGAAGCCTGACCATTTTGGCCCAGCTGATGAAGAATTAATTGAAAAGATGGGTCATTGCTTATTTCTATGCTCAGTTTAGCTCTCATGCCAAGTTAGGACTACTAATGGGTACAATATTTATATCCCTTTTTAATGGGTTCTTTAACACATGGGTGGTAGAGTAAACAAAGGCTCAAGTTATGAAGAGCTTTGGGGCAGGTAGAAATCCTTAGCATATAGGAGAGGAAGAATTTTGAGTAAGCAATTTGAATTAACCTTGTAAGGCTCTTTGTTTCTTTCAAGGTAATTAAAATGTTCTGGGTTTAGAGGAAAAATAATGCTTTGGGAATTACTCATTTGGTGTTTTTAAATGAGGGGTTTGGCATCTCTTTCTAGGAGTGAGTAATTTCTTTTGTGGTGTCTATGTGCAGATAACACAACAAGCAAAATAATCCAGAGCCTGCAGTCGAAACGTGCCTAGGAAGGACTGAAGAATGTCACATTGCAAACTGGGACTTGGCAGATGCTAAATCAAAAATCTTACATGGAAAACATAGAATTTAAATTAGGACACTGAGAGATTCAATCTGTGTGTGTGTGTGTGTGTGTGTGTGTGTGTGTGTGTGTGTTTGTATGAAAGAAGGAGAAAGAGACAGAGAGATACAGAGAGAGAGTGAGATACAGAGACAAAGAGATAGGGAGATCCAAGAGAGCAAGAGACTGAGACAAAAACAGATGACTTGAGGGGCCGCTGGATGGCTCAGTTGATTAGAGCATGGCCTCTCAACAACAAGGTTGCCGGTTCAATTCCCACTTGGGATGGTGCGCTGCGCCCCCTGCAACTAAAGATTGAAAACAGTGACTGGACTTGGAGCTGGGCTGCGCCCTCCACAACTAGATTGAAGGACAACGACTTGGAGCTGATGGGCCCTGGAGAAACACACTGTCCCCCAATATCCCCCAATAAAAATTAAAAAAATGAAACAAAATGAAAAACAGATGACTTGAGAGTTGTTAAAACTCAGGAAACTGAACTAGGTGAGAGAAAATGTGCCTAGTCATTATCAAAGCACAAATAAATGACATAAAATAAAAATTATTCATTATATGTCAGATGTAGAATAGAATGTAAAACAATATACGAAGGCAGGGCCCCTTTCTAAGCAGGTGGAATGGGGTATGGAAAGCATACGGTTGGTTGTAGATGTGTAATATGGTAGCACAGGATTAAAGGGTAGCACAGTGCAGGATTACCTAAGATCCGCTAACTTTTCCAGTTAGATCCCAAGACCTTGCTTGTGCAGTCTAGGGTCCTATTTGTGCATGGTTTTGGTGAGTGTCATCTCGATGCAATGGTGGGGTCGGAGGAGCCTCAAACTAACCTACAGAGAAACATCTATCTCTACATCCATCTTCCTAATTCATGCCGTCTCAAATAGATAATCGATTGTAGATTGTATGCTCACTAAGGAGTATACTTATTCTGGACTCAGTGAATACAAAAGTATTTATATTAGGGTTTAGCTTTTACATTTCACAAGTCGCTTTCATATAGAGCATCTATTTACATCTTTAAGACAAGCGTGTGTTGGGAAGATATTACTGTTTATCAGGCAAAGAAACCGCAGCACAGGAATGTTGAAATACTTGTCCAAGGCTACAGAGCTAGGAAATGGCCAAACAGTGCTTGAATTTCAGTTTGATATGCTTCTACTGTGCCATTTGTCTGACAGCCTTGCCATATGAAATGCTTTTTATGGTTCTGCATTTTGTTCAATCTCCCATTACAACTATGTTAACAAAACAATGCTAGAGTCCTGATTTATAGAAAAACACCATATCTAAATTCTCTGCTGGAAGATGATGGAGACCCATAATTAATTTTTTTTTTTCTTTTCAGTCACAACTTTTACAGAAGACCGTGAAGTTTGGTGGTTGTATGTGTTAAAAATCATTGCTGCATTCATCATGTCAACATAATATACTTTAGGGAGACTTTTCTGAGATCCATATGATGGTTTCTTGTTAGTGTTGGGTGAATTGGTTTGACTTCCTGTCAAACTCCATCGAAGCAGGAGCAGAATGACTAGTTTTCTGGCCAAACACAGAGCAAGGAGGCAGGACTTGCGTTGTCTCTGGTTTGCTGCTGTAGTTGGAAGGAACATGGCTTAGAACATAATGTGAGAAGAGCGTGCCACATGTGTCCACCTCAAGGTTAGTTTGGGAATTAGAAAGAACCTCGTTTAATTTGAAACTTTCAACTCCAGAACCTCAGCTTTGCCGTTTGAGACTCAGAAATAGACTTAGAAACAGAGGTTTTGCGGGTCAGAGGAAATTCGAGGGAGACAGCTTCACTTTCAGTTTGGTCCTACATTACATATCTTAAAGAAAGAAAAAATGGATGAAGGCCGAGTAGATGATTAAAAATAATGCTGCCCTCTTGTTTAGCATTGCAAATTACATGCCCCATATATTTAGCCCATGGATGGTTCTTTCATATTAATAAATATTGATGATAAATGAGATCAGATAATTGTTTATTTCTTTGATTCAGGCAGATATTCTTGGATAAATGGCTTTCAAAGAAATAATCTTAGAATTTTCTATGGATAAAGTTTTGGTAGAGCCATCACTAACCCTGATATTCGTGTCCCTTAGAAACATTGTACTTGCCATTGGATGCTTCCTAGAGACAAGACTTGAGAATGTTGGCAAATTCCATATATCTGAGGAATATGCATCCATATTCTTAAGAGAGATGTATGGATGTTAAGGCATCTCAGGCCTGACTTGCCAGAAAACTGAATCAGGAGGAATAAGTTTATGTGTTTCAATTTAATAAACATTAATTCAATATCAATTATGTATCTGGATCTCTGCTAGGTGATTTACATTTAATTATCTTACAGGTGTACAGAATGGTGTTATTGCCTCCATTGCACGAAGTCAGGACAAGGAGGCTCAGAGATGAGTGCTTTGGAAGCTCACATGTGGCAGAGGCAGGATTCCATCAGACATGAAGCCTTTATACTCTCTATTAAACCCCTGTGGGCATGAAAGTCAGTGTACTCCACATGGTCTGTGACCAAATGAACTCTGAGTCACTAGAGAACCTTTGCTTCTTCCAACATTATTTTTGTAGAAGGCTGGAGAAGAAGTAGTTTTAGCACTGGTACATCCTGGCATTGGTTTTCTAAACAGCAGGTGTCTGACACAAGGCCAAGAGGAGACGTTGACAGGTCCTTACCTTTCGTATAAGGAGGGAGGAAGAATTGAAGTCGTTATACAGTATGATCTCGAATGCTCCACAAAGAATGCTTCCGGGGGAAGAATGGAACTGTTAGTTTATCTGACTTATTTATCCCTGTGGAAACCTGAATGGAGAGGCATTTTAAGAGCTATTGATGGGTATGGAAAGTCTTAACATGTGATTTAAATGTCCAAAGGAGGGAGGAAAAAAGAGTTAACTGTGGGAAATCCAAGAAACAAACAAAGAAAAAAACATTCAGAACATGCTCCTTGGCTCAGCAATAAACACAGTTCACATAGTCATAATAATAATTCATAAAACTCTGCTGGGAAAATGGGGGAAGGATGGTGGGTCTGGTTTCATCTGAAGTCCCTGCACTGTGAGTACAGTTTCTGGGTAAAATGTTACCCCCAAAGAGTGAACAGCACAGTCTCTACATGGCTCAGGAGAACAATACTATTTTGGTTTCAGGCACTTGAGGCCATTCAATCCTTATAAAAGCACCTATGATTTTAAACCTGTGTTCTGAAACTAGAAAAAATGCCTGTAATGTAATTTCTCCCTAACTTCAATTTTAGAAACCTAACCAAAGAGATCTTATTGTAAGACTTTTTATTTTTTAATAAAAGAATATTAGATTTTTAATTATTGACATGGATTAAACTCCATTTTTACAAATGTGCTGATCATGATTAACTTTTGTCAGACGGAAATTTGAATCAGGAAACAATCAGCCTTGAGGTACGAATAAGTTGTCTCTCTGTAGGCAGGCCACTTCCTCTCTCCAGATGTCAGTTTTCTCATCAGTAGAAGGAAGGAGTTGAGCTTAAAAATCTTTATAGTTCCTTCCAGTACCACATTTTTGGTGGCAGAGATGGACACCCCCATATATCTGTAGGCCTGGCCTCCTGGCCTTAGCCCTGACAGAGTCTTCTGGTCCCCTGGGAATACCCCTTTAGGTCCAGGACTGGGCTTGCTTCCGTGGAAGTCCCCTCCAGCCCTGGCCACTTCTGGCCAGACGAGCACAGGGATTCTTCAGCAGGCCTCTGAGAATGAGGGGGCCCAAGAAGCTGGAGCCGGGTTTCTACCACACATGATTATTGCCTCCCAGAAGGCTGACTTCCAGCAGTACTTTGCTGGGGAAACAGTCTTTGTTGTTATCAGGAAAAACAGGCGAACAATATTCTTACATGTTCACACTTGGTCCTCCATCTGGACAAGTGAGTAATCTGACTTGCAGAAAGTGTGTTTACAGAAAACAGCCAATGAAAAGAGTCTCTTGGAGCCAGAGATAAACACAAAATAGCAAAAGGCAAAGCTTTTCAGAATTCCAGCGACAGGCCAGGGGCCAACTGATGCTGCTGCGAATGTTTCCGCCTACCAAACCAGGCGCCAGGTGCTTTCCCAGCCAAACTCTTTAACTACGTGCATCTCACCCAGGGCTTGAAGAAGCAGTGTGGTCAGTGGGTACCTACCTTTTAACCTCTCATCATTTGAACTCCGTGGCTAATTTTAGCATTGCTTTCAAACTGTTTTACCATAGAGGAGCTCTCCTTCTGGTGCCGTCACCTGAGATCTTAGAGAGCCTAGTCCTTCTCACGTGTGGCATCGCCTTGTTACTGATGCTTGAGGGCTGGAGTTTTGGTTTGCAGGGTTATTCACTGATGGTGGGAGAAGACAGGTGGGAGCCGGAGAGACAACGGATGGGACACTCCTACTCACTGTGCTATTACCTGTTGTCCTGGCTAAAGACTTTGAAATGAAGCCTCTATTTAATTTTCCTTTTAATCTTTCACATTCAACTTCATTTCCCCTTCCTTATCCTCTCTGTGCTTTGCTTCACCAAAACAGGACTAATTCCTGTCCCCAAATTCTCCTGGCATTTTCCCACATCTGTACCTTAGCTTAGGTATTTTCTGCACCTAGAATGCCTGTGCTTTCTTTTTTAGCTATCGAAGTCTGACTCCCTCCAAATAGTAACTCTTCAAGAAGGATTTTTACAACCCATCCTTTTCCCCAGTCGGAAGCCATGCCTCTTTACTCTGTATGCCTTTGTGTAACCTTTAATTTTAGTGCTTCTGGTAGTTGGAGCTTGTGTCAGGGAGCCAGCCTGATGTCTTGACTCTCCCCCCTCATTCTTTACATTGGCTTCTAGCAGTCCTTCAAAATTACCACATCAATTTCTACCTTGTGTGAAAGGTCTTTTACTTTACACGTGGGGTACTCCCTGTCTGGAATGCTCTACTCCCTCACCATCCCATCACACCCTTTGCCTAGGTAACAGCTACTCATCCTTTGAGTGTCACCTTCAGAATCACTTTACAAAAGAAGTCTTCTTGAATCCCCAGGTAGCTCATGTCCACCTGTTATGTACCCTTAGAGGACCCTGTATTTCCCTTCACAGCATTTATCACTATTTTAATGTATTTCTTAATTCTGTACCTATTTGCTTGATGGCTATCTCCCAGGAAGCCTAGAATAAAAGCTTTATAAAGACAGTACTCTATCTTTCATCATCTTCCCTGAATTCTTTATTCCCAGTGTGATGGTTAGCATGTAGGAAATGGTCAAAAAATGTTTGCTGAATTAATGGGCGTGTGAATTGTGTTTCTTCTACTTGAGTCTGAGTTCCTTCACAACAGGTGACTGATCTCTGCTTCCAGGGCCAGGGCTGGGGGCTCTGGTTGGACATCGGATGTGTGTGTGTGTGTGTGTGCTTGTTAAAATATACATAACATAAAAATTACCATTTTAACCATTTTAAGTGTACAATTCAGTAGCATTACATACATTTGCATTGTTGTGCAACCATCACCAGTCCTGGGATTTGGCTGCCAGATTTGTGTGTTGGATAGCTGCAAGCAAAGGGGAATCAGAGTGCAAGGTCAGAGAGGGCTTTGGGAATTAAGGAAGAAATGAAAAAGGCAAACGATCAAGTCTACAGAGGTAGGTGGTGCCTAAGAAAATCCAGATCTCCATGAAAGGGACTGGAAGTGAGGTCAGAGAACAAGTGGGTTCCATGGAGACCCACAGAGGCAAACGTGGTCATGGGGAGCCTTCTGTGGGGTTGTTGTAACTGAGTTCATGGGCGTTGGCGTTGGGATGTTGAAGCAGCTGGGACACCAGGAACTGTGTCTTATTCTTCCCTCTATGCCTAGACTCTTCCATGGTGTTCTGCACATGAGAAGACATGTAATAAAATTTTTACATTAAATTGAACTTGTGGTTAATGGTAACGGTAGAGGGTGGGTTGGATATTCATGATGTGGCTACTGCCTCCTTGGGCCACAGGTTAAGTGTGTCTAGAATGATCAGTTGCCTCTAGCCTCTCCTATCATTCACCCCAAAAACTCGGGCTATAGTGTCCTTGAAGGTCTCTTTTAGCTTCTTTATTTTTCAGATAGTAACTATGTAGAGGGAATTGAAAGGGCCTTGAGGATGAGAAGCCAGGTTTGCCAAATGCCCATTTTTCACCCAAGGAGAGGGTCAGCCAGGGAAGCAGGAAGCAAATAGATACGTGTGTCCTTTTGCTAACCTCTGGCACATCTGACAGTGTCTGTGAACCTCCTCGCTGCTTACCCCACCCACACAGCTGAACTTGGGTATTGCAGGAACCGTGCTCAATGAAAGACCTTTTTGTAGCCTCTGACAGGTTTGACTTTCTGCCTTTTGACTCTATTCACATCACTGATAGCCTTGGACTCATTTCCCGGCAGGTGAGCCCTGTCCCAGGGTCATGTAGCTACAAGGGAATCCTAATTTAAGTTAGACTGAAACTCTTTCCCCACAGATGGCCTCAGACCATGCCGATTCCAGACATATGTATTTTACCAGTGCCTAGGCATGGAAAGAACATACCCTCTCATTTACACCAGGAGCATAGAGAGGCAGGGTGTGCTTCTCAAAGGAGGCAGGGAGGGGGACGGTCATCATTCTTTGGCAACTCCCTCTCTCTACTTGGAAAAACTGCCACTGCTGGGTGTATAAGTAAGACCCTCTGAGTGAGAGGGAAAAGGGAAACATTTCAGGCAACAGCACGGTAGAGAAGCAGGTAAGGATGGGAATTAGCATGCGTGTGATAGGGCTGTAAGGAAATGAGCCCAAGGGGTGCAGAAGAAGCAGGTGACAAAACAGTGAGAAATAGAGTGAAACAGATGAATTTTGGCGAGTGATGAAGGATTGTGGAAACTAAGCAGAGATATAAAAGTTTGAGACAACCAGTTATAGGGAGACATTGAAGGTTTTTGAGAATTCATCAAACAAATTTTCTTGGATGCTATTATATTTCAGATACTAATATAGGCTCTAGGAATACAATAATAAATGAGCCTACCCTTAAAGTACGTACAGTCTAGAGAGGGAGGCAGTTAGGCACCAGGCAATTTTAATGCAGGGCTTACATGAAAATGATACGTTAAACTTAATCTAAAGATAGGAATGGATTATGAGTAAAATCAGAATCATGGAGGCCTGATATAAAGCTTTCACAATAATTGAATATATAAGGTATGAATATCTTGAGTGTATAAAGGCAGAAGTAGGAAGGAATGGACAGAGGGGAAAAGTATCTTTAAGGAAGGATAGTACCTACAACATAGTTTGGCACCAGTTTGCTCTGAATATAATATTTGAATAAATTAATGCAGTACTCTGTGACCAGATTTCTAAAAAGATGGCAGAAGAAAACAGCTATGGTTTTGAACTTGAATGCTAGAGAAGGTGGAGGTATTGCTGACAGAACAAATTGTTGGGGAGAAGGGAGGGGAGGAGGGTGACAGGAAATGAAGATGTTGCATTTGGCTTAAAAAGACATGTTGAGCTTAAAATGATGGTGAAACATCCCATAGGAAATGTCTAGCTTGTAGTTAGAGAATAAAGCCAGCCAGCAAAGAAACAAACAAGCCTTGGAAAGAGGTACTAGAGAATGCATGTGAGAACAGGCTTGGAGATACTCATTTGGAGTTACTAGTCCAGTAATAATAATAGAATACATCAGATTGAGTTCTTTGAGAAAGAAAAATAAAACTATAAAAAAGGAGGTAAAGATCATGGCTTAGAAATTACTCATACTTTTCTCCTAATGACTGAGGTCTGCATTCCGTCTTGCTGCTTGACTTCTTCATCCCACGTCTGGAGTTCTTCCCCTGGTTCTTAACCGAGTTCAGCCTTTCCCCCTACATCTTCCAACTTTGCCTACTCTATGCTGCGGCTGCAGCTCTCAACCCCAGTTTACACATAGTAGCTAAATCTCACCTAGTGTTTTCCAGCCTCTTCCCAGCATGTGGACCTGTCCCAGGGTCATGTAGCTATAAGTGGGATCCTAATTGACACTAGATTGGAACTCTTTCCCAACAAATGGCCTCAGACCATGCCAATCCCAGCCATCTGTATTTTACCATTGCCTAGAGATTTGCCTGCCCTAGGGCACCCTCTTCCTTGCCCCACTGATGTTCAGGTCCTCAACTTTGGCCCATTCTCTTCTTACCTCCTTACTCTTCCCTTACTGCCTGCTTCCTCTCCCCCTGCCCCCCAACTAAAATGCTGGCATACTTCCAAGACTGGTGCAAAATGAGGAATGTGCCATTCTTGCCATGACCTTCCTCTGGTCCTACAGAGAATTGAGTCTCTCAGGATTGTATGAGTCTGTCTGGATTATTGTACCTCCATTTGTTTTCTATAGTCAATTCAGTAGGTTTTGAGGAGAACCACCTTTCTATAATCTCCACCCCACCTGGAACTAGTTCAGACCTTTGTGAAATTTTGTCCACTCCTTGACTCTTTATTGCCATTGGAAAATTCATGAATGCCTGTGGCAAATGAAGTGATAATCTAATTTGGAAGCTTAACTATTCTAAACAAATCAGCATTCCAGAATGGAAACAAAGGAAATCATCACAGAAACTAACAACTGTTATTTTTAGATTTTCTGAAAAAGAAGGTGTTTTATATATATATATATATATATACATACACACACACACACACACACACACACACACACACACACACATATATATCATATATATATATTTTATTAGTTGTGAATTTTTTCAATGTTCCAGCTATTAACAGTCAGTAAAGTACCCTGAAACTGAAATAGCTGGTCTTATTTGACAATTTTATTTATAGGAGATTATTTTTGGGTAATATATGTTTATGAACCCAAATAAAAAGAGAATAAAAGAGTATATAGTAAAGGTTAACCTTCTCATATTCTACCCCCCAATTTCCCAGTTCCTTGCCTCATGACAACCATCCTACCATTTACTTATACAATTCTTCCAGTGATGGTCGGTATAAGAATGCACGTGTACACATACATACACAAATCTTTTTTCCTTCAAATAGAATTATATCATGCAACAATCTGTATTGTTTTTGTCACTTACTAGTCTCTTAAAAGCTATTCCCTGTAAGTTTAGAATGCTGTATTATTATTTTTAAAAGCTGGAGAGCATTCTGTTGTTAGAATGTATATAATTTATTTAACCAGTTATTAACAAATAAAATATATTATTAATTTATTTAAAATAATTTATGTTTTTCCAGTCTTGGCTATTAAAATAATTGTACAATTAATATTTTTATACTTATTAAAATAACCAAGGGAAAGTGAAAATAGTGCACTTATGCAGGTATAATCATAAGATAAATTCCCAGAAGTGTATGTCAGGGTCCAGTGGTAAGGGCGTTTAAAATTTTCATGGATATTGCTAAATAGTTCTCCATTTATACTAAATTGCTAGCTCTCCATTTGTACTCCACCAGTTTTCACTGTATGAAAGTATCTATTCTTTTACATCATTGACCAATTTAACAAGACAGAAAAGCTCAACAACCACGTTTCTACATAAAGTCAACTTGGTAGAATGAACATTGATATTGTCAAATAAGCTGAATATTTCCATTTAAAAAATGTTGGACATTTGATCTAAAGCATAAATAAATGGAATAAATCACTCTCCACATTATGATTTGAAAGGCTCTCAGGTTCTACTTTATAATTTTTTTCTTAATATCTGCTCTGAACTGAATGTTTGTGTCCCCATAAAATTCATATGTTAAAACTCTAATCCCCAATATGGTATTTGGAGATGAGACATTTAGGAGTTAATTAGGTCATGAGGATGAAGCCCTCATCGTGAAATTAGTGCCTTTATAAGAGACTGTTTCTTCTCTTTGCTCTCTGCCACGTGAACACAAAGATAGAAGGTCAGGTGGCTGTCTGCAAACCAGGAAGAGGGCTCTCACCAAGAACTGGACCATAATGACACCCTGATCTCAAACTTCCAGAATCTAGAACTGTTAAGAAATAAATTACTATAGCTTAAGCCATCAACTCTATGGTAATTTGTTATAGCAGCCCAAACTAACTGATTTTGTCTACTAATATTTTGTAATAAATAATTGATGTTTTTCAGTTAATAAAATCCACTTTACTTGTGTTATCTCATGTTTACCTCACAAGAGTCCTCTGAAGTAGGCATAGTCTTGTATTTCGGTTCCTTTGTCCAGTTAAAACATCTAAGGCTTAAATGTTAACTGATTTATTCAAGGTCACCAGACCTAAAACTCAGGAATTCTTTCTTCTATAGCTGCACTCCCTACCCCTTCCATTATTCCCTTTTGTTCTTAGAAGCAGACTTGTCTGAGGTATGCAAAAGTAAGTATTTTTTCCTAATTCTTTACTTTCTCCTTCCTATGAAATCATGGTTTAGAAAGATTATCTTCTAAGGTATATTTTCCTTAATGCACAAATTATCCTAAAAGTTGAAAGTAAAAATTTTACGAATTGAATCAAAAAGTGATGTATCAGGGTTGGTCATTTTTGTGAACAAGTAATGTAGTGAATCCCTTCAGAAACAAATATTTTTCAAAGGGAAAGAAACTCACTATTTTATTTGTAGTACAAACCTGAATTATAATATGTTTGCTTAAAATGAAATATACTGGTTAGTCTTTCTTTTATGCATTTTTTCTAATGTCACCAATGTAGTCTTTAGAAAATAGTGGGTACTTAGTAAATAATATTGTCTGACTCCCTGGATTATTTTATGGTCAATTGTTTTCTATTCATATGACTGATTATTCTTAATTTTGTGCTCCTACATATAATTGGCTTTTGGGTCTATATAGTGTATCACTAAAAATCTGTCAATCAATTTAACATGATATTTAGGCAAATATCATATTGAATGACAAGAAAAAATACCCCTATCACTTGCCACACAAAAAAGGGATTCATTAATTGATAAGTTCTGTGGGCTCTCAGAAGACTGATATATATTCTTTATGATGATATCTTGTTTTTGTTTTTATTTTCTGAATAGATTTAGAGATTACCATGTGTTTTTTATGACATCTTGATATGCTGTGTGTATCACGTCATGAGGTGAGAATGAATCGCATTACGAATGTTCCACATTTATATTTAAATAGTAAGTTTTGGGTTTCTGCAAATTACTTTATACTTTAGTGTTATGAAAACATGATGACATTAGAATTCTTACTAACAAGAGTTTCCTTCGTAATGGGGAGGAAGGATAATGGAAATTGAAAACAAATGTTGCTCAGGCATTCCAGAGCATTGTAGAATTTCCTCTTGGCTGCATGTTGAATTACTGACCAATTTGATTAAAGAGTCAGGAATTCTTCATTTTAAGAAGACAGAAATTACCATAGCTGTATGTGAGAAAATCTTTGTTATAGTCTAGGCATCTGTTGAATTACCACAATCCTTTTAACAATCTACCTTGCCTGAGCCACTGTTTTTTATTTGAGTTCAGTGAAATCCTGTTATTGGAAAAAAAAATAAAAAAGCAATGAAAGTCCTGAAATTCAGGAAGAGATTTAACTAAAGCCCCTCAGGAGCAGGGGAAAAGCTGGACAATACAAAGCAATTCAAAAAAGCGTTCAGCTATAGAGACTTGTGCCTTCACGTTGTGACTGTTGACTATAGACTTGACCATGCTGTCTCAAGAAAAAATTCAGAGTCTTTTTTTGTCACTAGCATTTTCACCTCTGGTACCATCTTTTATTCCTTCAACGGTAAACTGGAGGAGATTTTATTTGCATAGACGTCCCTGGGGTGGATGCTTTCTGGCCACTCTCCAATTATTTTGTAAACATTGTGTTTTAGAGCAAAGATTGACACACACTTCCTATAAAGATAGTAAAAATTTTAGACTTCTAGGCCATATGATCTGTATTGCAACTATTCAATTCTGGAAGCAGAAGACATTCAACTTTGAAAGAGACTATAAACAAATGAGTGTAGCTGGGTCCAATATACACTTTGGCTCATGGGCTGTAGTTTGCCAACTCTTGTTTTAGAGGATGGGTAACTTTCCAGGCATTCATTGTTAATTTATTAATAAATTCAACAAGTGTTTATTAGTCACTTATTCATTGCCAGGTACTGTGAATAACTGTATTCTAAACTTTGCTTTAACAAAAGAGAGCCAGGGAAGCATGCTTATCAGGCAAATTAACAATGACAAAACTATTTGAAAGAATTTCCTTTAAAAACTGAGTATTAGCCTGCATTTATACTGAAATGGGTTCTTTGACTCTAACCATTAAGTAATTCTACATATAGTCAGAATGCCATTAGTCTACTTTGAAGATCTGCTTGAATATAGTAAAGCAGGATTAAATACTGTATGTGTATCTCACATTTTCCGGTCAAAGGAGGTAATAGGTAGGGCAATCCTATATAATAATATTTGTAATAAAACAGAATGTTAGATTTTAAGTCTATTCACACATTAATATTAAGGATAAAACAAACTCAGACATAAATAGTATGTATGTGGGGCTTACCATGCAAAGCTGGTACACTTACTATTAAGTCAGGTTTTTGTGAGTGTTCTAGGTCCTTAAAGTTTGTATTTTCCCAGCCACCTTACCCTCTTATTCAATATGTTCTCCTCTCAAAAGTAAGGTGGCAATGGGAGAAAAAAAGGGGAGGAACATCTATTTTTGGCTAAAATGGAGAGGGTTGAATCACAGACTTCCCAGAGTAGAAAGGCAGAACACTTAATAACTTTTCCCATGAGTGCAACGAGACTTGATATCAAAACTTGACAAAGATACTATAAGAAAAAAATTTCACAGGCTAACTTCTTTCATATTGATGGGTATGAAAATGATAAATAAAATATTAGCAAAATGAATCCAGTGGCATATGAAACTTGTTTTATATTATGACCAATTTGAGTTTACTTTAGGAATATGAGATTGGCTTAACACTTGAAAATTGGTGTAATTTACTTCATAAGCATTACAAAGGAGAAAAACCATATGGTCATATCAATGGATATAGAAAATATTTGATCAAATTCAACACCCATTTATGGCTAAAATAAAAAAAATAGACTCAACATTTAAAAATATATGCGAAACATTATTATTAATTGTGAAATATTAGAAGCTGTCTTACCTAGCATGGGGAATGAAACAATGACATCGGTTATCACCATTTTGCTTCAACATTGTGTTAGGAGTCACCAGTGCAATAAGTCAAGAAAAATAAAAGTATAAGAATTGGAAAAGAAACAAATAACTGGTATTATTTGTATATATAGGGGATTTAAAGAATCTGCAGATAAACTATTAAAGTTAATATTAAAAATTGATGGCTCTAGCAAGGTCATTGAAGACAAGTTCTATATAAGAAACTTAGTTGCATTTCTCTATGTCTGTGACAAATAACTGGAATTTGAAATATGAAAAAAAAAAAAACAATTAAAAGACCATCACCACAGTAAATTCCTAACAATGAATGTAATAAAAGGAATGCAAAATCTCTCACCAGGATATTAAAAAATAACTTACTGAGAGAAATTTTAAAAGACCTAGGTAAATGGAGGGAAATACTTTGTGGGTTGAAAGACTCAATCATATGACTTCCTTAAAGGCGAGAGGAAGAAGCAAATATTTTCTAAAAATAGGCAGGTGTGGGGAAAGATGTTACATGCCCCACGTGTACAATTTGAATAACCCCAGATAAGTGAAGGATTTGTAGAGCACTCACTAAATGTTGGGCACTTGAAATTTAGAGATGAATAAGATACAGTCCATACACTTATGTGCATGTGTGTGTATGTGTGTACTGGGAGGGTGGCCACTTAACACAAATTCGATAGCATAATACAGTGGGATTAGTGAAGCATAATAGAATGTTTACAGTGCTATGGAAGCACATTGAGAGAATGGTGTGTTTTACCAGGAATTTTCCAAGTGGACAGTGCGTGGGTTTGTGCACATGTGTGTGCATGTGTGTGTGTATTTATGTGCACATGTAGGGGTTTGACTCAGAAAATGTGGGAATACCTGGGAGAGGGATTTGCATGAAAAATGACACAGGAGAGGGAAAATTTCTAGCTTGTTCAGGAACTGTATCTGTGTTACTAAGACATAAGGCCGGGAGTATTATAATGGCTTCAGATGAGGTTAGAAAGGTGGGTTAGGATCCATTATGAAGGGTATCCAGCCCTGTTAACGAACTTTTCTATCCATGGGCTACTTTTCCAACTGGAGCGTGCACGAGAATTGCTCTCATATGTGTCTACTGTGCAGATTCCAAGGCCCTCCCTCCCGAAGTTCTGATTTGGTAGATATAGAGGCTCAAAGTGACCTTGATGGCTCAAGAACAGCCATCAAGACCTACCCTTGCAGACACTTTTCCAAGCATGTACTTTACACAGATATGGAGAATGAATTGGGGGCGGGGGTGTAGTAGGGGGAATCGGAGACAAGAAGGAATATGAAGAAATTATTGTAATATTTCAAGTGAGAGAGGACTTTGGGAAATCACCTCTCTCATAATTCCCAGTTGTGTGGGTCTGGTGGCGCCCTTAGTGGTACATGCGTGAGTTTGGGAAGATACACCTTTCGGTGTTCTGTAGCCTCCCTGAAGGTGCCCTATCATTCCATCGCTGATGCTTTTGAGTGAATGAGGGATATGGCCTACCCACTTCAGTATCCCTTTTGGGGACATATGTCTTTTATTTTCTGGAATTCTTTAGCTCCTCCTCACTTCTCTTTTCTCATCTTGGGTTTGGTGACACCACCTTCTAGGCACAGTGCCCCCACGTGTCCCTGACCCTTGCCAGGCTCAGTCAGGGCTGTACTGCCTGTACTGCACTGTTGAGTTTCTCTGTCTCTCTGTCTCTGTCTCTCTGTCTCTGTCTCTTTTCAAAAGCTGTTTTTGCAAGTGAAACTGGTCAACCCGTGAGTTCTGCCAGAGCACTCTTACATCAGTTGCCTCCCTCTGGGCAACATGTTAAGATGTAATAATGATGAACGAATGAATAAATCTGAAGGCTAAAATTCTGGTGACTGCTTATTCACTGATGTATCAGCAGCATGTCTAGTTTCATTCCTGTCACATAGGTGTGTGTTCAAAAACTAGTTGAAGAATTAACTCTATGAATGAATGAATGAATTTGAGGGCAGGAGAGCCTTTGAGCAGGTTGAATATTCTCCCAGGAAACCAGTAGAAAAATCTGCTCCAAAGGTAGTGAGTAAGAGGATTAGTTTCAGTAGTGAGGCCAGAGGCACCTCCAGCCCAAGGGAGCAGAAACAGCTCCTGCTAGCAAGGTAAATCAGAAAGCTGCAGCAGACTGCTGCCTGGGTATACACACCCTCCTGACTTTTGGAAATGACAACTTATATTTGAGGCTGGACATCACTCAATTTATGAAGATGTGCTGAGTTGGGTTTCATATATTTCCCAGGATTTTGGACTCGAACATTTGTTCTTTGGATTTAAAGATGAAATAATGAAGATATAATCCAAGACAAAGCTCCATCTCTGGGAGAAAATATATACATAGGATCCCTAAGTAAGTGCTGGAGACGGGAGGTGTTGTCATACTAGGTCTTGGCAAAGCTAGCTTGGCCCCAGTGCATGAAGGAGGAGGCGGGGAGACCTGTGTAGGATCTCGGCATCCACAGACCCCATCTTTCACAGGAGGAACTTGGAACCCCCAGGGGCGTCTGCCGTGCATTCTCTGTGTCAAGTTCAAGAAAGGGATTTAGTAAGTTTCTTCTTCTTCTCCCTGCTCCTCCATTTAGACACTGATATGGTAAAACAATTATTTGAAATGAAAACCCCTTAATGAATATTTAACTTTCTCTGTTTTGCCACAGATTATTTTAACATTCCTTGGAGCCTCTACCCCTCTCCTTATTTTAAGAGCTTTCACATTTCAATGTCAAAACAATTCCAAGAAGTAGGAACAGTTTGCCCATAGAGCCTGGCTCTGAGAAGCTAACCTGTTTTGCAGTCAGACTCCTGCGGTTGGGGTGTTTAGGGTCAGTTTTAATGCACCGAGTCTTCCATCAGCATGGGGTTTTGTTTTCCATTCAGAACATATCTCTAGTTCCACATAGATGTTAAAGTTACCCATCTTTGGTATTAGTTTGCTCTCCCTTGGTGAGTTATTTGTTTTCTCTTGATTCCTACTTGTGATCCTGGGGATTTTTCTGGACCGATGTGAGCCTCAATCTCCATCTGTAAAATGTAGAAAATATTGCTAGTTTCCTGGTCATCTGGGCTTGTGGGTGACATTAAATTTATATGTCTAAATCACTTAGCGCAATACCTGGAACACATTAATCACTCAGTAAAGTTGGCTGTCAACTTTGTCTAGGCCTTCCTGGTAGAAACTCTGAGCCAAATGCAATACTTAGTAGAGAAAATGGGTGCTTTTCTACGGAGAAAACACTTATCTAAGGTTTTACAGTGTGTCTTCAAAGCCCGTGTCACATTGTATTATACTGTGTTGCTTCCAAACAAACATTTATTGCCACAGGAGGCTCGAAGTCCAAGATCAGGGTGCCAGGATGGTCAGGTTCCTGTGAAGACCCTATCTCTGGTTGAACACTTTTTACTGTGGCCTCGTGTGGCAGAAAGGACTCAGGCGCTCTGTGGGGTCTCTTTTATAAGAGCACCGATTCCATCCATGACAGCTCCCAAAGGCCGCATCTCCTAGTACCATCCTTTTTGGGAGTTAGTGTTTCGGTATGTACATTTTGGGAGGATGCAAACAGACCACAGCACTATCTCCTGCATTGCACTGTGGGACCCATGAGATAAAGACCTCTTTCTATTTCGCACATTATTGTACGAAACACTCATATTCAGCTGGCTTACCCTGGTATGGCCCTACCAGCTATTAAACTGCTAAAATAATTCTATACCAGTAGACACTTCTGCCACCCTAGCTGCCCCAGTCACTCACCTGAAAGCCTTAGACCTCCCACAAATCTAGCAACAAAATGAGTAAATGTGCACAGTGGAGCCCTTCAAAACCCTGCTCCAGCACTCTGGCTGGTGGCCGTGTTATGCCCACGTCGTACTCATTCTTGACTATTTGAATATCACTGTGTATTGTTCCCAATGACCACAGAGCAGCTACATGGTAAGTGCAAGGTAAACATTTAATGAATGCAGTGGATGGTGACATGGAGATGGCTGCAGCGTGGCGCTCGGCTTGCCCTTTAGCTGTGCTGGGGCTCAGGCTGCACAGTCTTTCTTCGTTATTCCAAAGGGTCCCAGGAGTGTCCCCACCAGAGGAGTTTCTTCGGACCATGTGTGTCATCCCTATAATGGCTGGGGTTTGAAGCTTAGGATTCAAACCAGGAAATGCTGCTATTGAGAAACAAGAGTTAAATAATAATAATAATAATAATAATAATAATAATAATAAAAAAATGATTCAAGGACATGTTCAAATTCTTTCCTCCTCAGCATTTCCTAATGTTTGCTTCATGATGGACGAGTTGACAGAAATAAGGAGAAATGTCTCTCTACCAGGTCTGCCTTAGGCCGTCCCTTTTGTTTCCCTAAATAAATGTTTTTTCCTTCGGTCAGGAAACAGGGCAAACTCAGAGCCATCGCTGCTCAGGGTGTGGAAAAGAAGGCAAAATGCAGCGTAGCGTTAGGCCTATGTGGGTCAAGTGTGCTCATTATGAAGGTGAAGACAGAGGACAGGGAAGGACTCCAAGTTGTGCCTCAGAGGCACCTCTATTTCACAGTTCATGGAGGCACAGTCCCTTTCCCTGAGCCCTGCTGGCCTGGCCTGGCCTGGCATTCGGGAATCCTACAGTGGTAAGGCTTGCGTTAGGCAAGCGAGTGGCTGCCCCAGCCCTCAGGGCTTTGCCCAGGTTTATGAGCATGGGGAGAAGTGTTTGGAAGACACAGGGACACGGAAGTAGCTTTCAAATGTCCAACAACAGCACTGATGTGAGGGAGTGCGCCTCAGGTTAAACCTTACCTGAATTTTATTCATTCGTTTATTTATTAATTATTTTAAGTGGGGAGAAAAATGTAAATAACATACAGTTCTTGCCGTCAGGGACTTTGGCTTTTAAGGGAAGATAAAAATGCATAGAAATAATGATACCAAGTAGAATAAGGAGGAATCAAGTGCTTGAGGACTTTAGAAAAAGAAAGGTTACTTTCTATAGGGTCAGATGATTGATGTTCATGAGGAAGGTACCATTTGGGGTTTGAGGGTGTGTGGGACTTGGTCATCGTGAAACGGAGGAAAGACTGTTTGACACAAGTGTTTAGCAGAGGAGTGATTTGATCAGAGCTGTGACAGTCGTGTGCTGGGGAAGCTTAGGGTGGGAGGAGAGAGAACTTTAGGGACAGGAGAGATAATCCTGTCGGTTGGGGCCACAGTGGTTGAAGGCCTGGAAAGGTGGTGGACACGAGTAAGCCTGGAAAACTACCTACTCATAGGCTTTGGAACATGCTTAGTCTTGGGAGGCAGCCATGATGAAGGAGGCAGTCGAAAGGGGAGTCTGAAGTTTAGGGGAAAGTCTGAAAGGATAACAGAGGCATTACCCTAAATCTGACACGTCAAAGAAAGAAAAAATAGGTTAAGAAGTAAGACTGGTTTAGTTTTTGTTGAGTTTAAAAAGCCAATAGGGTGGAGGATGAAGACATCAAATGGTCGGAGTGAAAGACTGAAGCTGAGGGTGAAGGTCAGGACCGAGTTACAGATTTGGGGGTGAACTATATGAAGATGAAAAGAAGCCACAGGCAATGATGAGATTGCTCAAGGATAGACTTTAGAGAGAAACTGGGCAGTGAGGGGTACTGACAGCAGCTCCAAAGGAACTAGGCGCAGTGATCCAGACGTTCCCTGGGTACCAGCAGTCATTGACTTTGCGTGCAGCGATCCAGGTGCGGTGAGTTGAGGGAGGTAGATGTGCTGAACGCTGTGAAGGCTGACTTTTGGAATCTAGGCCGTGTCTAGTCCTGGTTTGTCGAGGACTTTCCTGCTTTTAGCACGGAAAGTCTCACATCTCAGAAAACCTCCTCAGTCCCAGGCAGACTGGAACAATTGCTCACCCTAAAAATGTCAAATCTCACTGATTAGAATCCCTACCATAAATAACTTTTCTTGCTTTCCTCCCTGAGGATCAACCTTTTCTGCTGAGGCAAATGTGCGTGAGAAAAGCACTCTTGTCACAGGCTATACTCTGCAGCCCTGCCCTGAGTCCAAAGCATCAGGTTTTACTTGGATGAGGCTGATCAAATCTGCCCTCTAAGGGCCAATGTTCACACCAGAAAGTAGCAAAATGGCTCCAACTTTGATTTAAAAAATGGACAAAGCAATCCGGTTTGGATGTATTACTAGTTTGATGAGAATGGGTGTTCTTCATTGGCTGTGCACGTCCCCTGCGTGGAATATGGACCTTGGTAATGGGCGAGTGACAGAAAAGATATAAGGGAAACACCAAGAAATGCCAGGTTTGATTGGTTATTCAAGGGTTCAACTTGAAAGGAAACCTAAAACAGGTGGCTCTCAGTCTTAGCAGCTGTGTTTAGCCGAGTCCTCACTGAGCTTAATGTTAGCTGTCGATCCTCCCAGTTCTTCCATGGGTGATGGCACTTAGGACAAGGGACACCCTAGGTGCTTCTGATATGTTCAGTTCCAAACCAGGCCATGTAGGAGAGAGAGATTAATAATAATAATAATAATAATAATAATAATAATAATAATAATAGTGTAGAGCTCTTGTTTCAAAGGAATTAAAATTCAGTCATGGGACAGAGGTGAATACACCTGAAACAACTAGAAAACAAAATCAAAGAAAATCTAAAATGCTCCATATTTTGAGGCATAAAAGTAGGTGCTTGAGGAATTCAGAAGGGGTGTGAGTGCGAGCAGGTGAAGCCCTTGAGGGCCTCATGGAGGATGGCGTGTTTTGGCTGAGCCTTAAAAAAGAGAGTGGAATCAGTGTCCTGGCAGAGTCATGGCTCAAGCCTCTCTCTCAGGTGGGACCCAGCTTCGCCTTTCTCACTTTACTTTTGTTTTATCACTAATGACTGTGTTTAAAACATGGTAGATCTGGTGCTAGGCAAGAGAACAAAAGTTTCCACTTGCTTCTCTGCCCTGCAGTCACTCCCAGATTGATGATAGCAACTCTAGTTTTGTTTCTCACTCAATTCTAAGCTCTCAGTCAGCCATGTGCCATTGGGCAGATAATAGTGTCATGAGTTTTTATATTATATTAAGGATAATGAGAACTGTCAATGTTGATCTGTATTTCTTTTTAATCCCTCTCCTATGTTTGCCGAGGCAGAGGAGTTGGAATAATTTCTCTAAGAAGTGTTTACTTTCCTACTACAGTCAAATGAGGTATGATGGACTTTATTCTTCATTCTGTCAGTGTTTCATTATTTTCTTAAATTATACCAACAAAAGACCATGGGATTCAGTTTGACCCTGTTTGGCTAATGTTTCTATGTGATCTAAAGTGTAGGGAGTGACCTCGTCAGGCCCTCAGCTCGGCCAATTGGACTTGAATTGGGTGCCACAGGGCTTCAGTTTAGTGACTTGAAAGGCAAAATCTAAGAGCCCTGAGTGACTCACTCTGATTTCCTGGTGGGAGCCCAGTTTGCCGCACTTTCTTGGTAAATTAAACCTCTTTAGAACATGTCACAATCACTGTGTACTTATTTTTTTGCAGAAAAAGGGAAATGCAATTGGACATGTAGCTTACTGGAGGAAGGCTTGGGAAAAGGGAATGGATATGCAAAAATTAGTGGCAAGAGCCTGCTTGGGGGGTAAGTGGGGATGGTGGTAGACTGAGAGGGAAAGTGTTGGGGCAAGGCAGCACCACTCTTCCAAGACCATGGAAAGAGGCAAGCTGAAGGCTGCAGGGTACTTTGAACATAGTGATGAAATACCATCTACTCTTTGTGCGTATCTTTCACTCATCTTGCACAGTTGTACACATGGTGCAGTTCCTCTCTGAAGCTTGATGTCCCAACTTTTGTGTTGCTATAGTGTGGCCGACATGAAGAAATGTTAGAAGTAAAGGACTTTGGGGAGTCTTGATTCAGGAGCTGCTTGAAAACCACCATGGCCAATTTCCCTGTTTTGGACATTGTGTATGTATCCTGTCCTGTTCGTGCTCAGTGTCTGGGATGTATTCAATGTTTGTTGATCAAATGAATGACTGCATAGGGCTCACTAAAGAACGGTTTCTTGAGGGAAAGGGAATGAATAACAGACTTGCTTTGTCTTGGCAGTCCTTATCCTGAAAACTCTCAAATGTAAAAGTCAATCACATCTTTGAGCCATTTCAGCCGCCCGTCACCACCTTCCCTATCACCCCTCCCCAGTCTCCGGAGTTAAACATGGTTCAGTGAGGACAGCTTGCAATATCTCAAAACATGAGAGAGACATGGGTCTTTGATCTGAATGTTTTTGCTGAGCCAGGTTTTTAGCAAGTCCAGCTAATGTAGCTATGGACACAAAGGGTGGAGATTCCTGCTTTGTCTTCTGTGTCTGTCATCTCCATTGGTGCCACCATGGAGAGCACCCATGGAGATGAACCATAAGGGGTTCAACACCCTTTCCATTCACTGCAGGGGCCTTCCTGCTACCACATTATCTTCTTGCCTGGAATTGCAGAGAAGAGATGTTGGGACTTGAGCAATTGCATCTGCTGATGTGTTTTAGGGTTCTGATCTCTTTGTGGAAAGTCTTGTGCTGCTCTTAAACTTTGTGAAAGATCATGTTTTTATCACCTCAGGGGGACCAAACCAAACATTTGTTAGATTTCTGCCTGAGTCTGTTTGGAGGGTTTTTTGGATGAAAGATGCGTGCTTCACAATCTCATCATTGCTAGACCAGGGTAGTAACACACAGACACACACACAGACACACACACAGACACACACACACACAGACACACACACGGTGGAAGTGGGGGGAATCCCTGACCGAGATATAGAAATATTGTCAAAAGTTCTTTTTATGCAGAAATAACTCCTAAATATAAATAAATAAATAAATAAATAAATAAATAAATAAATAAATAAATAAATATGTAGCCTCAAAACTGTGAGATTTGAGGTCAACAAACTTGACCTAGTCAGTTCTGCACTAGTCACCCAGAGCTTCCATTTAATTCTGGCTGAATTTAACTCATATTTGTGATGTCGTGAAGTAGATATGAGTGTGTAGCCTGACTCATGTTAGGAATCTAGTCTTCTGCAAGAAAACCTGAAGCAGGAAGAATTGAATGTTCTGGGTTGAAGTTTAATGAAGAGACTCAGGCTAGCTATATGAATAACACTGAATTCACGTCCAAATTTTGCCCGTGTGTCAGTGCTTTCTCAGTAAATGCCAAGCAAAATAAGGTCATGATTTAGGGTTTATGCCGGAAGGCTTTCGTAGAACTTTTTTGAAATAGGCTTGATCCTGTTGTCCTGACGTTACCACATAGTGGCACTTTGGCCAGGTTATATTATCTTTCAAGAAATGTATTTACTTCTAGCAGAACAAAATGGAACACACATCCAGTGCCTGTGGGCGTCTACTTAGAAGCTAATCATAGCTATGAAAATTAATCTCTCCCTTTAGCAACCTTGGACTATAAAGGAAATGGCGAGAACAATGCTTCTGAGGGCGGCTAGCCCAAAAGGATGAGGTTTATCCATTGTGAAAAGAACATCTGCCCTGTCTGGATGTCTGCTTTTCTTAGGAATCATATATTTTTCTTATGTGAACTTGTGACCCAATAACAAACTACCTGGCTATTAAGCCAATTTCCTATCCTAAACCTTTCACCTAGGCTAGCTGTGAATAGGTTTGTCTCTGTTAGTAGCCTAAACGTGCTGCCTACTCTAGCTGTGAACGTTTCTTCTAGACACAGGGAGTGGCCTTCTCATGCCATTTTGAACCCATGTGGCTGGCTGGCATATGGGTGGTGAGAAACAGAAAGAAAATTCTACTCCCAGTTGCCACCAGCAAGATTGGTTTTGACCCATGTTTCTGTTCTGGCTCACGTAAGATGGATGCGTTGTAAGTCCAGTTGGGCAAGCATGACATCCTTTCTATGTGAGGAAGCCCTGAGTAGGTCATGGATTCTGGCTTGCTCTTTATCATTCACTGAGGGGGACGGGGTGATTCTGCTGTAAATCACAGAAGCCCATGAAACCTGAAAGCTACAAAAAGGCCTCAAATTAATTTCCTTTCTATTGCTTTAGATCAGTCTGTATGTTCCTCAAGTGTGCACATCTGACCGAGACTCTTGTAACTTCTCCTATTAGGCTCTCAGAGACCAGAAGATTTCTTATGCTTTTCCCTCCACCTGGAAAAACCTTTGCTAGCTCTTCTTCTCATGGCTAGATTATTTTTTTCCTTCGGGTCTGTTTCTTCTGAAAGGCTTTCTCTTATTAAGCTGCCAGCATGCTGTTTGCAATTTTCTATCAAAGCACTGTGTTCATTTTCTATAAAACACTTATCACAATTAGTTGTGATATGTGTGTTTCCTTGTTTACTGTCTTTCTGTCCAAATAAACTATCAAATCTTTATTATTCGTTGCTTTACATCTGGCACTTAGCACATAGTAGGTTGTCAATAAATCTCCATTGTTTGAATGGATGAATGAAGTTACTGTCAGCCCCTGAAAATGACCAGAACCCTGCTTTAGTTTGCCCAGAAAACAGCTTTGCCTCTCTTCTTAGCAATTTAGGAGCGTAGAGAAAAGAGTTAGCATAAGAGGGGATAGCAAGATACTTACAGCACGACTTTCACTGTTGTCCAAGAAAAATATTAGTAATCTAAGCTAACACCTTTGCGCCCAGACTTGCCTGTCCTTACCCCTACCTTGCCAACATTTCCCACTCTGCCTGGCCAGAGCCCCTGTTTCCCTGTATGGTTAACTATTAGAGTTGACTGGAGAATTGCTGGCACACCATTTACCCCCTGGCATCCTCTCAGCAAGGATTAATCATCTCCATGAGACTTGTTTATGTGTTTGGCTGGTTGTGATAATTCTTGGTGTCTTCCACAGGGGCTAGCTAGCCCTTCGCATAGAGCTCACGGAGGGCCAGGGTGTTTCCCTGTCTGGCAACCTTAAGATGCTCTCAGTGACATCAGTTTAGCTCCTTTCGTTTCCATTCAACTCAAACAAATCTTTATTAAACTGCTACACGTAACTAACTGGTGGTTAATGAAGCTATTGAATGAGCCATTTGAGGGGGTTTCTTCCAACAGGGGGCGGTGTGGTTGACTGGACTCCTTGGGAACCTCTAGTTGTTGCTGTAGAGCTCTCTAAATCTCTGGAGGTTCTAGGTGGAAGGAGTGATGCTGGGATGGCTTGTTCTCTCGAAGCTTCCAGAGGGATCAGTTCAGTCAGGACACCATCCAAGTCAGGTCATCGGAGCCAATGGAGTCTCGCATCTTTTTAGTGTCCCTTTTCTTTACCATTTCTCTCTCGCTTCTTGTCTCCAGCCTCAATGCTTTCTTTCCTTCTCTGCCTCCTTTGTGACAGTGCACGTTGACATGTTCAGGGGTATCAGTTCTCACCTGGGCTCTGGGGTCTAGATATGACAGCATCTGTCTCAAGTCAGGATGCTACCGTCACACCTTACTCAATATTTCCTGTATTATAATTCATTTCATTTGATTCTTTTTGTTGTAAGTTTACTGTGAGTTCTTTCAAAAGCTTTAACCAAGTATCTGCTATGAGCCAGATTCTCTGACCCTTGCTTTCAAAATAACCCATAATGCATTGAAGAAAACAGATACTTAAACAAGTCAACCTAAAGCAAAGCAAGTTCTTATGTTGCTATTTTGCATATATATGTACATATATGTATATGTATGTATAACAATGCCCTATGGGGGCTACTGTCAGACACTGAAAATGACTGAATTAGTTCTTGATATATTTTGGACTGGTAAAAATTTCACTATTTACTTTAGGGGTTGCAAATTCATATGTCTATATGACTCAAGTAGAAAATATAAATGAAATGCATCGTAGGTGTATTGGAGAGAGCACGCCCAGTCTAAGAAGGTCAGTGACTACTCGAAGTTGTCTGATTATTGCTACTCAAGAGGAAGGAATCACTGTTGCCAGATCTTTTGATTGTTCAAGAGGTTTCTCATGAGACATTTCCCAACATTTCAATCCTGCTATTGGCCAAAAAAGATCCAGCTAGGTCTAAATACAGCTCATAGTCACCAATTCATAAGCTTGATTTGCACCAGGAGCGTAGACTTATTTATGAACATTTAGCTCAACTGGAGACCGTGGGCTAATTTTATGGGCTTTCAGCCACCATGTATCGGTTCATCTCCTGTGGTGCTGACAGCCTTTGGTACTCAGCTAGCATGTGTCACTATCTATTCTCTGGTGATCCTTTATCCTCCAGAAGATTCACCTGACTTTTTGCTGTGGGTGTGGGGTGGGGTCTTCCAAAATGCCTCTATAAGTCATTCAGAGTCCTGTTGTTGCTTTGAACATGCCTGAGTTGCTCTAGTTTTTATTTTATCTTCCTTTTTCTCTGCTTTTTTGTGAATTCTGCCTTCCCTGAACTCAGCTGTAAGATCTCCTTTTCTTTTTACCATTTCATCCATTCTCCTGACCTCCTGGCAGAAAATCGTTAGTTGTTTATGAACACTGTTTATTCTTCTTCTTGGGCATATGACTAGATTGCATTTCCTAGTCTTCCCTGCAGTTAGGGGAGACCATGTATCTGACCAGAGTAATTTGCATGGACTAACTAACCCAAACTAACTATCTCCTGCACACAGCATACCCCCAACCCCTGCGACCTTGCCTTTCCTCATTCACTGGCATAGTGCAGATAACCACAGCAACTTTAAAAATATAGGAGTTGAATATGGCAGAGCCACAAAATGGAAGACTCTTGGATTACTGCCTTAATACTTGGGGGAGAGCTGCCTGCAGCTCAGAAACTCCTGCTTTCTATTTTACAAAAGTGAGAAATTAACTGCTACTGACTGCTACTGTGTTTGAGTCATTATCGGTTCTGCCATCTGTTAGTGACTATTAGATGTCTGCTGGATTGTAAGCAACATAAAATCAGAGAGACCGCCCTATTTGTCTTTCCCTATCTGTGTTCCCAGAACGCTAGCACAGAGGCAGACACATCAGAGGTGCTCAGTAAATTTTTCTGGAATGAATGAATGAATGAATTGAATGAATGAGTAAGTGAAAAAATGTCTGCATAGAACTTTAGAGCTTGTAGGGACCTAGTCCTCATATTATAAGGTATGAAGACATGGAGGCTCACAGAGAGGAAGTGATTTGTTCAAGGCCATAATGCTAGTTAATTCCAGAACAGAAATTTGCAAAAGGGAAGCCTCAGACTATTGTCTTTCACCATCCCAAGCTTCCCTCCATGGTAATCATATTAATATCAGCAACTGCTAAGAAAAATAAGAGAAAATTTCATGCCTTAATTTCTAACCTATCAATCTCAACTAGAATTTATTGCATACTCACACAGTTCACATGTGAACTATGTTGTGAGTGGGCCATACTGTTTTGCTGGTGCTTTATGGGAAACTCCTTTGTAAATCATATAGCAGGAAAGACATGGACCTGTCACTAGATTTGTACTTTGTAAAGTTAGGGAAGGCACCCTGCAGCAAGTGGACTTAAACAGGATTTTGCAGAAAGGGTTGGATCTGGTTTGGGGGATAAATTCTCGCAGTATGAAGCTGTGTATACTGAAGCTCAGAGTCAGCAAACGGTGATGTGGATAACTGCGTTGATCTTAGCCAAACAGAGTCGTAGTCTGAGCAAACTAAAAGGGTTGTTGGGAGCTTGGTCCCTGAAAAAAAGCAGAAAGATAAAATGGCTCAAAGATTGTATTTGATATTTGGTGCTTACATCTTTTGTATTTGAATGAAAATAATACATACAATAAATATCAATTCCATTTCCTCTTTTTTAAATTAAAGTTTATTGGGATGACAATTGTTAGTAAAGTTACATAGGTCTCAGTTGTACAATTCTGTAATATATCATCTATATATCACATTGTATGTTCACCACCCAGAGTCAGTTCTCTTTCCATCACCATATATTGGATCCCCCTTACCCTCATCTACCACCTCCCTTTCCCCTTACCCTCGTAACCACTAAACTATTGTCTGTGTCTATGAGTTTTTGTTTCTTCATTTGTTTGTCCTGTTCTTTTGTTGTTTTCAGTTTTATATACCACATATCGGTGAAATCATATGGTTCTCAACTTTTTCCGTCTGACTTATTTCACTCAGCATAATAATCTCAAGATCCGTCTCTGTTGTCGCAAGTGGTACCCATTTTCCTCTTTTAAACATTTATGTAGAATGCCTTTTCCCACATACGAGGCCAGACAATTAAGCTTGAGAACTCATCCTAGAAAAAGTGCTACATCTCTCATTGCTGAATATCACTATGATCACCTTCAAAGTACTCCCCTTGGGAAGCTATGCACCAACGCCAGCACCTAGTCCACCCTTCAAAGCAATTTTGGAACTCTTTTTCTGGAATGACCTTCAGAGCTGTCTTCATATTACCCTTGATGTCCTGAATGTCATCAAAATGTCTTCCTTTCAATATTTCCTTTAACTTCAGGTAAAGAAAGAAGTCATTGGGGGCCAGATCAAGTGAGTAGAGAGGATATTCCAATACAGTTATTTGTTTACTGGCTAAAAACTCTCTCACAGAGAGTGCCGTGTGAGCTGGTGCATTGTCGTGATGTAAGAGCCATGAATTAATTGTTGGCGAAAAGTTCAGGTCGTCTAACTTTTTCACACAGCCGTTTCAGCCTTTTACTTTACTAACCAAATAGTAAACTTGGTTAACTGTTTGTCTAGTTGGTACAAACAGTTGGTAATGAATAATCCCTCTGATGTAAAGAAAAAGGTTAGCAACATCATTGCAACCAGTTCACGAACTTAATTGTCAGACCTCATACACACAGACTTATTCCAACACAACCATTGACAAACTGTAACTTTCCCCCAAAACTCAGCCCTATGATGAACCAAATAAAAAATAGACTTTTCTGGGGGCTATTGCTATTTGTTCTGGTTTTATAAATCCTTAAATCTGTATGTCTTTTAAAGATCTCTCAAAAGCAGGAACATCTTGAAAAGTCCTTGTTGTCACATTAACCCTTATGGTGGCATTGACTGTGCCTGTCATGAAACCTGTCTGAATGGGCTGGTCAAGGCTATGGAAGAAACACTCATAGTGACTTTCCTTGTGTAGGGTTTGGATGAGTTGGGACTCCATGCAATAAATACACTGCCAACTTCTTCTCCTAGAAAATAACATTTATGCACAGATTGAAAGTTGAGGGATGGAAAAAGATGTTTCCTAAAAATGGAAATTAAAAAAAAGGCTGGGGTAGCAATACTTATACCAGACAGAACAGACTTTAAAGCAAAGGTTAGAACAAGAGACAAAGAAGGACCCAGTAATCCCACTTCTGGGTATTTATCTGAAGAAACCAAACTACTATTTCAAAGAAACATGTGCATCCATATGTTCATTACAGCATGATTTACAATAGCCAAGACATGGAGGCAGCCATCAATGAATGAATGGATAAAGAAAAGGTGGTACATATATATAATGGAATATTACTCAGCCATTCAAAAAAAAGAATAAAATCTTGCCATCAGCGACAACGTGGAGGGACCTGCAGGGTATTGTGCTGAGTGGAATACTTCAGACAGAAGAAGACAAATGTTATATGATTTCACTTATATGTGGAATCTAAAGGACAAAATAAATAAACAAAAAAACCCCAAAAACAAACGCATAGGTACAGAGAACATTTTAGTGGTTGCCACGTGGGAGGGGCGTTGGGAGGTTGGGTGAAAAGGGAGAAGGAATTCAGAAATGAAAATTGGAGTTACAAAATAGTCATAGGGATGAAAAATACAGCATAGGGAATATAGTCAATAATATTTTAATAACTATGTATGGTGTCAGATGGGTACTGGATTTATTGGGGTGATCACTTCGTAAGTTATATATATGTCTAATAACTATGTTGTACACCTGAAACTAATATAATGTATGTCAACTCTAATTCAAAAATAAAAAATATATATATATTTAAAAAAAAGAATTCAAAGGGGCAGGGGAGGGAGATAAGTATTTTCCCCAAAAGGTGTTTTGTGCTTGTAGTTTATTCTTTTGAGGATACAGTTACTCTATTTTTGATCAGTTGCTAGAGAAGGGACAGAATGAAAGGAACAGTCATTTTGAACACACAGATATGAGGGATATACTTCTGTAGTCCATCCATGTTCAAAGTCTTTGGGCCAAGATCAGACTGGTTTCGATGGATCGGCCTTTTATCCCCAGTGTGGTAATGCACAAATCCTGTGTCACTTGTCACTGCTTGCCGCAAGTTAAGGACCATGCTCCCAGAAGCTGGAGTGCAGTCTCACTTCCAGAGAATCCTGCCCAGGACACAATAGGCAGGGATACCTGGGACTGGTGCCATCCAAGCTTTCACACAGGGTTGCTTTACTCCTAAGACAAAACAAGTGCTGAGCCCAATACTAGCCCCTGAGAGTCTGACGGACTGAGCTGAGGGAACCCTGCTCTGTCCTCTTCCTAGGAGGGCTGCTCTCAGAGGTCACCCTAAGCTTAATGTTTGTTGAATTAAGTACCCAAAAAGGTAGCCTGCCAGATCCTCAGAATACGCAGGACTGTCCTGGGGGAGCCCCTGAAAAAGCAAGCATGGTTGAAATCAGGGAGAGAAGTACAAAAGAGAAGCAGGTCTATGCAATTTTGTGAAAATATTTCCAGCGGTCAGTTGTTCTGTGCTCATATGTACCATGGCACCCACATGTCCCCAAGGACATATGAATGTATGTCCTGATTTTTGTTTTCTTTTGGAGGTGGGGGATAAGGTAGGATCGGGAGGATAGAAGAGTGAAGTAGAGAATTTTAGAAATCATATTTTAAAGGAGTTTTTCATATTTGATTTTTAACAAATTGCATAGAAAGTTAACAGATTGCATAGAAAGTTAACAAATTGCATAGAAGGAAAGGGGAAAACCCTCTCTTCCAAGTCATGTCATTGTGGTATTGAGCAAATTTGTCTTCTGCAATCTCAAGGAGGTATAAGCGAAACTCTTCTCTGTAAGTATGGGACAAAAGCTGCTTCTCCCTACACATACCTTTTTGAGTTGCCTCATAGCTTTTACACACACTCCCCCCTCTTCCCCATCAAACACAAGCTGCAGCACTACCCCATTGGGCAATGGCCTTTTCACACTTTCGAGTTCTGCTGGTCATTTTGCAATTACAAAATGTAATAGATAGCATCTGCGTCGAGGTCTGTTTGAGCCTTCCTGTTTAGTTGAGCTTTCAACAGCTCTTTAGCTGTTCTTTTGAACTGGTAATATTCAACGTGTGCAAGTCTGAAATTATTTTCACCTTATTTACTTTCGAAAATGGATTTTTCTTTCAAAGAATCAAACCGAAAAAAAAAAGTACATCTTCCCACCCTTACCTCATGCCAAAGCACTTCAGACTTTCCAGGGTAATCTACAGTTGGGCACAGACCAAGCTTGAGAAGGCTGAGCCCAGGGGGAAAAAAAGGGTTTGTGAGAGTTATGAGCAGATGGAAGGAGGGTTTTATTTTTTAATTAGGGGCTTATTTAGCATGGAAATCTGTATGTAATCTGAACTGCTGTGTGCACTCTGGTGGACACTAAATGGGGAAACAATGGGAACCTCTGTTGGAACTTTATCTGAACTGCAACTCTGTTCTCCATACCTCAGTTGTCCAGGTAACTATATTGTCGAGTGCAGTGGCTTAACTGTAAGGGAGTTTTCAGATCGAGGGTAGGGAAACTGTATACAACCCCTGATGGTGGGGAGGTGGGGAGAGAGCAAGAGTGAGAGAGAATGAAGCGCTATTGCAAACTGAAATGCCTTTTGTCTCTCTCTAGTAAATGCTTGTTTCCAAATCTGGAGCAAGTACATAGAATTCTCCTTTCTTTTCCTTCTGCCTGGATGGGCGAGTCTTTTCCCTGTACTTCTAGTTCCTGGTCATCTTACAGCTTCTGGGAAGACCAATTAAATATTTAGACTCGGAAAAGCTGCTTCTTCTCCCCTCCACAGCAACAAGCTGCACTTGGTAGCCACGTCATAAACCCATGTAAACATATTTTTGTTTCCATCTTGAAAGTTCACATAGCTTTCTTGACCTACTTTGTATATACTAAGATTAGAGCCAAAAATGATTAGAGGCTCATCAGATCGGGGCTTTGCCTGCCTAGTCCTGACTCTCTTCTGTGTATCAATATTTCTTGGCAGGGGTACTTCTATTACAAACTGCTGTCCTGGGACTGGAGATAAAAGCACCTGACACTTAGCAGTAATGGATGAGCTGAGCCCAACAGAGAGAATAACATTGATTAGGGGTTTGGGTAAAGATGATAAACATATAGTTGTGCTTTGTTCACATCCAGTCCTCTTGTTTACCCTTCTCCCCTTTTGAAATAGATGAGTTCTGTCTAAAAAATTTGGGGTGTGGGAAGAGAGCATGATAAGACATCATTTGAGAGAAATTTATCAGTATGCAGATAAACCTTGAAAAGGATTAAAAAGTTTGATTTCAGGATTGTTGTTGTAAGTTTATTAAACAATTTTCTTCTAAGGATCATTGGGAAACATTTGTAACTGAATTTGATTGAATTCTTTCTCACAGATCTAAGAAGAAATTCAATATGGGTTCTGGGAAGGAGGGTTTGCCTTCTCATGGGGAAGGAGGTAAACAAGAAGGCAGTCTTCGACATAGTGTAGGAATGGTAGCAATGAGATGAAGAGGAGAAAGGGGAAGGGACTTTCAAAGAGAAAACCAAGAGTCAACGTGATTTTAAACAGGATAAAAGTTTTTTTTTAATTTTTATTAAATTTTGGGGTGACATTGGTTAGTAAAATTATGTAGGTTTCAAGTATACATTTCTATAATACATCAATACATAATACAAACATTTTAAATAGTGAAAGTAGAGGCTAATACTTTCACATATTAGTCCACAATGTTTATTGCATTGTGTGATCACTACCCGGGGTGGGGGTAGAAGAGGGGAAAGGGAGTTAACTATATGGTGATAGGAGAAAAAATTAACAAACAAACAAACACATTGTTATAACATTGTCAGTGGAATTTGACCAATTAACTTATGATAGGTGGAGTTAAGTGTAGTAAAAACAAAAGTGCTAGAGGAAAAAACACCACCACTTAGGAAGCAGGGAAAGATGAACACATTCATTTATTGACAATTTCTTCTGCTTATGAAATTTAAAGTTTCTCACATTATTCTCTCTTTGTCTATCTCAAAAACAATTATTGTTCCTTGTGGTATGTAAGAAAGGTGAGTCTGCAAAAGGTATTCCAGATGTGAAATTCAGATCATCTTGGCAGGTAATTCAACAAAAGGCATTTTATTCTCTATAGTTTTCCAAGTCACTCTCCACTTGAGGGGAGGTAGGTGCAAAGCATGAGGTGAGAGGAATAAGAACACCCAAGGTGGCTTTTCGAGAGGAAGGACAGTCCTTTAGGGTCTGTTGGGACATCCATTAGGGCAGATGTACCCACCAAAGATGGAATTTCAGGAAAATTAAGCTGAGAAGTGAATACTGAGTATTTTTGTGTGGGAATACTCCCTCAGAGGCAATGCAGATATATCTTGTTGGATTTTGGTTTATAGCATTGATTATATTCAAACAGACTTTCATGGATCAATGCTTGATTCTGATGCACTAACAAAATTATTAAACATTTCAAATAGTGAAAGTAGAGGCTAATATTTTGACATACTAGTCAGTCCACGATGTTAATTAACCTAGTAACATGTGGAGGCTGGGAAGCCAGTGGGTTTAGAGAAATTTAGATTTCAGTTTTGAATATCATGTTTTACTTTATTATTATCTAATTAAGTCTTTCACAGCTTCTTTAAGTGTTTCCTTCATGATCTGGACAGTTATGTTTACTGCTTCTTGCATTTATTATGATTAGTAAGAGCTGTTAATTTAGTAAGAGCTTGTGTTAACCCTCAGAGACACAGGAAAAAAAACCACAATGAGACCAACCAAGAGATCCTTCTCTGCAAGGCAGACCCAGGTCAGCACCTGGGAATCTCGTAACCAGCAAACTGAACTAATCTCTGGAAGCCAGAGATGGCTCTAAGAAGAATTATGACAGTCAATATTAACTGATATTGATTATGTGGTTGGTGCTAAGTGTATTACCTATTGTGATGGTTAGTTTTATGTGTTGATTGACTGGGCTAAGGGACATCCAGATAGCTGGTAAACATTATTTCAGGGTTTTTCAGTGAAGGTGTTTCTGGAAGAGATTAGCATTAGATTCAGTAGACTGAGTCAAGGAGATTTATCTTCACCAACATGGGCAGGCATCATCCTATCCATTGAGGGCCAAAACAAAGCAAAAGGGCAGAGGAAGGGCAAATTCTCTCTCTTTTTGAACTGGGACATCCATCTTCCCCTGCCCTTGGATATGGGAGCTCCTGGTTCTTGAGCCTCAGACTGGGAGTTACACCATCTGATCCCATGATTCTCAGGCCTTCAGACTGGGATTGAGTCATACCACTGGCTTTCCTGGCTCACCAGCTTGCATACAGCATATTATGGCATATCGTGGCCTCCATAATCACATGAGCCAATTCCCATAAAAAAATCTCCTCTTATATAAGAGGAGATATATATATATATATATATATATATATATATATATATATATATATCCTGTTGGTTCTGTTTTTCTGGAGAACCCTGACTAACACACATATACTATCTCTTTTTCATCCTCAAAGCAGCCCCGTAGAGAGAACCATTATCCTTCCCATTTTACATATGAGAAAAGTGAGCCCTAAAGGGCTTTAGTAACTGCGTGAAGATACACAGCTAGCAAATGGCAGGGCTGGGATTCAAATCCCACCCAGTCTAACTTTAGAGCTTGAATGAAACCCCAAATTGTGAAATTACTTGCAATTTTATGAAGATTGATATAGAAGATATTTGCCCCTAAAACACCTCCAGCTAAATACTCTAAGCTGGAGATGGAGTTCTATGCTGCAATACACTTACTAAGCTTATAGAGTGTTAAATTACTGACATACCTACTCTTCCCCACTTTTCTTAAAGAAATTCTAAAAGCACATGAGAACCCAACAGAATATAACTACTAGAATGAGCCCCCATGGACTGCCTCACCTTTCTCTCTCCTGAGAATGTGCCTTAGTTTAATTTACTTCCACAAATATTATTTTAAAAACCAACTATACAGTCCAGTACTACGATACATACGATGAAAGCTCTGTTAATTACAGCAAAACTAATAAAAGCACAACATACTTGAAATTAGGTAAATAGAGAAGTTCACATTTTTGTCTAAACAAATAATATAATTCAGTTATTTGCTCACCAAACAATTCTGTGTTAAAATGGTCCCACAAAAAGCATATCTTTGATCTCTGGGTGATCTACTTCTTTTCAAAGTATCTGGTTTGAATCTTTGCTTTTGCCACCACTGGGCCCATACCAGAGGGAACTAGCTGAACCGATCTTGGAACCTCATACTTGGTTCTCAGTTAATGTGAGCCTAATAAAGGACATCTGATAGGTTGACTTAAGAACATCACTGAATGGTTCCATTAAATCAGACGAATCAGAAAGGATCAGCTGAGGAATGTAGAACCTCCCAAGAAAGAAATGTAAGTAAGCAGTGGAAATGTATAGGATGCATTTGAATCTGCTGCTCATATTAACATAACATTTGATTGTTAAGATTTTTAAAACTTAAATTCTTATTCTTGATTTTTTATAATATCACATTAATAAACTGCACTTTGATCAATGAAGTGATTCTTAAAATTTGTCTCTGCATTTTCCTTTAGGTCATTATCTACCCAGTCAAATATGCAACCCCTGAAAATATTCAAATGAGTGTCTCAGAAATAGAACGTGCACTTGGTTTTGGGATCGGCATTAGCCCATAGGGGTGTGATGAAGGTATTAGGATTTCATTCTCATTGAAGCCTCTGTGATAAGACATCACTTACATAGTCAACGCTGTGTGCCAAGGAAAATGAAATCTGCATTCAGGTTTTTGGCAAGCAGACTTATAAGGATCCAGTCGTGATATATTCAAGTGAGAAATTCATAGTAACGATTATGAGAACTGACAAGGTTTGAAACAAAGATGGCTCTTTTAAAGATTGTGGCCGTGGTAATATGAAGGAGGGAACTCACTGGGGGAGGAACCCTCAGGTAAAGAAATCTGTGCAGACATGGCATGCTACATGGATTTTCAGTCCTGTGCATCTGTTTTCGCATCGTGATCAAGTAAATGAAGTCTAGAACCTTTTTTATGTAAGAATAAACTTGTTTGGAGTGAGGCTTGAACACCATTCATGAGCAATGCCACTTCCTACAAGTGGCCAGTA
This sequence comes from Rhinolophus ferrumequinum, assembly GCF_004115265.2. Lineage (NCBI taxonomy): Eukaryota > Metazoa > Chordata > Mammalia > Chiroptera > Rhinolophidae > Rhinolophus > Rhinolophus ferrumequinum. The sequence continues at coordinate 65,549,950 of NC_046289.1, forward strand.
TTTCAGAATTTTGTTTAAATTGAAAGTCAGTGAGAGTTCACTTTTGTTTTTTAGGAGAGGTATTACTAGGCTCAGTCTTTGATTGTTATTTCCTGAGAAAAGCTTTCTATTATTGTAACCCTCCTTGATCAATAAATGGTCCAGGGACACATGGCTCTTGGAGGCCCACCTCTACTCTTCACCGTCAGATTCCCTTGATCAGAGAATTCCTTCAAAGAACGAGAGAGAACCTAAGGCAAGGAATGGTTTCTTTGTGATGCTTCTGAAAATATATACTCAGTTTAAAAAGCCAGTGTGTGCAATAGTAGCTCTCTAACTTAATTACAATAAAAATAAAGTTGATCTAATTTATTGAGCTCCTCCTTAATTCCCCATACTTTACATACACTATCTCTTAATTTTATACAATTACTGTAAGGCAGTTGGTGTGATTGCCGTTTCATGCACGAAGAAGCAAAAACTTATACAAGTTAGGTAACTTGCCTAAGACCACACAGCTGGTCTGCCTTCAAAGCCTTTTCCTAGTCTAAGAACACTCATTACAACAACAAAAAAACCTGTGGCTTGTTGACAATGGTCACACACAGACACTCACACACGCACACACGCATGCACATGGTCTCTCTTGGGTTTCACAGTCATGTTCATATAATGGGTAACTATGGTGCACGTCAGGGGTTCCTATAGTTCTGGACATAGGTCTGATGCTCTGTGCTGAATGACACCACCAGAATTTGTGTTGAGAGGTACTGTTTATAGGTAGCAGCAGTGGAATGCAGAAAACCCCTGTTCAGAGCAAAGAGAGGGAACCCACTGAACTGGAACAGCAAACAATGCACACAGTACCTGGTCTCTTCATAGCTAGAAAGCAGCTGGTAAAACTCGTTCAGAAAACCAGGGCGCATCATAACATCAAATGCATTTTCTTTTCTCTGTGGCACAGTTATTTCCTGAGTATATTCAGGTTGCACACACATTACTGTCATCAAAATTAGGCTCCTCAAAGTAGCAACAATCCATTCCCTCCTACAAACACAACAGTATGTAGTAGCTGCTTTGTATATTCATAAGAGTTGAGTTATATAAGATACAAGGAAGCTTAAGGTTTGCCTGCTTAGGAAAAGGGATTTAGCGGGCATTCCTTTATCTGTTCTCCATTTAGGCGGGGTTATGTCCCTCTCCACAGACCATGTCAGAGTGCAATAACTTCTTGTAATTTAAGTAGTTCACCTTTCCGAATTTCTTAGATGACTGCATCTTTCACTTGCTAGATGCCTTTTTGCATGTAGCCCAAGACTCCTTAAATCAACTTTTCCTCCAAATGTTCAGTTGACATTTACACAAATGTCTTCCACCCAGGGCAAAGACAGCTGCCCTTCTGGTATTTTCTAGAAGACTAGACAAGAGGACAGATGAGAACAGATCTCAATGAGAGAGCAACAGCAACAAGCAGAATTAGCACTTTTTACATGGAAGGACTTGGGGCCAGAGTTTGCAGCAATCAGGGCATATCCTCAGACTCTGCAGTGCAGAGGGCTCTCTGATCCTGTGGGAAATCCCAAGAGTTCTATTTGAGATGCATGAGTCACTGGTAGCCCTGTTTCTGGTGCTGGGGATACTGACTTAGCAGGAAGTTTGTCATCATGCCGGCATGTTCCTATGCATCCATTTATGATTGAGCCCCCAGTGGGCCATTCCCTAAGTTCCTGACACGCAGGCCAAAAGTATGCTGAGGAACCATGTCAAAAATATGTGAAAAATGCTCCAGAGAAAGCATTTGCATTTTTGGTTCAGATCTAATGGCGCCCAATCTCTGGCATAGGTTTGGATCCCAGCTGAACTCCTTGCTTCAGGGTGTAGGTATCTCTGGCACGGTCATTAGAGAGGTAGATCATTAGAGGTTGTCCTCGCAATGAGGATATCTGCATTTGTTTACCCTTTGCAGTCTGTCAAAGCAGAAGACAAAATTGTCTACATGTTGGATCTCTATTCTTTCTTAGTGATCTGACATAATGTAAGAGTGTTCTCCTTGGGGTAAAGTTTAGTCTCAGCCATCATCTTCATAGTGAAAGTTGCTAGAAGAACTTCTTCTTTTCCCTACTATGCTTCAGTTGACCAACATTAGCTGGTGCTTTACTCTGAGAAGTAACATCCTATGAGGCACGAGTTGGAGGCATGAAGATTGATTTTGGTTTTCTATTGTTTTGACTTAATGAATGATTTTGTTGAACCAATATGTAAAGGTCCATACTAATAGATCCCATTGGTATTCCCTCCCAAGACAGTTATGGAACAAAGTAAAAGTCAAATAAAGGAGACATTAGACCCATGGTATTTAGGGAAAAAAATGGCATAGGCTCTAGGGTTAAGGATATAAGAGAGCTAAGTTGTGTTCCCCATTTTCATAAAGATAACAGTCCACATGATGTGGTGACTGGGTTGAAATATGTAAGTAAACAATTAACCCCTAGGACAAAGGAATAAACCACAAAATAGACTATGGTTAACTGAAATGGACTTGATGATGCTGGATGGAGGAAAATTTGGAGAAGACCAAGAGTTTGGATTTTAAAAAACAAGTAGGGCCCTGACTGACACATATTGTGATGAAAGGGCATTCTGGCGGAAGGAAGAACATGAAAAAAGGCACACGTGACACATGTGGAATCTTCAGAGAAATGTGAGCATTCAAATATCACTAAGAGCATGGGGTGTGTAGGGGACTAGATGGAGATGAGACTGAAAAAGTCAGTGAAAGCAAGATTGTGGCAGACTTTCTGTGCCATTACTTGAAATTTTGAACTTCATCTTCTAGGCAATGGGCGGTCATTGTGGGATTGTAAGTAGGCGAATTGTGTGACTACTGTTGCAATTTCTGTTGCTGACTTGTCATCATTGATTTTCAAGGTAGAAAAGACTAGAGTGTGCATCTAGCCCCACTTTTCATGCCGCCCCAAATCTAAAGGGGACGTAAAAACTGTGGGGCTTCATTTAGCTGAATAACATTTAAAAATAGCCTTTCTAATATGATTTTTTACAAATTTAGTTTTCTTTTCTTAAAAATATAAGCAAACTATTTTTCCTTTGATAATATTGAGGCACTAATTAAAATTAATATTGATACCACTCAAGTGCTATAAGTAACAGGGTACCTTTTATCTCCTCTTGTTTATTGTTCCTTCCAACTTTTACCACTGAATCATAACAAGAAGCTGAGAAGCCACTTGATGCCAGAGGTAAATCTTCCCTAGGCAGAGATGGAACTGAAATATGCAAAAAGGGGGTGCAGGGGTGGGGGGAGGCTCAATGTGGAAAATAAAAGTAGAACCCACTCCTGGAGATGTTCTATTTGTAGAGCTGCCAAAGGCAAACGATGTGTCCTACCTAGTCCTGGTGTAGGGGAAAGAGCACAACACTAGGAGCTGAGGCTAGTATCCTAATCTTATTTTTTATGTTGAAATATTGTATAAATTTAGGCAAGTCTTTTGATTTTTCTGAATCTCTAATGTTTTTGTATTTGAAATAAATGAAATACTGACAGCCCTACTGTATTAGTTTGTATTGGTTTGCCAGGGCTGCCATAACAAAACACCACAGACTAGGTGGTTTAAACAATAGAAACCTGTTCTCTCACGGTTCTTCAGACTAGAAGTCCAGACCAAAGTGTTGACAGGTTTAGTTTCCTATCCTCGGCTTGCAGGTGGTCACCTTATTGCTATGTCCTCACACAGTCCTATCCCTCTGTCTGTGTCTGTGTTCCAATCTCCTTTTCTTATAAGGACATCCGTCGTATTGGATTAAATTCATCCCAATGACCTCATGTAACCTTTATTGCCCCATTTAAAGGCCTTATCTCCAAATATAGTCACATTCTAAGGAACTAGGGATTAGAACTTTAACATATGAATTTCAGGGAACAGGATTCAGCCCATGACACCTTATTATAACAACCCACATTATTGTGTTGTTTTTAAAGGACCAGTAAGATAATGTTATTTTGGAGGCATAAATCTTATTGCAGATACAAAGCATTTGTAATTCTTGTTTCCTGGGTCAAATATAATTGACTTGAGTCCTCCCTCTGGTTTGATGACCTATTTCTCTTTACTGGCCTAGAAAGCACATGGAAGTCTCTGGGTTAATCTTTTCTTCCAGGATGTAGAGCAACTTATTTTTGATTATCCACACATGCACATGTCATCCATTAGCCTATTTTAGTTTAAACTTTATTGATAGATTTTACCAATATTCAATTTTCTTTGCTTGTGAACACATGAAATGCTATTTTCTGAGCCCCTTTCATCTTCCACACATTATTAAATAAAATGGCCTTCTAAGGAGATGGACAGACACACCTGTGAAGAAAGTAGTGATCCTGAGAGCGTTAGAGAAGACCACGCTTTGGTAAGGGGTTAGAAGGGATCATGCTTTACTGCATCTAAAACTTCAGACATGGTCCAAAGCCACCACTCCTGGGGTCTCAAGTGCCAGGAGAAGAAGGCTGTCCGCCAGTTCCTTGCATTCGGGCATGCTAAACCTCAAACTCTCATTGTTGCTCTCTTTTACCAGCTAATTCTTCTCACCATCACCTACCCTCAAAAGATCCTCCTCTTGTGGTCAAACTTCACTCAGGCAACCCTTCAGTCAGTAAGCAACTATTTCTAAAACTGCCTAGCTTTTAAAATTTTTCTTGCTAATATTATTTGTATTCATTGTCTATCTTCAATACATTGCTTAATACTTCCTTTATATCACAGTACATGTTTGTTGCAGTGTAGAAGGAAAATGTAATAATATCTAAAACTATACAGTACTGTTGCGTCTGGCATATAAAAATATCCACCAAGGAGTGCAGTAAGTATTAAATAATTAGACCATTGTTGAATTGTTAGGTCGGTGTTGCAAAGTGTTTTAGCGGTATTTGGGGAAATTGGTTGGGATTTTCAGAAGGGTTGGGAACACAGTGCACTGTTTTATTCCCATTTAAAAACATGAAACATAGGGTCCAACTATATGAATTTACTAACAGGATTTCAGGGATAGATTAGGTTTGGATAACAAGGAATTCCTGCATTCAACTTAAAAACTTAGCATTTGTGAACAATACAAATCTATTGCTGGTTTTGACTTTTCATAATGATATATTCACCTCTGTTATATGAGAAGGGTTGAAGAGAGGCATGCAAATCTGTCTGCCTTACTTTGCTTGTCTTGTGCAGTATATTTAACAAGATCCATAGTGGGGAAAGGAGAAGGTGAGGAAGATGAGGGAAAGGGTGAGATTTCTGGTAATTTTTCTCAAATTATCTAAGGACAGATTTGATGTTATAAATTTTTTCAAAGACATTGGTGGAGAATAGATACAGTAGAACCTTTTCAACAACTCAAATACTCAACTTGATTTTAAAATTAACTTTTTCTAGTGACATGCACTGGCTTGGAAAGTATGTTCCTGCATCATCTGTTTGAGAACTTCCTGGAGCTTATATTATTAATAGTCTCTGATTATTTTATTTTATCCTTTTCTGTGTACATTCCCCAGTTTCAATGTGTGGAAAACACTTATGGGAAGATATGACAGCAGTAAATATATTCAATGTTTCTCACATGACTAATAAGCTAATGTCCTATTTTGAGTAGCTGGAATTTTGAGTTTTGCCAAGGGTTTTTCTTCCCTTCCCAGTCTTGTTGGGCTTCAAAGCAGACTTGTTTGACTTTTAAAATATGGCTCCTTCGACATACATGTTAAATCAAGGATATAAGTTTCTTAGCAGAGTTTCTGCTGAATGTGTACAGTCAGATTTTGTTTGTCTGCATTTCATTATTTTTGACTATTTTACGTTCTACTGAGGCCTCAGTTTATCTCCAACCAATTGACATAACCCAGTGCAGATACTCCAGAAAGGAAGTTTGGTATTATCTTAAGAAAAAATATCATAAAAGTCTTTCTGAGGCAAGATTTGTGGATAGGAGGACTGGTTATTAAAAATCAAATTTTAAATGGCTAGATAATTGCTTAGAGAAAAATGTAAGAAAGACTGAATTAATTTCCATTTCAGAAATTGGCCTAAGAAAGGTCTTTTGCCAAAGAAAAGGATGGGTACCACTTGGCAGTTCTCCTAGTTCCTATTGGGCTGGTGTTCTCTTTATTATACCATGTGGCTAATGAATCTTTGTTTCCATTTACAAACAAAAATCATATTCAGTCGTGGGTGAGATAATCATAGTAGTGCATTATATTTACATTTCCCTTTGTGTTTTCTAAGAAATTTCATATTTGTCATTCATTATCGAGCCAGTTGGTGAAGTGGGAAGAACATTGGACTCAGAGCCAAATGATCTACTAAAACCAGCAGCACGTCAATCCCTGGAGAATTTTGAGGAGCCAACAAGATAATGTAAATGGCAGTCCTTGTAGTTTTTATCAATCTAAGAACCTCCCTTGAACTTTTTGAGCCTTGATAGCTTCCTTGATAAAATGAAGGGGTTAGGTAGCAACTGAACAATCTCTACCTTTCTCACTCTGATATTGTTATGTTTTTTAAACTTTGGGAGGTAAGTAGAGTCAAATGTGTGCTATTGATATTTACAGTAAGAAATCAATCTTTGGTCTTTCTCCAGGTTCCTGGCATGGAGTTCATAAAACACTTTGAGTTTCCTGTGATGAGAGCTCTAAAGATTTTTTTGTTATATTAATGAAGTGACTATCCAAAGAATTAATGCCAGTTGCAAAGGGAAACCAATAGTGTGATTAGAGAGTTAGAACTTTCCTTTCCACCACCCATCACTTCCTGGGAAGAGAGAGGGGCTAGAGATTGAGTCCAATCACCATTGGCCAAAAATTTAATCAATCATGCCTATGTAATGAAGCCTCCATAAAAACCCAAAAGGACAGGGTTCAGAGAGCTTTCAGCTTGGTGAACACAAGGAGATGCTGGGAGAGTGGCATTCCCTGAGAGGACATGGAAGCTCCACCTTCCCACATACCTTGCCTCATGCAGCTCTTCCATTTGGCTGTTCCTGAGTTATATTCTTTTATAATAAACTGGTAATCTAGTAAGTAAATTGTTTCTTTTCTATTTGTTTATTTTTTATTAGTTTCAGGTGTACAAAACAAGATAATGATCAGACATTTACACACTTCACAAAGTGATAACCCTTACAAGTCTACTACCCATTTGACCCTGTACATAGTTATTACAATGACATTGACTATATTCCCTATGCTGTACTTTATATCCCATGACCATATATATATATATATATGACTATATATATATATATATATATATATATATATATATATATATATATATAGAGAGAGAGAGAGAGAGAGAGAGAGAGAGAGCCAAAAAATGTATACACATTTTAAGAAAACAAAAAACTGTATTAAAATTGTAATACTCAATATATACCAATAACAAAAGATGAATGCAAGTCAAGTTTGACTTCTGCAATTACAAGAGATGCTCAAAGTGGTTGCCATCAGCATAATTTTAATATAGTTATACACACACACACATACACACACACACACACACATAAGCACACACATGCACAGGGTTTCAACAAATGGACTTCGGTCAACGTTGCTCAAGCAGTAGTTCGCCGTAATCAGAAGTGTCTGGATGCTGATGGCAACCACTTTGAGCACCTCTTGTAATTGCAGAAGTCAAACATGACTTGTATTCATCTTTTATTATCAGTACATATTGAGTGTTACAATTTTAATATAGTTTTCCTTTCTTAAAATGTGTATATATTTTTATGGCATCATATACGTGTGTTTGTATATTTATATTTATATAATAGGGTGTCTTTTCATTTTGTTGATGGTTTCCTATGCTGTGAAAAAACTTTTTAGTTTGATGTAGTCCCATTTGTTTATTCTTTCTTTTGTTTTTCTTGTCTGAGGAGATATATCAGTAAAAATATTACTAAAGGTAATGTCTGAGAGTTTACTTCTTATAATTTATTCTAGGAATTTTATGGTTTCAGGTCTTACATTTAAGTCTTTAATCCATTTTGAGTTTATTCTTGTATATGACATAAGAAGGTGGTCCATTTTCATTTTTTATATGTATCTGTCCAGTTTTCCCAGCATGATTTATTGAATAAACTGTCTTTACCCCAGTATAAATTCTTGCTTCCTTTTTCATAGTTTAAATGACCATATAGGCATGGATTTATTTCTGGGCTCTGTTCTGTTCCATTGATATATGTGTCTGTTTTTATGCTAATACCATGCTGTTTTGATTACTATAGCCTTGTAGTATAATTTGATATCAGGTAGCGTCGTATCTCCAGCTTTGTTCTTCCTTCTCAGGATTGCTATGGCTATTTGGGGTGTTTTATAGTTCCATGTAAATTTTCGGGTTATTTGTTCTAGTTCTGTGAAAAATGCCATTGGTATTTTGATAGGGATTGCATTGAATCTGTAGGTTACTTTGTGTAAATTGTTTCTTGAAGTTCTGTGCCCATTCTAGCAAATTAATTGAACCAAAGGAGGTATTTGGAAACTCTGATCTACAGTAGTCCCCACTTTTTTGTTGTTTCACTTTTTGAGATTTCAGTTACTTGTGGTTAACTGTTATCTAAGAATATTAAATGGAAAATTCCAGAAATAAGCAATTGATGTGTTAAATAATGCACTCTGCTGAGTAGTGTGATGCAATCCCGTGATGTCCTGCTCCATCCTGCCTAGGACATGAATCACTCCTTTGTCCAGCATCTCCACACTGCAAATGCTCCCCACCTCTTCGTCAGTCAGTAGCCATCTTGGTTACCAGATCACTGCTGAAGTATCGCAGAGTCTGTGTTCCAGTAAACCTTATTTTACTTAATAATGACCCCAAAGTGCAAAGCTGGCAATTTGGATATGCCAGAGAGAAGCCATAAAGTGTTTCCTTTAAGTGAAAATGTGGAAGTTCTTGACTTAATAAGGAAAGGAAAAATATCATATGCTGAGGTTATTAAGATCTACAGTAAGAACAAATGTTCTATCATGAAATTAGGAAGGAAAAAGAAATTTGTACCCTTTTTGCTGTCAAACCTCAAACCGCAAAAGTGGTAGCCACAGTATGCAATAAGCACTTAGTTAAGATGGAAAAGGCATGAAATTTGTGGGTAGAAGACACAAAGGCAAAAAGTGTTCTGATTGACTGCAATGTTGTTTTCTGGTTGTGCCGGAAAACATTGTGCCTAATGCTATGTCATAATACCTGTATCATTCACCTCACTTGGTCTCATCGTGTGGGCATTGTATCATCTCACATTATCAGGAGAAGCAAGGTTGGTACGGTACTTTAAGACATTTTGAGAGAGAGAGCGTGCACGTGCACATAGCTTTTATTACAGTGTATTGTTATAATTGTTCTATCTTATTATTAGTTATTGTTGTTAATCTCTTACTGTGCCTAATTTATAAATTAAACTTTATCGTGTGTATGTATGTATGTATGTATGTATGTATGTATGTAGGTATGTATAGGAAAAAACATAGTATAGATAGAGTTTGGCAAAATCCACAGTTTCAGGTATCAACTGGGGGTCTTAGAACATATCCCCTGCAGATAAGCGGGGATTACTGTATAGCCAGTGGGTCAGAAGCACAGAGAACAATCCAGAATTACAATTGGCATCTGAAGTATGGGGTGGGGGCAGCAATCCTGTAGGACTGAACGCTTAACCTGTGGGATCTGGCACGATCTCCAGTTAAATAGTATCAGAATCGAGTTAAATTGTAGGATGCCCAGCTGGAGTCTGAGCACTGCTTGGTGTTGTGGAAAAAAACTTACACACTGAAATTGGGTGCAGAATCTCAAGATAGTTTAAAAAAAAAAAAAAAAGTCCTTTTCACTAAACAGGAACTGGAGCAAAGAGGTACCGTGAGTGGCCTCACTGACTGAGGATGAGCTGAGCAATCAAATACTTTCTCCACCCCGTTGTATTTTCTTCATACATGTTGGAAACTGATGGGGTCAAGTGTATTCTATGAGAAACTCTGGGTGGCTCGTAGACATGGCAAACCTTTCACTGAATGCAAATGATTCTAAAATAGAGAACAGTGAAGTCAGACCCCACCTGTACCCCAGAGGAGATCTGATCTCAAAGAAAAGTGACTGAAGCTACTTCTCTGGGAAAAATGGAAACGTTAGGGGTCTGAGCTGCTTGTATCTGTGAAGAGCTGCATGGCCTGTGGCAAGGTGGAAGGTGGTCCTTCTAGGACTAGTCAGTTGTTCCGTAAATGGGCTATGGGGAAGTTTAAGCTTGGTATGATGAATCAACTCTATTTTCTTTTAAAACTGGTGATTCTTATTATTTTGAGCCATGAACTGCTTTGGGAATTTCACGATCATTTTACAAAAATGCAGTGTTACCCATCATAGAGAATTTTTACAAATAATTTCAGTGGGTAAAAAAAAAAAAAAAAAAAAAAAAAAATCCTCTGAAGACCATACACAGGCCTCTTAGGTCATTGTTTCTGAAAATTTAGTACACATAGAAATAATACTGGAACCAGGACACCATTCTCAGAAATTCTGACTTATTAGCTATTAAGAAGTGGGTCCTAGGATTCTGAATTTTTAACAAGCACCCAAGAGAATTCTGATTCAAATGAGCTGGACTACATACTGAGAAATATTGCCATAGGGGTCCCGGCTCTTAGTTAAGACATGCCTCCTCAGACTGCCTTAGAACTCCAGTGTTCCTGAATACAATCCCCAAATTAATATCATCTTTCTCAATTTCAATCTAGAAAGAAAACCGAAGTCCCCCGTCAAACAGATTAGCAAAACTGGAACAAGAACCAAACAAAAAATAAAGAAGATTTTGTTCTGATTGAGCCAGTTTGGCTGGCTTCCTAGCCTGGCATCACCAGTTGAGTATTCAATTTCCAAGTCACTGGGTGACAGGATGCCTGGCTTCATACAAGTGTGGGCACTCATTAGCCGCATTGTACAGTACAAGAACTGTCACACAAGAATGGGCTAATCTCAGTGAGACCATTCTCAGTTTGCTCTGAAACAGTATAATCAGAAGAGCGATGGCAAATGGAAGTTGAGATCAGAGCCAGACAAGTGGTGTTGAGCAGCAGATCTGTGAGCAAGGCAATGCTGTCAACAGAGGGCACATCAAGGTCTCAGCAAGACACGCAGCAATGAGTGTGGGGCACTCAGTTATGGAGTTTGCACTGGATGGGAACAAGAAGGTCAGGAGGGAGGCTGTGAACAAAATTAAGTTGTCTAATCAGATCCTGGCCAGCCTGAACACAATAGACTTAACCAGACACAGGATGTTCTACATGGACATTCAGTGGTGATGCTTACTACATAGAGGTCCAAGAAATAAAACCCTTATGGATGGTAAAATTTGTCCATCCTTCTTTCTTCTTAACAATGAATTTATACAGAAACCACGAACTCTTTCTTTGTAGTTTTCATTTGCAATCTTCTTTATAAACGTATTGTCTAGTTCGGGTGTTGGAAAGCTTTTTCTCTGTGATGCCAGAGAGTAAAATATTTTAGGCTTTGTGAACTACAATACCACCTCTGTTGTATGTTTATCATTTTTTCCTTTTTGCAGTCCTTTAATAATGTGAAAACTATTCTTAGCTCTCTGGCAGTACAGAAACAAGGCATGGACTGGATTTGGCCTTAAGTGCTCACTCTCCTCTAGATTATCCCAACAATAATAGTAAGATTATTTTGTTTTTACATGGCTTTTGATATTTTCTCATAGCAAATATAGTTCAATGGGGAAAAAAAATCACAGTTATTTGTTCCCCATTGAGAATATATCTTCTCCCTTTTGTAGTCATGAGAGCCTAACGCCATAAGTATGAGAAGTAGTGTTTTCTACAATTGAGTCCTGTGGCCATCTAATATTAAAATCTGTAAAAGAAGAGTTGAAATTTAAGTTAGTTTTGTTAAAATTTATGACAATGACCTTGACATAGACAGAAATTGGGAGGACCTGTGGAAGGAGGTGTCACACCCTATGCCGTCGCAAAAGCTTCTACAGGAAGACCTCTAGGGTTACAACAGAGCTTTTTGGTTGTAATAGCCCCTCTCCTCAATGTTCTCTTCCCCTCTGTAAAAAGGGCTTCCTGCTCCTTCTTGGCCCTTGTTTATGTATGTCGTTTATCATGCATGCACTACCAGATTGCAGTCCTTTCTTGTTCAACAATAAAATCTTTTTGGTGATGGAATACCTAGTTGTCTTTTGTTTATGGCTGACAGTTTCATTTGACATAAAAATTCAGGTGTGATGATGATCTGTCTCCTTTGAGATCTAATTTTTAAAATTATCTCATGTGTTATTGTTATTTGCATATATTTTAAAAACATAAGCATGTTTTGGATTATTTGAACAATTATTTTATTGCCTGAGAACTATGAGATTTGATTAAGTCCAAGTAGACATTTGAACATAAGATACTTTTGATTCAAACACAGATACGTTTAATAACGGTCAAGTGATGTCACAGTTTTGAGGTCCTTTAGTACATGAAAACTGGTTGGATATTGAATCATTACAAAACACACTATATATTCCTAAATTAGAAAGATTCTGTGACACAGTTGTTATTTTCTTATCCTTGTTGGAGCAGAAAATGTTTAATTTCAGCAAAACAACATTTTGGTCAACCATTCAATTGATGACGTTAATTTGAATTTTGGTGATGATGTATTTCTAAATCTGTGTATAATTTGTCCTGTTATGAGTGTGTATGTGTGTACTCAATTTAGATCAATCCCAGAGGTGTTAGGAGACTATCACAGTGGTAATTGTGAACATGATAAGAGCCAGAAACAAGGCAGTTGTAGTCGGGATGGTGAGAGCAGGTCTGCCCTGGTCCACATGGGGCCATTTTCCATAGTAAAGAAAGATCCCCTTTCCTCTGGGCAGGTGCAGCCTTGTGCCAGGGCACATGGCCTGACCAGTAGTAATTGGCTGGATTTTAGCCTCACTTCCCACTTAGCTGAGCACTCTTGTTCAGCAGTGTGTTCCTGCCCTGAGTAAGAGGTCATGAATTTGAGAGATAATATGGAAATATAATCTTTGGGACCTAGCAGCCAATTAAATCTGGAGATCAAGGATTGCCCCCAACTTCTGGCTTTGGCGACTATTAATTCAAAAACAATATCTGATTTATCGAGTCCTTTAGAACAGTCACAATAATTAGTATTAACTTTTGAAAAGCTTTGGTGTGGTCAAGAAAAACAAAACCCAAGAAAAGAATATTTAAAGAAGGAAGCAGTCGCAACAATAGAAATGGACAAGATGCCCACTATAAAGTGGAAACCTGAAAAACTGAACCACTTCCTCTTTCCTGCGTGTACGTTGATTTGGAGGTGTCATGGGCATGTATCCACAGTGCCCCCTACTGCCTCACTTTGGGTCTGTGCCAGCGTGGTCTAGTGTCACCTGATGGGGGATCACGGTTTAATGCCAACTGCATTCTAGGTGGACTTGGAGCTGTGGTGCTGGAAGCAGGAAACATGGCTGAGTGAAACTGCCCGGAGATGCTTCTGGGAGCACAGGGCAGTGCGGAAGGGAGGCCAAGCAGAATTTTGGCCTGATTATCCCTCTTTCATTTCTCAGCAGAAGCAGATAGAGATATTTATTGTGTGCTGGCACTTAATAGATCTTGCAAAATAAAGAGGTCAGGAATATAAGGGAACTAAAAACAATATTCTTCATCCTTCAAGAGCTTATGCCAAATTGGTAAGGCAGAACGTACGTGCACCCCACTGAGAACATTTCTTGTAAACACAGGCAAATTAATTTATTACAAAGTAGACGTTGGTCTAGATAACCTTCTCACTGTGAGAGTATATCAGTCTGTCTGTAGAAGGAGTGCCAAGTAAAGATGAAATCAGAATGCAAATGGGGGTTCATGAGTGTATGTGGGCATATGGATGTGTGGGTGTGTGTTCTGTTGCATTGGAGGGTAGTGAATATTAACTTGCAAAGGGGTCTTAGAGGCAGATAAATTAGGTCTGTATTTTTGAGTGTGGAAAAGAGAGGACAAGAAATGCTTAGTGGAAAGGAAAGCAAATTCAGAGGCAAGAATGAACAAGTGGAGTTCAAACATAGTTAGAAGAGAGGTTAACTATATTTCCCAGAAGGCAAAATACTATTATTCTCTTACAAAGTGTTTCCATACTAGAAGCCTCGAAGAACCAAGAGCACAGAGATGTACTGGCCCATTAGCTTAATGTTGAACCAGGCTTTTGCTTGCTTGAGGCCTGATTGCTGTAATACTGTAATTGACTTAATTCTTTTCATCTTGATCCCGCAGGCTTAGGCAAAGCTGAGCAGCTGGTGTGTATTTTGTTCTCTTGTGTTGGTGAACACTTTAGCTATTAGTCTTTGAAGCCTAAAAACACATGGCAATAGCTCCAACCAATGTCCTGGAGCTCTCAATCAAGTTGATGTTTTGTTTGGTTGTATTATAAAGAGATTTAAGGACACTTTGCATAGCATTCTTTCTCTAGGATTGCAGATGTTAAATGCAGCCCTAGACAAGGTGTAAAACATCCTTGGAGACAGTTTAGCGATGAAATGCCAGGTCTTTCTGACAGTAATAGGCTTTGGTGGGATTAGCCTAGTGATAGTTACATCATGTGTGATTTGTAGCAAGGAAAATGCTAAAAGAGCCAATTACTGCGTGGTAATGGACACATCTTTAACTTAACGATACATCTATCCCTTTGCAGTGCTCATATATATTTAAACGAAGACTGCTAACCATCATGGTAATGGCAAGGCCAGCTGTCAGGGATTGTGGGGCAGCTCTGCCCCAGCCATTGAGGACTCCAGTCGCGTGGTGGAAGCACGCCTGTTGGCCCTGGAATCAGGTGACCTGTTTGCTTGGTTTTTACCACTTGCTGAACAGCCTTAGGCAAGTGACTTAACTATTCTCTGAACCTCAGTTTTTCATTACAAAACGGGGTCATACTACTGTGGATCTGTTTTGATGGGGGTCACTGGAGGTAACGTGTAAATCACATGCAAGTGTTAGGCATAAAGTAAGTAGAATATTAATTTCTTCATTGTTGGTGAACTTGGTACTCTCTTGCACTCTGTCTGGAACCTAATATGGAGGTAGTGCTTCCCAGAAATGCTTTAAAGCTCGTAGAGCTGACTTCTTTCTGGAAGACAGAATAAAAGGACAATATTTCAGTAGAATTAGTATCTCTTGATTAAAAACCTAGTACCTAAGCCCCTCTATTTCTGCTGCCCATCACACTTTCCATGTTTGTCCACACTTTCTTGCTCCACCTCAAGGAACATCTCCATGTAGGAGCCCGCAGACTGAGCTGTCTGTACCCTCCTGCCTGGGCTACAACCCCAATTCCAAACTCAGTCCCCCGATTCTTAGTCCATAAATCTGACATAAATCATTGTGGTAAGAGAGAATCTTTGAGACATTTTCTTTGTTGGTTCCAAGCTGAGGCAGTAACATGTGCCTGAGGCCTCCGAAATGAATTAAGGTTGAATCTAAGGTACCTATCCATGCGAGTCACATTGTCTACAGTGAGAATTATTCTGGCTAATTTAGAACACATGGTCATATCCCATTCCTTTCACCACTGGAGCTCAACATGCTTCTACCTATGGGTAGAGTTTTATCCTCACCACAGACAGCCACCTCTTCTGCCTGCACCTTAGCTGACGTTGACCCCTTGCTGGTTCTGAATGTTTGAGGAGCTTGACTGAAATTGAGGATGCCAGAAAGATGGGAGGATGCAGCAAAGAGGACTGAGAAGGATCAACCCATTGAAGTAGGATGACAATGACCCAGGACAGTGTGGTTTCCAGGAGGCCAAGTGAAGAAAGTGTATCAAGAGTGATGGACGAGCCAGTGACATCAAATATTGCGCGTAGATGGAGTAGATAAAAACTAAATATTGATCATAGGATTTGGCGATATTGATCAGGCTAGTTTAGTACATAAATTTCATTCTCTTTAATTCTTGTAAAATTGCCGGTAACAATTTTTAATTCTTTTGCAAACTAATTGTCCAGATTTACATAGAGAAAAAGTGGCAGAATTGAGGTTTGAAACCAGGTTTTCTGACCCTAATTCCCGTTATCTCTGTTATCAGATATTTACATTTTAGTTTGACTTTAAATCATAGATTTCCTCTTACAAAGTCATATTTTATGACTCATTATACATTGTGGATATAAACTTTTATGTCACTTTTATGAATTTTGAGTACCGTGCTTCCCCCAAAATAAGACCTACCCAGACTATGAGCTCTAATGCATCTTTTGGAGCAAAAATTAATGTAAGACCCGGTCTTATTTTACTATAAGACCCGGTCTTATAATATAATATAATATAAGACCAGGTCTTACATTAATTTTTGCTCCAAAAGACACATTAGAGCTGATTGTCTGGCTAGGTCTTATTTTCGGGGAAATACAGGATTAGGAATCTTGTGAGATAAAATTTTTAGGAACCCGCTATCCTACCTGGGAATAAAGCTAGACTGAACATGACCACCTGTAACACTCAGCCTCATCCCTAAATATTTTGTGGAAAGTAGAATGGGTAGAGGAAAACGTAAAGAGAGAGAGGACTCATGCAACCTCAAGTGAGTCTTTTCCCTGAAGCGTCCCTGAAGAGACTTCTGAGAAGGTGAACATTTATTGATCATGGTCACTCAGTATTCTAGGCAATACCAGAGCCAGCTAGTAATTCTGGGACTAACGAGCTCAAAGATTCCTGAAGACTTTGATTTTATTGTTTCTATTTTGCTGTAAGCAAGCACATGCATGCAAACTATATTCAAGGTCATCTCAATACTGTTTACTGCCTCCTTAGTTTAAGATTACCCTAAGCATCTTTAAACAGTAATGTACCTGCAAAGAATTAAACATTTGTGAGCATTTGTGTACAGCATTAAAGCTCTGTGTGTTCACGGGCCCAGATGGTTGGGTAGACTGAGAAATGCAGTAGATATTAATTACTTGAGGATAAGAGAAGAAGAAGAAGAGGGAGATTGATTTGGCTGACTCATTGTTCTCCATTGCTTTTGTCCAACATAAGGATTTCTAATTATTTATTTTTCTTCCTGAAAAAAATCAACAGTAATGTTAGAGATATACTAATGGTGCAAAATGACAGGAAAAACAACCTGCAGATAATTGGAATATACACGAAAGTGGCTTGCTTCTCACAGATATCAAATTTACAGTTACCCATCAAAGAAGTTCAGATCAGGCATCCTCTGCTGCATTTCTTTTGCTTTTCTACAAGCCACAAAAGGCAGCTGTCATCATGAGCTTCATCAAAACTTGAAAAAAGTTGTACTAAAAATTTGGCACCATAGACATTAACAGTAATTTTTAAGATATTCAAGACTGGAAAGAATCTCTTAAAACTTCACTTCATTTTGAGACATAAGGTAACGGAATTCTAGAATTGCAAAATGCAAGCAGAGAATTTACTAAAAACCCAAGGTTAATTAAAACAACCCAAGTCATGGGCAGTTTCTCAGTTTTACAGGGCTGTTTTGAATAGTTTTAAAGCTGAGACTTATGCTAAGTCCAAGTGCCTGGTCCATCCAGAGGCCTGTGAGTGTCCAAGACAGCCACAAAAATGCTGAAGAGAGTCCATAGCCTTGAATTCAGAGCCTCCATGACTGTGTGTATTATTTGTGAATGTGGTTGGAAACGAGCTCAAGCCTGAAAGGAATGAAACCGGCCTGATAAAGAAAGTAGCTTCTGAAATGGTCGTGCCCCAAACCAATTCTGGAAGGTTGAAAAGGCTCCGGGATGTAATAGTCAAGAATGGATTTTAGGTAGTTTATCTGTTAATGCTGAACACATTGGTCTAGGGTGGGTTGGGCAAGATGTAAAGACATCAGCTAAAAATACAACCAGAAATTCATCCACCACTCTGCCATTAAGTAGCTGCACATCATCTTGGCTTGCTCTGAATCTCTCAGTGGTTCTGTTTCCTCATTGGTAAAATGTGGGGAGAGTGATTGTCGCTGCCTCTCCCAGGATTAATGAGGTGGTATTCACAAAGAGCATTGTACTCTTAGGAAGGAATGCTCTGTGGCAAGACATTATAGGGCAATAACATTAAGCATGTTTAAAACATGTGTCTGCTGTTACCAAATGGATGCTATGGCTGAACAGTCCTGTATCCCAAATATAAACCAATGCATATGGAACTGCTTATGGGTAACAGATGACAGGCTGAGTAAATGAGATAGTTGATTATTATACATAAGGTAGTTCATGCTTTAAAAATGCTTTATGCCTGCTATTTCATCCTCAATACACTGAAGACATACTTGAGAAATCCCATTTAGGTAATCACTGGCCATTGATGGTAGAAATTAGAAACTGAGAAAAGGATTGGGTCACTGAGTCTGTTTCCCGGGAGACAACATGGAAGAAGCAATTCCAGCAACAATGCCTGGATGTTCTGCTGTGTGTTAATTCAGCTTCACAAACTCTGCAACTGTGGCTGTGCTAAATGCCAGGCTGAGCCCAGGATGGTGACCCCTGGACTCTTATTGCTCAGTTGCCTAAAATCTTTTGTACACGGACCACGCTGGAAACCTCTAGGATCCACAAGTAAATAGCAGGTCTCTGTAGTCAGAGCGGCACCTATGAATGTCACACCTGGCTTGTGCAAGTTGTTCAGGCATATTTTCATGCATCAGACAGATAATAAACCAGCTGCTTCCTCAAAAACATCTTTTTCTGTATTTGGAGGTTTGAGGATTCATTTCATGATCAGCTTACAGAAATCAGATAACTTCGTTTTCCTAAATGAAATCCTTTAGTGCATTCCCACTGTACTTAGGAAGATGATTCCATCTTTTTACCACAGTCTGTAACCGCCTCTTGGACACCTTGTTTGGACTGGTATTCTTTTAGCTCGTTCCTGCCCTAAGCTTCTGCCCTTTCTACTCATCTGGCTAAGTGCTCTGCCCCAAATGTCCATATGCTGGAATCTTCATATCTCAGCTCAAGTGTTACTCTCTCAAAGTGACTTTGGCCAGTGTTCTAACATTGTTCCCTCCTTCTCCATACTCTTTATTATATCACCTCATTGTATATATACGAGGTCGGACACTTAAGTTCGCAAACTCATCCTAGAAAAAGTGCTCTAAACCTCATTGCTGAATATCACCATAGTCACCTCTGAAGTACTCCCCTTGGGAAGCTGTGCACCGATGCCAGCACCTAGTCCACCCATCAAAGTAATTTTGGGACTCTTTTTCTGGAATGACCATCAGAGCTGTCGTCGTATTACCCTTGATGTCCCGAATATCATCAAAATGTCCTCCTTTCAATATTTCCTGTAACTTCAGGTAAAGAAAGAAGTCATTGGGGGCCAGATCAGGTGAGTAGGGAGGGTGTTCCAATACAGTTATTTGTGTACTGGCTAAAAACTCCCTCACAGACAGTGCCGTGTGAGCTGGTGCATTGTCGTGATGCAAGAACAATGAATTGTTGGCCAAAAGTTCAGGTCATTTAACTTTTTCACACAGCCTTTCCAGCACTTCCAAATAGTAAACTTGGTTAACTGTTTGTCCATTTGGTACAAATTCATAATGAATAATTCCTCTGACATCAAAAAGAGTTAGCAGCACCATTGCAACTAGTTCGTTAATTGTCAGACCTTGGCATATTTTTCAAAACACTTGGCAATAACTGCAATCTCACTCATTTGTTCCCTTGATTATTGTATCTTCCTCTAAAAAGTAGAGAACTTGACTATCTTCATCACTCTTGTGGCCCTAGTACCTGGAAGAGCACCTAGATTTTTACTAAATAGGACTTCAGTGGGTGAATTAATGGGCAGCATAAATTTATTAGGTTGGTGCAAAAGTAATTGTGGTTTAAACAGTTAAAAATAATTGCAGAAAACACAATTACTTTTGCACCAACCTAATAGATTTCCAAATTCTTTATAGGATTTTTAATACTAGTCTCTGTGACTAATTCCACATGGTGATAATGCTTTCTCTGAGGAAGTCTTATCTAAATGTGTAGTTAAAATAGTCTGGGACCATTCCATTCGTCATCACTTAGCTTTCAGGGCAAGAAAGAATTTGTAGGGTGTGAGATCTAGAGATACAGCTATTTTTGGAGTGATTAAATACAAAAAAACTTCTTACTAACTTACTTTCAGTTTTTTAGATAGATAGAGGATATCACCAGAGACCAGAGCTCAAATCTCATTTCTCATTCTCATTAGCAGAAAGTTGGAAAGAAGCTCAACTTTTCTGACTTTGTATTCTCATACATTGCCTGCCTAATCAATATCTAAAGGGTGTTAGACCAAGTGAGATCATGAGGCTGAAAGGGTTCTGAAATCTTCCAAGTGCTCTTTGGTTGTTAGATATTAGTGTTTACATATGAGCATCTTCAGTGATATATCTGTTGGCTCCTGTCTTCCTCACCAGATCATCCCTTTTTACTCCTTTCTGTATCTGCAGTGTCCAGTGTAGTATGGATTCAAGGTATCATGGAATGAATGAATGAGTGAACATTCTTATTCTTATTTTTCTCTTGGCCTATCTCTTCATTGTAAGGATTATTGACTTTTTATTTATTGTGCGCTTTCTCTCTTTTGTAAGCTATTGGCCATTAAATAGAATAGTCTCATAGGAACATCTCATTTAAGTTAATTTCAGTGTGACTTTCTGTTATTACTGTCACTACATATGGTTTGGACTTGGGTTTGAGCATCTCCAGGTCCTGTAAGGGAGAGAGAAAATCTGTTTGACAAACAAAGTAAAAGGCACAGATCATACTGGCCATGGCCTTCTGGGGTCTAGATTCAGAGTATTTGAGACTTTTTACTAGTTACAACCCCAGCCCACTCCAGTCTCTGTGCTATAGCCATTGATGAAACTGAAGTCAAGACCTTAGTGAATCATGTCCTAGTCTGTTGGGCAATACCTTTATTTTGGGATTTGGGTTATTTGTAGATTGTCCTTTTTTGGTATAAATGAGCAGCACTGTTTATTTCCATTTTGCAATAAAAAGCTACTGGCTATTTAGCCAGAAACCAAATATTTTCACTTTGAATTGCTTTCTGGATATTTTCCCAACAGTGTTCGATTTGAAGCTGTGAAAAACATTACTCCCCTCCCCTTTATCCCCCCTCTCCACCCCTCCCCCCACCATTTCCTTTTAGGTGGATCAAAACCAATGCTTCAAAAAATAAAGCCAGTATTCTGTGACTGCTTTTTTACCATATGAAAGGATCAGAGAGGCTGAAATAAATGCCCGTATATTCCCAAAATGCAGCAGTCAAGGAAAGTCTCCAGCCAACCAGCTGTTCCAGAATATTTTGCCTTAGGCTAGCCTGCCCAAGGACTGGCATTGAACTATGTCTGCACTTTGGTATTTTCTGTGTTGCTTAAAATGCTATCGTTGGGCACATTTATTCCGCTGCATAAGAAATATTGGATGATCTGCCTAGTGATGAAGTTATGTATGTCTTAGACTTCTTCTCCAGTCATAGAATATTCCTTTTACAGACCTTTGGATTCCTTAGGTTGTTTTGACATTTAATTTTAATTTTTATTTTTCCATCTGGATGCATTCTCCATTCCCCATTTATTTTACTGAAAATTTCCAGCTTGTTTGTTTCTTCATCCACTGAGAACATTACCTCCAAACCTATGCCCTTTAACCAAGAAAATACACATGTACACACACACACACACACACACACACACACACACCCCAACACAAAATTTAAAAAACCTGAAATTTAAGTGTTTAATTTTATTTCCAGCTGTGATTTACTATTGGTAGACCAGCTTTCCTTTATTTTAGTCATTTCCACCCTTGCTTGGTTCAACTCAAGGCGTTCAATTCTCGATTGGCCCATAGTCTAGGTATTCAGAGTAGATTTGTATGTTTCCTTTTTATTTTGGTGACATTGCTTAGGTGTGCCCTGCCATTCTTGACATAGCTGATAATGGGAAGCCTTCAAAAGACATTTTTCTTATTTTTAATAACAGCAATTGATAGCAGTTGAATAAAAAATGAATTAAAGAAAAAATAAAAATAATTTCAAAAAGAATCAGCATAAACGAAACAGCAATGAGTTGCAAAATTTCAGAAATAGTTTGGGTATTAATATTTTAGATTCCTCAAAAGTAGTTGAACTATTTTCTTCTCATTTTTCCATAGTGTCCTTTAACTGAAAGATAGAGGATGCTGTGCAGAGGTGAATAAAATATACTGCCCTGTTACTATGTAGGGCTGTCTCAAACTTTCCAATATTTTGAGTGGTAGGAAAAAAATAAACACAAGATAATTTTATGAGTTTTAGAATTATTGTGTGAACCCCAGGACAAAGCCAACTGGACCAAACCTGCTTTATCCCTTCTGGATGCACCATATACACTGTCAAAGTATATATGAAGAAGTCCTATAGTATGCTTTGAGAAGTCCTGTAGTATGAATCCTGTTTTATTTGGTATTTCCTACATTCATTACTATGTGATTCTCTTCTCATATAGTAAGAATGAATGTCTCACACAAAATGTCCAAAGAACACATTTAAAGAAAGGTTCTGATCATTCTAAAAGCAGAGAATGGACATTTCGGGGGCACCATCTCTGTCATGTAATCAGTAGGAGACACAGGATCAGGAGAAGAAGCAGAGTTCTTTGGCTGCCAGCTGGAACCGAGGGATGAAAACACAAGAAGGGCAAGTTTCTGTTCACAGAAAGAGCAAGACTGAGGGAGAGAAGATAAGCTGAGGTATTCCATGTGGCCCTGAGCAGGTACGCAGAAAGGCTCATCTTTCAGGTAAGCCAGGCTTTTCCAATTTGGTTAGATATTTGAATCATACAGTTATTTTATCTTGCCTGGAAGATAATTGACTGAAGTTCTATTTTTCAACATATATATGGAAGAAAACAATATTCCTGAATCATCAGTGATTACTTAGCGTATCCCTGGTGAGTATTCATAATCATATTTTTAAAACAAGTTTAAATTATTTGTCATTGTTTTTGATCTAAGCCACAGCAATTAGATTTCCTACAAATCACACACATACACACACACACACACACACACACAGACACCATTCACACCCACATATATGTTTCTCATTCTGTGGTAATATGTAATGAAAGGTTATTGTGAACCTGGTCTACATAAGACAGCTGCCCTGCAGATGTTCCAGAATTATATTAAATGCTCTACACATTAATGTTGGCTTATAAGAGTCTGAAGCTCTCACCCCAACCCCAAGCACTTTAACTCCTGATTCCTCTTTGATTTACTTTCAAACTGAGTGATTAAGAGACAATATGAAAACCACATGTAAAATGTCCAGTTTTTTGTTGTTGTTGTTGTTTTTTCCTTCTTTCCTTTTCATACATAAAAACAATGGGGGAAAGCCAACGTAGAGACACCGGGCCAAACAGTGGTTTACTTTGAAGCTTACCAGGGACGCTAAGGAAATTTGCCAGTACATGAATCATGTTTGAAGAGTCAGATCAAAGAAAGAAATATAGAGTGTCAGAGGCTGGCATCTCCTGGGTTTGGATGTCCAAAATTTAGTGTCCAAAGCAATTTTCATTCCTTGTCCATGTTGCATTTTGTGTCACTCTTCTCTTCCAAAAAGTCCTCAAAATGGAAAGGCATATGCTCTGTGTGACCAAAGTTGTAAACTATCATCACATTTTAAAAGTGGAATTGTCAAGTAGCCTTGAATTTAGATTTCATTTGGGGATTCACTGATCCCTGGAAAGGTTTAAATCACGGGTAGTGAAGTATTTCATGTCCTTCCTTCACCCTTTCTAAGGATATCCTCTCATTTCATTTCACTTCTAATTATTTTTTTCCCCATAAGAATAATTGTCTATAATTTTATCCTTCATGGAGGAAATAAGGGAAAAATCAAAAAGAACTCTCGGGTAAGAGTGGGTATGAGAACTGAACTGATAAACAAGTGGCCTGGACTTTGTATCTGCTAAGATGTTACACTTTTCAGGATGATACAGGGGCTTGTGGTCTTCTGGAGTTCCAGGTGGAGACATAGAGTGCTCCTGATGGCAGGACAGTAGTCCCCCCTTATTCACAGTTTTGTTTCAGGTCAACCATGGTCCAAAAATATTAAATAGAACATTCCAGAAATAAACAGTTCATAAGTTTTAAATTGCATGCTTTTCTGAGCATCACGATGAAATCTTGCACTGTTTTGCTTACTCCACCACCAGAATTGTGAATCATCATCCCTTTGTCCAGGGTCTCCATGCTGTATATGCCACTTGCCCATCAGTCACTTGGTAGCCATCTCTGTTAGCAGGTTGACTGTCATGGTATTGCCGTGCTTGTGGTCAAGTCACCCTTATTTTACTTAATAATGGCCCCAAAGCACAAGAGTAGTGATGCTGGCAATTCGGATATGCCAAAGAGAAGCCGTAAAGTGCTTCCTTTAAGTTAAATGATGAGTACAGTACAATAAGATATTTTGAGAGAGAGAGAGAGAGACCACATTCACATAACTTTTATTTCAGTATATTGTTATAATTATTCTATTAAATTTTATAAATCTCCTACTGTGCCTAATTTATAAGTTAAATTTTACTATAGCTATGTATGTGTGGGGAAGCACATAGTACAGGAGGTCATTTAATAACATCCTTTCATTCAACATTGTTTCATTGTAATGATAATGAGGAAAAAAAAATCTATGCCTGGACAGGACCACTGTCTGTGTGGAATTTGCACATTCTCCCTATGTCTGCTCAGGTTGTCTCTGGATACTCCAGTTTCCTCCACGTCCTAAAACTGTGCATGTGAGGGGAACTGGCTTGTCTAAATTGTCCTAGTCTGAGTGAGTGTGGGAATAGAAGTGAGTCTGCCCTGTGATGGTTGGGCATCCTGTCTAGGGTGGGGCCCAGTTGGTACCCTGATTTGCTGGGATAGGCGCCGGTCCTCCATGACCCTGAACTGGAATAAGCAGTTTGGAAAATAATTATCTTCCTTGTTTTTATTAGTCTTCAATGTATATATAGATCACATTTATTTCAATGTTTAATATTAGAAGTATTTTAGGTCTTTATTTAGAAGTTTGGTGATGTTTTTGCCACCAGAAATATGCCATAGGAACAGAACTCTTGTTTATATCAATTAGTTTACAGTAAAATCGGTTTCATTATACATCGTTTTACTTGAAGTCACAGTTTCTAAGAACCTATCAATGACGTCAAGGGAAGACATATTGCACATGTAGGGTTGGGTACTATCTAAAGTTTTCATCATCCACTGGGGATGTTGAGACATATCCCCCATGGATAAGACAGGGAAACTCTATTTCATTGGAGAATGATTTATTTTTATTCTCCAAACGCAAAGCTTAGCAAGGAATGTGAGTGTGATAAGACAGAAAAAAGTCTATGCCATGATCATCTATGATTTTCCGCCCTTCTGACAGACCCCAGATCCATGGAAGAGTAGAACCATATTATTTTGCCTTCTGCTGCCATATCTTCCCTCTGTTTCTGCTCTTCAAAGATTCTGGGGGGAGCTCATAAGTTTGTTAAAGAGGGTGCATGGTACATATGCTTCTGTCTTTGATTCTCATAACATTCCCCAAGATTTCAAAAAGGACAACGCCTTGAAAAAATATGTCAAATGGCTTAATGTTTGTTTTTGAATGTTTTAAATTCTTAATGCATCTTTGGTTGGTTCAGGGTGTGCGTTCAGCATTTAATTAGAAAGCAATGCAGTGATCTTTTCCTACTTTATTTTCTAGAAAAATATTTAGTATTAGACAACCATGTCTGTGGAGCTGGAATGACTTTCAAAAAGGGAGCATATAGCCAAGGTTTTATTTCTGCTTAAGCACCATGGTAAACCTTGGCCTCACACAAATAAGTTGTGACAAGTCCATTTCGGGCTGTGTATTTGGATCACAGTGTATCATTTCCCCTTGTATTTCATGATCTGTCACTCCAGGGTTGGAATCACTCATTTTATTACCATCTTAGATGTCAATTTCCATAATAACCCATCTTAATTTCAGCATCATTTTTCTTTTCCCTGGGAAAACAACACAAAATCATTTATTTGACCCCTTGAGTTGTCAGTTCACCAATAGGGCAGGCAGGCTCTTTGCTTTGGGACAGTTCAATAAATAGTTTTGTCACTTACCACAAAGTTGGATGAAATGACCCCTTTCTGCAGAGAGCACAGAGGGGGATCCAAGTCAGGCCATATGGGGAATGATTTCTCTGGCCATCTGCATTTTACATAGGATCATGTAACCACCAGACCCACAGGCCCTACTCATTTACCCTGTCAGCTCCAAAGAGCGGATTTCAGAAAAAAATATGTAGCTAAATCCAAACAAAGCAAATGGCTTATATTTTCTCTTGTCTTCACATCCTTGGATCTTAGCCATTAAAATATTTTTCTTTTTTAGTCATAAACCGCCCCAAATTTTTTCACTTTGAAAATTTTCAAAGCTCACAGTGTGGCAGCAAAGTCTCCTTATATTTTTTTTTTTTTTTAAGAATTAAACAATAAACAAATAAAAAAACCAAACCTTTCTCTCCATCCATTTTAAACTCCTTGTATTGTTAAGTTTGTGATTTTACCCCTTTCACTAGGGTTCATTTAAATTAATCTTCAAAAGTTTGGAATAAAATTAATTAACATGTATATATTAAATGTCATGTCTATATACAAATCTTTTTAACTATTTTGACTACATATGTGAAACTACTTAGTAAACAGATGAAAGTTTGGAACTCTTAAAAAACAGTTATTTGGGGGTATGCATCTTGTTAAATAATTTGGGTGAAAGCTCTACTTTTCTGCTGGGTATTCATGTTCTGTAGATAAATGAACAAAATATAGGGCTAAGAAGGAGTTTCAACTAAGAATAGTTACAGATTTTTTTTCCAATGTCTAAGAAACATGGTGTTGTGAAAAAATTTTTATTGGACTTTGTTCTTCTTATTTATGTTTTGTTTTCTTCAGAATGCTTAACACATTTCTTCAGTAGATATTCTATTCATTAATACTGCACTTGTTGTTAACTGATTTTTTGAAATTTGTTTCCATTTAAACAAAGTTTA
Source organism: Rhinolophus ferrumequinum (assembly GCF_004115265.2). Taxonomy (NCBI): domain Eukaryota; kingdom Metazoa; phylum Chordata; class Mammalia; order Chiroptera; family Rhinolophidae; genus Rhinolophus; species Rhinolophus ferrumequinum. The sequence continues at coordinate 65,577,057 of NC_046289.1, forward strand.
TTTCTACTGTTGTTGGCTGACATTGTAAAAGAATGAATTGTGCTTATGGTTTTTCAGCTTGTACCTTCATGTATTCTAATGTGTCAAAGTATAGAAGAGCCATAGGAAATTAGAGTGAGAAAAATTATTGGAACGATTTTGCCTACTGTTGCCTCTATAGTGTCATGCAGGTGGCCCTTCTGGTCAGGGATTTGTTTTTAAATATATTTTTTTAATTTTTCAATTACAGTTGCCATACAATACTATATTAATTTCAGGTGTACAACATAATGATTAGACATTTATATAACTTATGGTTGCCCCAATAAATCTAATACCCAGCTGACACCATACATAGTTATTACAATATTATTGACTTTATTCCCTATGCTGTACTTTATATCCCCATGACTATTTTGTAACTACCAATTTGGACTTCTTAATCTCTTCCTCTTTTTTCACCCATCCTCCCAAGCCCCCTTCCATCTGATACCCATCGAAATGTTCTCTGTACCTATGAGTTTGTTTTCATTTTGTTTGTTCATTTAGTTTATTCTTTAGATTCCACTTTTAAGTGAAATCATATGGCATTTGGCTTTCTCTATTTGACTTACTCCACTCAGCATAATATCCTGTAGGTCCACCCATGTTGTTACAGATGGAAAGATTTCATTCTTTTTTATGGCTGAATAATATTCCATTGTAAGTATGTATCACCTCTTCTTTACCCATTCATCCACTAATGGACACCAAGGTATTGTAAATAATGCTGCAGTGAATATATGGGTGAACATGTCCCTTTGAAGTAGTGTTTTGGGTTTCTTCAGATAAATGCTCAGAAGTGGGATTAGTAGGTCCTTCTTTGTCTCTTATTATAACCTTTACTTTATAGTCTATTCTGTCTGGTATAAGTATTGGTACCCCAGCATTTTTTTGTTTGTTTGTTTGTTTCCATTTTCACAAAATATCTTTTTCCATCTTTTTACTTTCAGTCTCTGTGCGTCTTTTGATCTGAAGTGAGTCTCTTGTAGGCAGCATATGTAAGGGTCTTGTTTTCTTATCCATTCAGCCATCCTGTGTCTTTTGATTGGAGCATTTAGTCCATTTACATTTAGAGTATTGTTGATAGATATGTAGTTATTGCCATTTTATTATTCACATTTTTAAATCTTTTTCTTCTTCTTAAAGAAGTCCCTTTAACATTTCTTATAACATTTCTTTGTTGGTGAGAAACTCCTTTAGCTTTTTCATGTCTGGGAAGCTCTTTGTCTGTCCTTTGATTCTAAATGATAGCTTTGCTGGGTAGAGTAGTCTTGGTTGCCGGTCTTTGCTTTTGATCACTTTGAATATTTCGTGCCAATCTCTTCTGGCCTGCAAGGTTTCTTTTGAGAAATCAGCTGACAGTCTTATGGGTTCATCTTGTTTGGGACTCTGTGCTTTCCGAGCTTGTATGTCTATTTTACACACGAGGTTAGGGAGGTTTTCTGTCATTATTTCTTCAAATAGGTTTTCAATTTCTTATTCACTCTCTTCTTTTGGTACCCCTATAATGCAAATGTTGGTATACTTGATGTTGTCCCAGAGGACCCCTAAACTATCCTCATTTTGGGGGATTCTTTTTTTCTTTTTGATGTTCTGATTGGGTATTTTCTCCTACCTTATTGTCCAAATCTCTGATTCGATCCTCTGCTTCATCTGATCTACTGTTAAGTCCCTCTGATATATTTTTCATTTCAGTTATTGTGTTCTTTGTTTATGACTGGTTCTTTTTTTATGGTTTCTCTCTCTTTGTTGAGGTTCTCACTGAGTTCATCTATTCTTCCCCTAAGTTCACTGAGCATCCTTATAACCAGTGTTTTGAACTCTCTGGTGCATTGCTTGTATCAATTTTCATGGAGTTTTGTTCTGCTCTTTCATTTGGAACATGTGTTTTTGTCTCCTCATTTTGGCAGCCTCATTGTGTTTGTTTCTATATATTAGGAAGATCTGATACATCTCCCAATCTTGACAGAGTAGTCTTGTGTATCAGGTGTCCTGTGAGGCTCAGTGGTGCACTTTTCCTGTTCACCTGAGATGGGTGCTCCGGGAGTGTCCCTTGTGTGCATTGTGTGTACCCTCTTGTAGTTGAGTCTTGATTGCTATCGATATGTCAGTGTGTGGGATTGACCCTCAGTCTGACTGGCTGTGAAGACTGGCTGTGATTACACCAGACAAGCTGTTGTATGAGGGCTGACCCCATAGAGTGGGAGTTACTTTAGTAGGGTTCTGGCGGCTTCCGAGTCTGCTCTTCAGGTGTGTCATTTGTGAATATGGTTGGGTGGTGTTCTGGTATGGTGTGAAGTGGCCACTGGTGTGTTGGTTCTGGGTCCCTTGGGATGTGCTTTGGTGCCGGCCAAAGTCAACCACTGTCTGTGCCCTGCCCAGGGACACTTGGTATGAGCTACAAGTGATCTGTAGATCCACCCCTTGTGCTGGGCTTGGAGGTACCTGGACAGGCTAAGCTGCAAACTGAGGCTGCTACTGCTAGTGTCAGGCTTGAGACTGCTTAGCAAGAGTTACAGAGCATGCCAAAGCCAGGTACTGCTTGTTTGGGGTTTGTAAATCTTTAATATATTTTGAGAAAGTCCAAAGTATGAGCCAAGACAGGTCATTTGTATGGAAAGCCACTAGAAGTGACTTGGGTGGGCCCAAAAGTTGGGTGGAGTGTCATCTCAGGGAATTACCAGGGTGGGGCAAATGCTGGTGATGGAGACTCAGATATTGCAGCTGTCTTCAGGTATAGACTGAGTGTGGAAAGGGCTCAACAAAGAAACACTGGCTTCTGCCAGCACTCTGTCTGGGAGAAAGCTGTTCCTCTGGCCTTTGCCCTGAAGCCACACAATTGAGTTCCTCCCTGTATGTCCCTGGCACCTTTCGAGCTTTTGCCCAGCACTGAGTGAGTCCATCAGCGAGTAAGTCCATGTACAGGCCCTTAAAGAGGAACTTCTGGAATTCCAGCAGCCTTCCGTTTAACTCAGCCACAATCTCTGTTGGTTTACACACCAGAAGTTATGGGGACTTCACATCCCAGTACTCGAACCCTGGTCTGGTGAGCCTAGTGTGGGGCTGGGACCACTCGTGCCTCACTGGGTCCCTTCACAACTGAGATATCCCTCTCAATTTTTAACCACCTCATGTGGGTGTTGGACCAGCCTGTTCCACGTCTCTGCTCCTTCTACCAGTCTCTATATGGCTTCTTCTGTATATCCTTAGTTATAGATAGGACTTCTGTTCAGCTAGACTTTAAGTGATTCTCAGTGATGGTTGTTCCGTAGTTTAGTTTAATTTTGATGTGGTCATGGGAAGAGGTAAGCAAAGCATTTACCTACTCCACCATCTTGACCAGATCTTTGCCTGGGATTATTACGTGATGTTTCACTTTCAGTGTGGAAAACTTTAAGATGAGCGTCTTCTCAGAAATCCCAGAACAACGACATGTTTTAATTTGCTGTTTCCTTGAGAAGTCCTAGAAGAGAAGAAAGGAAAGCATGCTGATTTTGAAGCAGAAAAAAAGCCAATCTTTATATCAGCACCTCAGGAATGAACTTGTAGTCTTTCCTCTGTAATCTCAGGGGTCTCAGCAATCACATACTTAATAATATTAAGGAATGTGTGAGTTACAAAAGTTAAAACCAGGTCTGGAGTCAATGCACATCCATCCTTTCCTGGATTATAAGACTCTTGTGGGGAAGATTTGTGCTTTGTTGAATCTGAATCCTGTAGGGGTCTTAATAGTGAAATAATGACAATACTATTAACATCAGCAGCTGACAAGTATTAAGTAGTCTCTATAAACCAAGCAATATACTAAGCACCACAGACACACATACACACCTACACACCTGGTGTATAGGGTGAATAGTAGTTCCTAAAAGATATGTCCAGGTCCTAATCCTCTGTACTTATTTAGAAATAGGGCCTTTATAGATGTAATGAAGTTAAAGATCTTGAGATGAGGTCATTCTGGATTTAGGGTTCGCCTTAAATCCAATGACTGATCTACGTATAGAAGAAAGGAGAGGGAGATTTGTGACACATAGAGAAGGCCATGTGATGATGGAGGCAGAGATTGGAATGATACCTCTAGAAGCCAAGAAATGACAAAGAATGCTAGCCAAAAACTAGGGGAGAGGCATGAAATGCATTCTTCCTGAGAGACTCTAGTAGCAATCAACCCTGCCAACACCTTGATTTCAAACTTCTGTTCTCCATAACTGTGAGAAAATAATTTATATTGTTTTAAGCCATGCCATTGGTGGTCATTTGTTACAACAACCCTAGGAAACTATGATAGCTAGTAAATGACCAAACCAACGTTCAAAATCAAATGCCAAAGTCCATGTTTTGAGCCCTATTCTTGAAATATCCCCCATATTGACTAGGCCACTGCTGTGTGCATAATAAATGTTGCTGGGTTTAAATTTACTTGAAAAAAGCAGATGTATGAATTTTGATTCTTCTCATTTCCTTGGAAAAGTGGTAGTGAAAGAATGCATGTGGAATAAGAATAACTATTTTTTTGGTGATACACATTTGGAACAACTATTAGCATGTTCCCATAAAATTTCCCTTTAGTTCATATAAATGGCAGGCAGTTAAAATCCCAGAGATTTAGTATTTTAGATTCATTGATCAGACATATGCTAAAAAACACCTAGAGTAATAAGGGCATGAATTTAATGAATACATCTTAAAGCCTCCTAGCCCCAGTTCACCAGTTGACACAGTCTCAACACAGAAAACTCCCCCAAGCATCTCTCCAGGAGCACTCCTCCTACTTATTTTCTTATTTATTTATTTTTTTGGTGAAGATAATTATCCTAGTTATAATCCTCACTTTATCTGGGCCTATAGTTAACTCTGCTGAAATATAAAGGGGTAGAGTAAATTAATAGTGAAGTGAGCATGGAGAGGAACGAGGAAGGGCAGAATCTCACATATTACCCACAATAAGAGGGCAAGTGTGAAAGAAGAAAGAATTGTGAGGAAATCGACTGAAAGAAAGACACAACATTTTACTTGTGGTTCATTTGAATAAAATTGCTGACTTGAACTTTTTCTGCCATGAATGATTACTCTGAAAGAGTATATTTTAAAGGACTTTGAGAGAGCAGAAACATGGATTGCTTCCCTTCTCAATTTATGTTATATTTTGATATTAGTAAGAAGCATTCTTTTCCTATGCCCTTTGCTAAAACCATCCAATGGCTGCAAATGTCAAAGAGAAACAGCTCTCTAACCCATGAGGATGCTGGTGACAGCTCTTCAGAATAAAGACTCAAATCTCATTCTGCTAACACTGGTGGCTTGTTCAGAGTAGCATTGTTGAAATGGCAGGACATTTGGCTTTTTTTTCCCCCACCAAACCATTTCTATCCTTTTTATAAAATATATTTGTCATTGGAACTCCCTAAGTTTGACATTATCCCTATTTTTCAGAGGATGATTTGTGGCAGGGGGATGTTAAGTGGCCTGTCCCAGATCACATGGCTTTTAAAGGACCCTGGGATCTCTGGGGTCCTTAGTGTTTCCTGATCTTTTCCTACCTACGTGGATGAGTAGTTGGGTGTTAAGAGCCTCTGTTTTACCACCCCTTACGCCACTCCACGTCAGTCTAAGTCTGGTGCCATAGCTGAAAACTAGCTGTAGAAATACTTCAAGGGTCAGATGCTACTAGACTAAAAGCACAGGGAAGGAAAATGGATTAAATATCCATTTCATACCAGGAGAGTTTTATGTGTCTAGTTATAGAAAATGACCTGGAACCACCACTGTTTAGTTTTTTTCCCTCTCATCTCCTTGGGGGAAGATAAACTAGATAATTAAAAAAAAATACATTGTTGACATCGTTAAATTCTAAACCAACCTCTGCTCATACCAGCAACTTTCCAATAGCAAAATATGACCAATTTAGGCATAGGTTCATAAAACAAAGTGAATCCACTAATATGCACTTATCCATTTTCCCAGCTGTTGAAGTGCAGATTTCCAGGAATTAAATTAAAATCGAAGATTGCCAGCAACTATTTCTAACCAACTGTGTCTTGGTACTTGAACTTAAGGAGGATGTGGTTAAAGAACTGTAAGAATATTTTTTATCCTTGAAGAGAAATGCCTCTTTAGAGACAGAGATAAAATATTCAATTTTAATTACCTTCCCATTTGTCTTCACTATTTTAATAACATGTTTTTCAATTAAAATATTGAATCATTTTAAATCTATATAAAATTCTTTGGCTTTTATAAACACATAAAAGCCTAAGGAAGAGAATTAAAATTACTTGGAACACCACCATTCAAAGATAACAAGTGGTAGAATTCTGAGATATATCCTTCTAGTTAGTGCATTTGTGTGTGTATGTGTGTGGTGTGTGTGTGTGTTTGTGATTTTACAAAATCAAAACCATACTATTTTAAAATATGCTTTCTATGTTCAACCATATATTATGAACTTTTTTTTCCCACATCACTATTATTTTATGGCATAATTTTAAGAAGGTGTATAATATTTACTTGATTCTTATTATTGTGTTCCATTTTTTGAAGTATAAATAACATGTGATTAATATTCACTACATGAATCTTAGAAAATATCTCTGATTAATCTTCTTAGAGAAGTTTATGATTAAAAGAGTGTGTACATTTTTAAGGCTTGGTATATATTGTCATTTTACCTCCTAGAAAGTAGGAAATATTTTCATTTTTCTGTCGTGGGTTTAAGCTTCCATTTCCCTGCACATTAGTTGGCACTCTGTTTCAGTCATTGCCAGTTTGGTAAGCAAATATGGTATTTTATTGTTTAAATTCATATCTGTTATTAGGAAGGATAAGAATTCATCTGCTATTTGGTCATTTTTTCTTTTCTGAATTATTTATTAAATTGAATGTATTTTTAGGTCTTTATTTTTGTTGCCTCTGTTGCTGATTTCTAAGTGCCGTGTAATTAAATAACTTAATCCTTTTTTTAGTTCCATGAATTTCTTTTACATTACTTTTTTGCCTTGTATGAATTTTTCCATTTGTTTTTTATTTTGCTGATGGAATTTTTGACATGCAGAAGTTTGCCTTTTAGGTAGTCATATCCATCACTATTGTCTTTTATTGATTTTACACTTAAATTTTTGCGCCCCAAGATCAGAAAAATCTTGATAGTATTTTCTACCAGATTTTTTAAATGTTGCTATTGTTCATATTTTGTTCTTGAGTATGTATGGAATTTAAGCTGGTGTATGTTATGAGGGAAGAAGTTAACATTCTCTATTATGTTTAGCCTGGCACCCAAATAATCTATTATTCCTCTCATAATTTGACATGAAACCCTTTCATATACTATGTTTTATATGCACTTGCATTTGTTTCTGAAATTTATATTTTTTCTATTGATATGTCTATTTATTCCTAGACTTCCACTATACCATTTTAATTATTCTTGTTTTATAATATGGTTTTAATGACTTGAATGAATTCCCTGTTTGTTATTACTTTTATCTTTATTTTATTATTTAAAATTTTTGGCAAATTTTTGTAGTTCATGCTCCTACGCAAATTTTAGAATAATTTTGTCAAATCAAATATAAAAATAAAGAAATGTCCCATTGGTTTTTTGATTGAAATTGCAATTGCTGTGTTAAATTAATCTTGGGTGTCTGACATCTTTTCAGTATTTAGTGTCATTCAGATCTGCTCTTTATCCGTGAAGTGATCTTACACTCTACAGATGTGTTTTGAGGTTATAGAAGATATTTTGAATCCTCTACAGAGTATAAATGTCAAATAGTCCATATTTACCGCACAATTTGCCTAAGGCTGCCTCAACAGCAGTAGGCAGTGATGTGACCAGTTTACAATAGGTTTCATTGCAAAGGTAAAGTCTAACCTGGGCTTACATTGTAATACACATGCACACACACGGCTCTTCTCCCTTCTCTTTGAAGTAGATGACTTAAATTTGATTAAGCAAGGAGAATTTGATTAGGAATTTGATTAAGGAGGAGAATCTTGAAAAAGAACAAGAGAAAGCTTCTGGGTGACTTTTTTGTCTCCTCTGTAGATGATAGAGAGATAAATTATCATACAGTAGGAGGTGAATTTCCCAGAACCATATGAGTAATGTGGTGGGGATCATAAAGATCCCTGGAACTGACGGCCATTGAAGGACAAAGCTTGTGTCTCAAGGTAACCAGCATTCTGCTCTCAAAGATGGGAGTGCGATGGGAGTGGAATACGAGCTGAGCCTGATGACTCAGGTCGTCCCAGACCTCTTCCCTGGCCCCTTCTCTCTATCTTCTCTTTTTCTCAATTCCATCCTCCAGTGTGTGTTTAGGAGGCTGTTCTGGATTTTCAATGATTTTGACTATAAAAAATCTATTTGTTAACCTTATTCCTAATTAATCCTGGACTCATCCAGTAAGATAAATGTTTGTAAAGAGCTTGGGAATGAGGACTGCATAAAACACGGACATTTGAAATGAATAATTTGACATTGAAATGAATAATTTGTTATCTCACTGATCTATGCTGATCTCCATTTTAGTCTCTCTCTCTCTCTCTCTCTCTCTCTCTCTCTCTCTCTCTCTCTCTCTCACACACACACACACACACACACACACACACACAATATGCTATGGGTTCCCCTGACTATTTTCTGAACTAACTTCTGGCACAATAATTTTTATCTTGTATTAAGTTACTATTTTAAAAATAGATGTTAATTTCAATTTCTTCTGCTATTAGTGGAAGCTGTAAATACATTCTCAAGTAATTATAAGGTTTCTCCCCTCTATCCATCTCCCTGCCATCTGAAGCCTCAGGTTTTCATAGCTCCTCATTTCCTTCTTCTTTGGAGTGAAAAGCCCTTGAAGGGGATATTCAGAATAACACTTATGTCTTCTGTCCCTAAGTCATTCACTCCTGAGTTATTTGCCTGGGATGAAAAATGCAACTGTTATTTTACCACCTGGCTTTTTAAAAGGGAAAGGAGCTTTACCCTTTTGATAATTGCAAACACTTCCAACAACAACAACAACAACAACAACAGCAACATCAAAAACAGCAACAAAAAAAACCAACAAAAACCAACAGGTAACAAAGTGAAACATGTTCATCATGTATGCTCCAGGACTTCAGAAGAAAGAGAGAGAGAGAGAGAGAGAGAGAGAGAGAAAGAAAATTAGCATAGTTTGTAGGATAACAGATTTCTCATAAACAAGAAGCTTTCGAAAGCAGCACTACATTCTGAGCTCTCTGTAGCAGTGTCCTGACAAATACTTGAGCCTATGAAGGAGCACAAAATGGAAGGGAAGCAGTACAAAGTTGAGCGGTTCAGTTGCTCTGACTGTGAACCTTACAGTTTGCATTCCCTGTACCCCACTCACCTTTTGTAGTGATGCAACTCTCCCCGGGATCCCTGTTTACTTAAAGAACCCTCTTGTAGGAAATGTCACACTCAGTGGAGCAGACCCAGCGTTACTTGGTTGTATGCCTGTCCTCTTCAGAAGACAGCTTGTGCTGGCAGGTAACAAAGGATCCTATGTCTCCTGTGCTTTTTCCATGGGTTCTTGCCTAGGGCTGCATGTTACAGATATTTGAGTAATTCTAAACAGCAAATGATATCAGAGATTTTCCTGAGTGGTCTCAGAAATTGACTCATTCCTTGCTTTTCTCTCTTCCATTATCCTAGAAAATTGGAGTGCATGGGCAGGATTGGAAAAGAGAATCTTCGTTTACTACCTGGAAAAAGTCCTAAAATTACTGTGTTGCTACCAAATTAGCCATATGGTCACTTTAACTTTGAGGACAAAATCACTGAAGGTTAACAATTGAGTTAAAACATTATAAAGTGCTAAGACAATGATAAGAAAAACAATGTATTTTGTCTCCAGAAAAGATGCATATATTTGTGCCTCTCAGATTTGGTTGTCTGCCTGATATTGTATTCCACACTCACCCTTCACCCTTAGGATACTTACAGAGCCAGCAATTGTACAGACACGAATGACATCTCTTATGAACCAATTCTTGTTTTAATCTTCACTTTTAGGAATACAAACAAATTACCTGTTTATTTGAGGAAAGTTCTGGGAAAGTAAGAATGCTGGGGACATGAGTGAGAGGGAGGTAATGGCAGGTTGATCTCTGCTCCTTTTTCCACTTGAGGTTTTGCATAGCCCTACATTTAAAAAAAAATTTTTATTGGGGAATATTGGGGAACAGTGTGTTTTTTCAGGATCCATCAGCTCCATGAAGTCATCGTTTTCAATCTAGCTGTGGAGGGCGCAGCTCAGCTACAGCTCAAGTCATTGTCTTCAATCTAATTGTGGAGGGCGCAGCTCACTGGTCCATGTGGGACTCGAACCGGTGACCTTGGTGTTATGAGCACCGCGCTCCAACCACAGAGCCAACCGGCCGCCTAGCTCTACATTTTTGATGTTCGTGATATGACACATCACTCAAGTATTTGTTTGCGGTGTGTTTGTCCTCTGGGTGCTGTTTATTCTAGTTGGATTGGAGTCTGCTTTTGTGAAGAGTTGATTTGGGGACAGGAGTTAGCTTGATTCTTGTCGGAGGAATTCATTGTGGGGGATGCAGGGTGTAGGCCACACTTACAATGACCTGTGTCTCCTTCTCTGCGTTAAGCACCCCTAGATTGCTGTCCTTCCGGGTGAGAGTCTTGCCTTTGGCTCTCTGAGATGTATAGTGGAATCCCTGTTTGATTTCCTGAGCTACGGTAGCTCTCAAAATCAGGGCTTTATATTGTTTATCTCTGTAATGTCTCCATTACAGCACGAGAACAAAGTAAGTACAGGAGACGTGAAAAAATAAATGTTTCCTTGGAAAATTATGGATGTGAAATCAAAAGAAAGGTGCTAGACTAGAGATTTTCCTTTTTTTAATCTTGAGCAAAACATAACTTAAATAGCAGAGCCAAAACAATTTGGTTCAGAACATGTCTTACTGCCATCTGTCCTGTGTTATCTGGGACACTCAGAGCATTTATGAATTTCTGCTGGAGGAAAGGTAACACAGATATGAAATTTACTATGAGAAAAGGAAGGATAGTTAGGCGCAAAATAGAGGGACAGCAGAGAAGCAGACACAGTGCGTTGTAATTGTGGGGAATAAGGGAGAACTCTAGAGAGGAGGTGGTATTTGAGTAAGACTTAAAATACTTCAGTACATGGAGAATTGGGGTTGGGACAACATTTCAAATTGAGGCAATGGCATTAACACCAGCACAGAAGCATGAAAGAACTTCCTGCTTTAGAATGCTCCCCTCTCAGAGGCATTAACTGCATGCAAGTGGAATAATTCCAAGGGTGCCCTCATCAGACCTTACCTAACAGCAAAATATGCGTTGTGCATCAAATTAGCTTCTTAAATGCAAAATCAGGTGCAGATCACTGTCTCAGGATGATACCTTGGAGTCCCTAGACATCACAAGACATAAGCACCGACCAAAAATGAACAGAACCCTGAGAGGGGAACAAAGCTTCCATCAGTCTTTATGCTGTCATATAAATGGATTTTTCAGATTCCTTGGACTCTTAAAGGATTCTTTTTCTTTTATTCTGAGTGTATAATTCACAGAGCATTAAAATGAAAAATAAAATTTCTTAGAATCTATTCCATATGGAGAGAAATGCCCTGTTGTGATTAATAGTGATTACGACTTATCACTACTCTGAATTTTCAGCCCTGGGGATACCAAACCTTATGTTCTTGTTAATATTTCACTTAAAGCAGGTTAAGCAAAGACCTAAGCCAGACAGAATTGTTCTGAAGTATGGGTGGGTGTTAAGAGAATCTCTTGCTTTATGGTTCAGTAACAGAAAAACCAGGAGCCATTTTACCAGCAAATAAGAAATCTATCTTATGGCATCCAGATGTCATTCTTGCTTTACATGGATCCTTATGAGCAAGATTTTTGCTATATATGTGTGTATATGTGTGTGTGTATATATATATATATATATCAGGAGTGCCAAAAAAATGTATACAAGTGGACACTTTGGTCAACATTGCTCAAGCAGTAGTTTACCGTAATCAGAAGGTCTGGACGCTGATGGTAAAGTAACCACTTTGAGCACCTGTTGTAATTGCAGAGGTCAAATGTGACTTGTATTCATCTTTTGTTATTGATATATATTGAGTATTACAATTTTAATACAGTTTTCCTTTCTTAAAATGTACATACAGTTTTTTTTGGTTCTCTGTGTGTGTGTGTGTTTATATATATATATATATACACACATATACATTTATATATATGTATATTATATCTATCTATCTATCTATCTATCTATCTATCTATCTATCTATCTATCTATCTATCTATCTATATGCATCATCTGTCTGTTGTCTTTATGGAGTCATAATATCTTTCTTAAAGATCTTCCAAAAATAACAAATGAATCAAGGGAAGAGGAGGAGGACTGAGAAGTTTGGGGATTAACAACTTAACAAGATCAACATATGTGAGCTGCATTCTAGATCTGGGAGAGATATTGAGTGCAGAAGCAAAGAAGGAAGAAGGAGGAATATGGAAAATGTGAGTGCAAAAAAGTGACCACTTACTTGCCCCAGGTGATAAAATCTGAGGAGAAAAAGTTCAGCTGAAAGGCAAATGAAAGTGGCCTTTCAGCTGAACTTTTTCTATTTTTCTCTAGAGATCTGTGGCTACAGAAAATCCTAGCTATCTCATGCAATCTGGAATGGGATATCTGGATTAACTGCAGTTCACATGTCTATTGATGACCAGTTCTGAAGGAGCTGAAATAATCCAAATATATTTGCCAGAACAATAAAGCTGTCCTTAATGAAGCTTTCTTTGGTAATTCAGAAGCAGTTTAGGCTGATGATAACAGTATTTTGCATTGTTGTAGAATCATCATTGGGAACGTGAAGATAGTTATATTTAAAAAATGAACACATGCACTTTTTTAAAAAAATTTATTGGGGGTGACAATTGTTAGTAAAATTACATAGATTTCAGGTGTACAATTCTGTATTACATCATCTATAAATCCCATTGTGTGTTCACCACCCAGAGTCAGTTCTCCTTCCCTCACCATATATTTGATTCCCTTTACCCTCATCTACCAGCCCCCAACCCCCTTACCCTCTGGTAACCACTAAACTATTGTCTGTGTCTATGAGTTCTTGTTTCTCATTTGTTTGTCTTGTTCTTTTGTTGTTTTTGGTTTATATACCACATATCAGTGAAATCATATGGTTCTCTGCTTTTTCTGTCTGACTTGTTTCGCTTAGCATTATACTCTCAAGATCAATCCATGTTGTCACAAATGTTCCTATATCATCTTTTCTTACCGCCAAATAGTATTCCATTGTGTATATATACCACAACTTCTTTATCCATTCATCTATCGAAGGACATTTTGGTTGTTTCCATGTCTTGCCACTGTAAACAAAGCTGCAATGAACATTGGAGCACACGTGTCTTTAGGTGTAGATGTTTTCAGATTTTTTGGGTAGATACCCAGGAGAGGGATTACTGGGTCATATGGTAATTCTATTCGTAATTTTGTGAGGAACCTCCACACTGCCTTCCATAACGGCTGCACCAGTCTGCATTCCCACCAACAGTGTATGAGGGTTCCTTTTTCTCCACAGCCTCTCCAACACTTGTTACTATTTGTCTTGATGATAGCCATTCTTACTGGGGTGAGGTGATACACATGTACTTTTTGATAGAGATTTCCAAAGGAGTTTCAGTCTATTGACATAAAATGTAAGGAAAACTTTAATTCAGTAAATGCCTGCTTTATGTATAAAATGTAAAGTTCCAGCCATCTCTCAATTTGCTTGTCCATCACTGCTTAGTGCCTAAGAGAGGAAGGATTATATCATTGACTCAGAGATGAAAGAAACAAACTTAAATAAAAAGAAACACACAAACCTAAATAAAAAGAAGAAACTGTCAGGATTCTTTACTTACTGATTCAAAGAATTAACCACAAAATTGTATTATCTTGAAAAAACTCCTGTTATTAAATTTGTGTAGCACTATATAGAATACAAAACATTGTCATTCATATTTATCGATTTTTATGTCAGCTCTTTGTGCTCCATTTTATAGATAAGACTTGGGGAGATTAATGATGGAACCAAAACTAAGTGGCTATTAAATGGCCAAGATATGACTTGAAACATATTTTTACTGCAAGCACCATCCTTTTCCTACTAAGCCAGGTGCTTTACCTTTGAGCCTTCATCTCTTCAAAGCTTTTCAACAGAGATTTGACAAATTTCAAAACAACTTTTCCAACAGAAAAAATCTTTAGGCTAGTTCATGGATTCATGTGGCAACCATTCTCTATTTTCTATTTCAGCTGTGTTTCAGTTTTACATCCTCTCCTTCTCTTTTGTTACCTTCTCTTCCTGTTTTTCTTCACCCTTTTTCACTTCCTCCATCATCATCATCTTCTTCTTCATCTTCATCGTATCTCATCATCAAAATCAGTTTACAAACGGGACAGAGGTTGTAGTGACAAGGGAGTAATAATTCTATGCTGATCCCCTCTTTCTTTATTTGAGTTAAAATGCTTCTAGGTATTATTGACCAAAGAAGGGGGGAATATAATTATTTCCTTCATTCTTTGTCTCTCTCTATTTCTCAATAATCATCCTCCTTTTTTTTTCTTCACTTTATCCTTTATGTCTTACTCACTTTATCAGCTTTCCCCCAAATAGAAATTCCAAAGCAGCTGTTTTCTGGGACAAAACAACGATCTGCCTCCCTGTTTGGGCACCACCCTTACATACCAGACATGGACAGGCTGTTCTGATTTCTCTCTGCCTCAGAATCCAGTTAACCACCTTCACAGGCTTCGTTCCACAGGCCACACATCAGCCTGTGGCTTCAGTAATACGTAAAGATGTATTTTTAAATTTCAGTTCAGGACCATGTTTTGCCTATGATGGCAGTAAATTCAATCCTCCCCACTCTCACCAACACATACACAAATCACTCTCAGCTATATCAACAAACAGATTTTTCATTTAAAATCCAGACTGAGATCATAGTTACTTCAAGTTACTTCAAGAAGTCTTATCCTAAACAGGATCGTATCAGGCCAAAAGTAGTAGTGTGGGGGTCTCTCCGGATATGAAAATGCATTCTCCCTCAGATGTGAGATTGCCCTTCTGGTCCATTCTAAATAGTACAAGGATCACGTAAAGAAATAAACATAATTTATTTTAGGGAGTGGAAGTCCAAGTCTTCCAGAGAGTCAAAGATAAGCTAAAAAGAACAGCAATAAGAACAGCAACAAAAGATGCTTTAATTTAGCTTGGCATTTATGTAAATCAACAACGTGGCCATGTAGTCATTGGTCAGTCTCAGAGACAGAGGTTCACAATCTCTGAGGTTGTGTGGTGCAGGCGGTGGCGCTTTTCTGGGATCCCACTCAAGCAGGTGGCAGTGTGACAGCCGATGACTTCTTGATTATCCTCCAGGAGTTGCGCTTGGCCATCAGTGCTGCCTTGCCCAGGCCATGTGCCCTCCTGGGGACAGCCTATGCCGAGGGCTGGTGCTCCTGCATCAAGGTATGATGACTCTGCTGGGCCATCCCAGCCCCTAGAGCTCCCTGAAGGATTAGCTGGCGCTTCTGGTACACGCACTTCATAGCTAGCCCCTGTCTTGGTCCAATCCTAAAAACAGTCCCTGAAAAAAAGCTCTTGCAGACAATTTCAGAGTCACAGAGTCCATTCCCTGGGGAATCTGTCCTACCAGATTCTTTTGAAACAGTTAAAATATGTCAGGACTCGCTGGAGTAAAAAGCCCCTGGACATCTGCCACAGCTATCCTTCTATATTCCAGGGAATAAAACAAAACCTTCTCATAAAGAATCCTTAGGACTTCCCTTGCTATGAAGAAGACTCACTTTATCTCCAATCAAACCACAGAGGTGAGTTGCGAATTGAACCATCAGGTGCAGCAGCAGTATGTGTCATTTCTCGCTTGTCATTACAAGTTCCTTTAAAGGTGAGACATTTTGACTGACTGGTTTTTAAGAAGTCAGAAACTACTCCCTCATTAATAGCTGTAGAACGGTAATTGTAAAGATAAAAAGGACATGCTTGCTTTTATCATATGGCCTGGGAATCATTTTCTCTGCTAAAAAAACATACGGCAACTGCATGTATGTGATATAAAAAGCACAATCATGTAAATAAATTATTTCAGATAAGGACTGAACATTGGTAAAATTTTATACCTAAACTACTTTTTTTGTGTTGTTTCTGAGAATTATAAGAGGACACCATAATAGTAGCTATTATATACTGAAAAATTATTATCTGTCACTAGCTATGCTAAGTACTTTTTATAAGTACTGTTTAACAAATTACCGGAGAAGACAATTTAGGTGACACAAACAGACTTTAATACTTCATGAAGTGGATAGTCCCCTTTTGATAACTGTAAAATGGGGCAGAAATAAGGATAATTTTATAGGAGAAAGCACAAGGAAGAGAAAAATAGAAAATATTTGATTAGCTGGGGCCAGAGAGTCACACTTACCTGGGATGAGAAGGGTCAGCATTGGCTTTGTGTTTGGGGCTTGGCTGTGGATATACTGTGTTTTTGGTGAAACAGAGCATTTACAGGACAGAAAAGATATCTGAGTTTCAGTTTGCTCACATGGCACCCTAGGCAGAAGCAGTTTCGTGTAGGGCATAGGGAGTTATTTCGACAATATATATCATCAAATTTAACATTTGTACTGTCCTTGTGAAATTCTTACCATTTGCATTATGCAAATCAGGGAATCAAGACAGAGAGGCTACGTAACTTGTGTCAGGTCACATAGTTAGAAGGCAGAGCTAAAATTTGCACCTAGATATGTCAAGCTTCTAACCCACATTCTTAACCACTTGCTTAATTTCCCCAAACCCAATCATTGATGATTCTTTTGTTTTAAAAGGTGAAATGTTTTTGTCTGGTACACCCAAATTCTCTAGCATTATCTTTTAAAAGCTATTGCTGAGAAACAGACCAGGACTGGAGATAGGTTTTACTAATACAGTAGTCTCCTCTTGTCTGTTGGGGATATGTTCCAAGACCCCAACTGGATGCCTAAAACTGTGGAAACCTCTATATACTGCAACCTCTATATACTAGGGTTTTCCCTATATATCCATAGGTATCTTTTCACATAAAGGAAGCACTTTTAGGCTTCTCTTTGGCATATTCAAGTTGCCAGCATGACTACTCTCGCACTTTGGGGCCATTACTAAGTAAAATAAGGGTTACTTGAATACAAGCACTGTGACATGCCATCAGTCTGTTAACCAACATACCTACTAAATGACTAATGAGTGAGTAGCATATACAGTGTGCATACACTGGACAGAGGGATAGTTCACATTCGGGTGGGAAGGAGCAAGATTTCATCATGCTACTCAGAAAAGCAGACAATTTAAAACATTAATTGTTTATTTCTGGAATTTTCCACTTAATATTTTTATACCACAGTTGAAGCCGTGGAAAGTGAAACCTTGGAGAAGGGGGTCTGTTGTAGAAGGATGGGATTAAGTAGGTGCGCGCCTCACATACTCAGGTTTCCTGCACTTTGTTGCTATCTTACCCAGAGCCTTTAATTTGCTCTGAAAACTGGAGGAATTATGACTATTTCACCACAAATCTGACTACCTCTTTGTCACTTCCGTTCTGATCCCTGAGTCCTTAGCATATCTGCAACCAAAGATTGGCTCAATTCTTCAATAACAATGCTTCAAATTTATTCTGGGTAATTGGTGAATTCCTTAGTAATTTGAATATTTGTAGTTTCGTTTAATTCACTATGGAGCCCTCATGCTCCCATGTTCCATAACTCACTAGAGGTAAAAGGATTACAAACACCGTTGTATGTACATTAGAGAAACTATCAGTGGGCAAAACCTTCCCTTCAAAACTCTGTGGGTGTTACTAGTAAATATGATTCTTATTCCTCAATAAGAATGGCAGTCTGTTGATTTGCAATTCGGGCGTCTCATATTTATGGCTTCCAAGTCCTATGACACATACTAAAGTCAGGTTATCGACGAGGCAGATAGATTAGCGGAATATAGATACTTATTTTGTTCCTTATGTTCAGGCAGACATCTGCCAACATGTTAGCTTATGGTGGATTTATCCTAAACTCGATCATTTTTTTTCTGGTTGGAAAGGCCCCTTATTTCAAATGTTTGGGGATGACCACAGCCTCGAGCCACAAAGCATATTCAAGGCTGAGAGCTGAGCAGAACTTGTGGTACAAATCTGTACCTTCCTTCTTTAGTAACTTGAGGGGAAATCATAGTCGATGAATAGAGTGAGAAAGGAATAATGTACTTTTAAAAAAATTTATTTTTCAATTACAGGTGACATTCAATATTATATTAATTTTAGGTGTACAGTATAGTGGTTAGACATTTATATAACTTACAAAGTGGTCCTCTGATGAGTCTAGTACCCACCTGGCCCCAATCATAGTATTACAATATGATTGACTATATTCCCTATGCTGTACTTTACATCCTTGTGACTGTTTTTATAAGTGGCAATTTATACTTTTTAATCCCTTCGTTTTATTCACCCCACCCCTCGACCTCCCTCCCATCTGGCAACTTCCAAAATGTTCTCTGAGTTTGTTTCTGTTTTGATTGTTCATTTATTTTGTTTTTTAGATTCCACATGTAAATGAAATCATATGGTATTTGCCTTTCTCTGAATAATGTCCCTTTTTGTACTTTTATGGAGGTGTATGTAATTAGATCATGTCAATGTAATTATAGTGAAATTTACAAATCTTAAATTTTGACAAATCTATACATTCGAATCAAGGAAATTTATGCCTCTTCCAAGTTGATCCCTTACCCTTACTCCAGAAAGTCAAGCTCTGTTCTGATTTATCCCTCCAAATTGGCTTTGCCTGTTTGCCTCTTCTTGAAATTCACATAAATGGAATCATGCAATATGGACGCTTTTGTGTCTGGGTTCCCCAACCCCCTCAAAACGTTGTCCTTGAGATTCATCCATGTTCTTGCATGCATCGGTAGTGGTTCATACTTCTGTTTTTGTTGTTGTTCAGTTATATATCATTGTATATGCATCACAATTTGTTTATCCATGTTCCTGTTGATAGATATCAATCATGTTGTTTTTAGTTTTTGGCTATTATGAATAAAGTTGCAGTGAACATTCTTGTAAAATTTCCTTTGTGGACCTGTTTTCATTTCTTTTGGGTGAACACCAAGGGGAGGAATTATAGGATCATACGTAGTATTTGACATTTTAGGCTTTTGAATTTTAACTGTTATCCTGGGTGTGTAGCATATCTCCTTGAGGTTTTAATTTGCATTTCCCTGATGACTAACAATGTTGGACATCTTTATATCTTCTTTTGTGAAATATCTGTTCAAGTCTGCTCATTTTTATTGGGTTATTTGTCTTTTCAAAAATTGCGTCATTGTAGGAGTTCTCTATTTAGCCTGAGACATATCCTTTGTCAAACAAATGTATATTTAATGTTTTATTTTGTATCCTGTCTTGTCGTTTTATCTTTGTCTTTTTGCTTCATTCTTTGGTATTTGCTTTAGGGATTAAAAAATATATACTAATTTACTACAATATATCTTGAATTAATATAATACCACTCTATTGTATGATGGAAAATGCTTATAAACCTATAGTCATTCCATTTGCCTTCCCTGTCCTTTTTGCTATTGTTGTCATATAATTTGCTACTGTATATGTTACAAACCCCCAAATACAATGTTTTCACTTTTACTTTAAACAAATATCTTTCAAAGAAATTAGGAAAAAAATAGTATTATGTATTTACCCAGTCATTTACCATTTCAAGCACTTTTTAAACCTTCCTGTAGAACCAAATTACCAATATTCAAACTGGTATCATTTCACTTTAGCCTGAAGAATTTGGTTTAGCATTTCTCACTATATAAGTCTACTGTCGATGGATTCTCTCAGCTTTAGTTGTTATAAAAAGTCTTTATTTCATCGTTGGTTTGAAGCATATTACTACTGATTATATAGAATTCTAGGTTGATAGACCTTTTTTTTGAAGCAGGATGGCATTGTTCTTGAAAAGTCAGCCATCGTTTTAATTGCTGTAACTCTATATAGTGTTCATCTGTGTATTTTCAGAATATTCTCTTTATCTTTGTTTTTCAGAATTTGTTACTATATACCTATAATATGTGGCCATTATTCCTTCAAATGTTTTTTCCTACTCCAATCCTCTTCTTCCAAGATTCTGCTTACATATACGAAGGTCGAAGTTCAGACAATTAAGTTTGTGAATTCATCCTAGAAAAAGTGCTACATACCTCATTGCTGAATACCACTATAGTCACTTCTGAAGTACTCCCCTTGGGAAGCTATGCACCGACGCCTGCGCCTAGTCCACCCTTCAAAGCAATTTAGGAACTCTTTTTCTGGAATGGTCATCAGAGCTCTTGTTGTATTACCCTTGATGTCCTGAATGTCATCAAAATGTCTTCCTTTCAATATTTCGTTTATCTTTGGATAAAAAAAGAAGTCACTGGGGGCCAGATCAGGTGAGTAGGGAGGGTGTTCCAATACAGTTATTTGTTTACTGGCTAAAAACTTCCTCACAGACAATGTCGTGTGAGCTGGTGCATTGTCGTGATGGAGGAGCCAAGCACTATTGGCGAAAAGTTCAGGTTGTTTTCATAACTTTTTCAGGCAACCTTTTCAGCACTTCCAAGTAGTAAACTTGGTTAACTGTTTGTCCAGTTGGTACAAATTCATAGTGAATAATCCCTCTGATTTCAAAAAAGGTTAGCAACATCGGTGCAACAAGTTCACGAACTTAATTGTTAGACCTGGTATGTTTGACTACTTGGTACTATGCCATATGTCGTTAGTGTTCTGTTCAGTTTTTTTCTTCAGACATTTTTTCTTTTGCTTTATTTTGGATAGTTTCTTCATGTGCTAAATCCAACATCAGAGCCCATTCAGAGACAGTTTTTTTATTGATTGAATAAATACCATCTTATTTATTTGCCTGTCTGATAGTATTTTGTTGAAATCCTATCATTTTAGAAAATATAGTAAAACTATACATTTTGATATTTTCCCCCTGAAAGTTGTTTTTATTTTGTTGTTTTTGCTGCTGCTGTTGTTTTAGCACCTTGCCGGACTGAATCTGCAGAAACTGTCTCCTCCATGATGTCAGACAGTTTTTGTTTTTGTTTTTTCTTTTTTTAAATTCTATTTTCATTTTATTAACTTGACTTCCTAGGGGTTGCTTCTGTGTCTGCATAACTCAGTGGTCAACCAATGATTGGTCAGAGGTCGTGCTCAAATACCTCAGGGCAGCAGCACTTCCACTATCTGATGACAGATGCGTGTGTGCGTCAGGGGCATGTTCACTCAGGCAGTTTTCCAGTTTGCTCTGGGCTTTCCTTTCTATTGGCCTCTCCTGGCTCTCCCTGGTGTGTATGTACAGCATTCCACTCACCTTGGCGTTTTATCGGGGCCCTTTATCATGCTCTCATTTCCAGGATCTCCCCGTTAAATATCTGCTTTGTTAGTTGGCTAGTCTACTATTCACCCCAACTGGGACTGTATCTTTAGGCGAGGGGACCTTGGATTTCCCCATTTATTTCCTACCAGTCTTGCTACTTTTCCTGACAGTCCCACTGGGCACAAGTGAGCCTTGCTTGCAGGGAAGCCGCTTGTGTTCATGGCTGGCCTTGCCCTGGCACAACTACCAAGCTGCCTGAGCTGGAAGGATGGTGAGAGCAGCCCCAGTCAATGCCACTGAATTCTACTGTTCTTACCCAAAGTTTATCACTGTTTTGTAAGTAAATGCTTCTCAATTTGTCATTTATCTCTGCTTTGTTTCCGGAGCCCTGAAATGGTTGTTTTTTTTATAACTTGATCCACTTTATAGTTGTTTTTGGGAGGAAGACTTGCTTGTTTATTTTATCATAGGCAGAAGTCTTGCTCTAACAGATGTATCTTGACAAAGGCAAAGAGAGGCAGAAGACGATAAAGGCCTTAGCATGAAGAAACTACTTGGAATGGTATTCCCTGGATTTTGTAAGCCTGTAACCAAACCGACAGGTTCAAGAAATTTTAAGAATGAAATATACTTGAATAGAGTTGTTTTCGCTAACCAAATGACTCAAAGATGAAGTGTGTTTAATGATATGGATAATTATTGTGTCATTGGGAATTAAATACCTACGATAAAGAAATCACAGCAAAGTAGATACTTATTCACTGAAACAAAATATAATTATCAACACCTATCCTTATCATGAAATGTTCTTATGAGATAGATTATAGATCCCACAAGACTGTCCATATCAACATTTTCCTTGATATTTCACATAGTGATAATTGCCGTCATCCTAACTCATATGTGTTACAAAGTACTTGTCCCTGGCTGTCTCATTTCTGCATATTAGGGACATAGAGAAGTTATTCCTTTCACCTCTGCTCCAACTCTCTGAAAACTTTTGTAGGACCTCAGATTTCCTTCACTGGAAGCAAAGCCCTTTCATTCAATAAATGAAGAAAGGTAGTTAATCTTAAGGGATGCGCACTTGCCAACCCATTGCCATGTGGTTGGAGCACAGTCTTTCCACTTGTGTGAAGAAAGGAGTTTATGGGAAACCTGAAGGCCTGGGCTTGAGGAGATGGAAGGAAAATGTGTTGTTCTCTGGAACATCAGGAAGCTGGGGCCGTTTAGCCCGAGGCTTCCCTGACATCACTAGGTCACCTTTCACCACCCGGCTCACCTTCCTCCAGGCTCGGGCAAACAGGGATGCTTGCCACGGGCCTCTAGGCCAGTGTGGAAATCCCCACCTCAGAGGGAAACATCCCCCCTCCCCCGCCCCATAGAGACCTAGGACATCTGAGGACAGCACCCCGTCCCTGAGGGGGCTATAGGGAGGGGTAGGGGTGCCAGCCATACCCAAATGTTGCCCCTGGTACAGGAAGCAGAAGTTGAGCTGTCTAGAGATGTTACTGATTTTCACTAAACTTCTGCTAGGTCTCCTGTGATATGCTTTCCCTGGGCTGCAAGCATTGCACTAATCAAGCTTTACCTTTTGTTATTGTGATTTGTGTGTTTTGTCTCCGCTAGATTTCAGGTTGGGGTGGGGTGGCATTTCTTCTGCTGCTATTTATCTTTCATACTCCCTTCCATATTTCTCTGCGGGTTCTGCTTTTAACATCTAGTACACACTCATCAGACCAATTTTAATTGTTGCTCCAAATAGAATAGAGAATGTCCTGCACTTTGCGAGCGCAGTGTTTCTTAATGGCAGCTGCTCATTAGAATCACTGTAGGGGTTTTAAAAATCGTGGTGCCCAGACTGCAATTAAGACCAATGAAATCAGACTCTCGGTTGATGGGATCCAGACAGCCAGTGCTAAGAAGCCAAGCTCTCATGGAAAGTAGTACCTTTATGCTAATATTTGTCTTCACTTTTTTATCTTAAACCAACGTTCACCACATCCTTGAGGGACACATTGGAATATTAGCGGGCAGAAACTATAGTAATGTAGAAACTGAATTATATCATGATCTCATTGCAGTGTGTCAATATTTCTGAGGTCATGTTGGCCAAATGCCTCTCACTGTCCTTGTATTCAGCTGCCGCTTTGGTGGCTGACAGCCTAAGAAAGGCTTGCCTCATGAGAGCAAATAAGAAAAAAAAAAAAAGAAAACCTGTAGATATGAAACTTGTCAGATTTCAAAGATGGCTGGTCCATTGTGTAAAATGCAGTGACACATTAGTATAAATATTTACCTTCACCTTTCTCCCCTGGAGTCTTTGTTCTCATTTAGACACCAAATGGCCATTAACTTCTTTTCAAAGGAAAAAAGAAAAGTGGTAAATCTTTCACTACCTTTTTCATAAGACCTTTCTTTTTGAAACTGAGAGTTCCTATTCTGGCTTTTTAAGATGACATGATTGCCTATATTTCATGCTCATTGGTTCATTTCTTTAACCTCAAAGACAGGTGCAACTTCCTCTAGGCTGTGGATAGAAAGTGGGTTAAAAAAATACCAAGCAAATATTTGCCACAAATATTTGCTGGATCCCAAACCTGCACAAACCAACTTCTGAGTTTTCTCCTTTTAATGAGAAGGTGTGTAGAGGAGTGAGGATACATTTTAAAGAGTTGGAGGAATGCTTTCAAAATTGAGTCATCTGGTACCTAGAAAAGTGCAGGCAAATAGCATGAGACCACGGATACTTATGGAGAACCTGAAACTTTGTGTTTGACAGAGTGCTCCTCTATTTGTAATTGGGATGGCATCAGATGGTTAGCGATCAGGAAGAATTTCCTGGCATGAGAGAGGTGAGAGGCAAAACTGAGTCATTCAGTAGAATTTTAGCAATTCCTTTTTAGGATTTTTTTTTGGGGGGCGGGCAGAGTTGTTTGCTTGTTCTTTAAACAAAGACTCAGAGTGATTTCTAGATGTGTGTGTGTGTGTGTGTGTGTGTGTGTGTGTTTGTGTGTGTGTGTGTGTGTGTGTGTGTGTGAAATCTTATTATTCTTGAGACAAGAATATAATAACTCCTGAGGATTCTTGTTTGGCCTATAATTCTAGAAGATATTATATTCAGGGCAACTTAAAGCAGAAACATTCAACTTCCCTTATTTCAAGACTCAATACCTACTGCAAGTTCCCCCCATATTTTACGTTTTTGTCAGGTATGTTTCTATACTTGTTGCAAAGCATAAATGATAATTTGGAGTAGAAGGCTCGGGGCTACCACATAAGACATGCAGGTTGTGCACCATCGATGCCATAGGTCCCCATTACTGAGACTAATATTCCCTGGAATTGAATTCAGTGGTCCTGGGAAAGAGACTGGTCTTCATGTTAGTCACGGCAGTGTGGAGCTGCTTTTGGTGTCCCCTGCCCTTGCCTTCGATTTTCAGTTGACTCTGTATTTAAGGTTATAACGGATTTTGTTTTTGAATCCTGTCTATATATTGCTAATGTATTCCACTTTAGGGAAGAGAGCATAGGTGTAGGAGAAAAATCCACTGATACAGTAACAAAAAGATGATCTGATGACATAGCATCATTTCTTAGGACAATGATATTTGTAGGAGGAAATGTCAGTGGATGCCTTTTGTCATTGTCTCAAATTGTCCTCTTCTGGTTGATAGCACCAGGGGAACTATGTAGTATAGCCATCTTCCCAATGGAAGTCAGAAATACAGTTTGCTTTACAGAATAGTCGCAGCCTGGAATTATTGCTATTACTGTTACTTACTCCCAGTTCGTCCTGTCATTCTTATTGTGTAATACTAACTCAATACTCCCCAGTAATCACAAGAAAGTAGAGAAATTTCTTGGTTTGGTCCACTGATGTGGTCATCACTTGCCGTTGTCAGACTGAGGGTCATATCTTAGTCCAATCACCTGGACTACACCCAGTTCTGAAATCTGAGTGCCCCTTGGATTCTCCCAGAAGCACCTGTGGAGAGGAGAAGGTCCACCCAGTGCATAGCCAAGCTTGGATGGTGTAGATATGGTTGGTGTGGAACTTTTAGGAGTGAGGAGAAGATTCCCAGGCTAATAGGCTACTCCTGGGTCCCCACTGAAAAAGGATTTTCTGGATGGTTCTACCAGTTTCATCAGAGTATTAGAGAACCTTTACTCATATAGTTAATGATTTGTAAGTGTCTATAATCTGCAGGGCAATGGGCTAGGTGCAGAATAGAATGTAAGACATGAATGAATTGCCCCCATTTGAGGAACTTACAACCTACTGAAAAAAAAGTCTCCATGAAATTGTTCAACATGAGCATATTGGAGGATGTCCCTGCTGTGTCTTAGAGTGATCAAGGTGACGCTATGGAGGAAGCAGGACTTGAGTTGGGTCTTGAAACTTGTGTAGAGACAACACGGCTAGGTGGAGGGGAGGGAAAAAAATACTCTGCTTAGTAGCAGACTGCAAAAGCTGGGACCAGTCCTGAGGTTCAGAGTTTTATGCCAGGAAACTGGAACCATCATAGTGACTTCTACACATTTGTCACAGGAGTTAGCTGCTGTTGTGCCTTGAAGTCTGGCAAGGTTTCAGAATTTCGCTAGACTATGTCCTCGGACACACAGTAGACTCACTTCAATATTTGGACCAGCGCTGTGCTGAGGGCTAGATGCTCTGGAGGGTAAATGGCAGCACACAGAATGACAGAAAAGACAAGAGGGGACTATTGTCACTGGTACAACTCTTACCAACAATATCCTACTTGCTCTTTGGCTTGGCCGAATTTCTCTTGAGCTCTGTGCCTCTCTATGGGTTGGAGATAATTTATGCCATTGCTGCTTTGTTCGCTTCTCCTCCTTTTGAGGAAGAAAACATAATTTAGAGCTCAGGATACCGTGTTTCCCCGAAAATAAGACCTAGCCGGACAATCAGCTCTAATGCGTCTTTTGGAGCAAACATTAATATAAAACTCGGTATTGTATTACTATATTATATTATATTATATTATATTATATTATATTATATTATATTATATTATATTATATTACATTACATTAAAGACCTGGTCTTATATTATAGTAAAATAAGACTGGGTCTTATTATTAATGTTTGTTCCAAAAGACGCATTAGAGCTGATTGTCTGGCTAGGTCTTATTTTCGGAGAAACACGGTAGCTCTCTGGATTATTCTACAGCTTTAGCCCAGAGGACCAGGCTGTCTGCTAAAGGATGATGCTCTACACGGCCCTTTCTAGAGCAGGACTTCTCAAATTTTAGTGTGCATATGAGTCACCTGGGGATCTTATTAAAAAGGTCCTGATTTCTTAAGTCTGAGATGCTGCCCAATAATCTGCCTTTCTAGTAAGCACTGTGGTGATGCTGATGGTCTGAGGACCACACTTAGTATCAAGACTCAGCTTATAGTACGGATGCTTCTAGCAATAGAGTAGCCTGGGAAGGCTGAATGTGGGAAGGAGAAGGATGGAGTAGAAATACTTTTCACATGAGATTATAGCCATCCAGGCTCCCATATAGACTTGACGATGAGTCATGGTCACGATTCGCCCAGACCCTCACTTCTCATTAGAAGGCACTCCCCCAGGATGTGCCCACGCTGACACCCCAGGAATACCATTCCTTTCTCGTCCAGAGCCCAGTGAAATTTATGACTTTGCAGCAGTGGAAAAGACAGGGTCAGACTGAATGCCGAATGGCTTTTTGGCCTTTTCTCCTCATCAGCTGCATGGCAAATTAGAAGGTGAGTCTGGTGGTGTGTTCTACTCTGTTCAACTCAATGGGTATTTATTGCATGTCTGCTCTGGGCCTACCACTGTGCTTGCTAAGTACAGTGGATCTCTGACGAAGGGTGAAAAGTGGTCTCTGCTCTCCAAAGATGTACTATATTATGGAAATTATTGAAGCAATGAAAGAAAAACATGAGAGAGTGGGGATATAATTATGTGCTAAGTTGAATGTAATCAAGTGCCAAACCTATGACACCAGCAGTAAGGACTGTGAAAAGTATGGGAGGATTTGGATGTTGGCTTAGCTCTTTGAAACCCGACTTACCGTTTTTAAATTGAGAGCTCTGTTGTTTGACTGGTAGTGGGGTTTTGGAGATCTTGTGGATACAGAATTTGGAGCTCCCGGGTGGGAGAGGGAAAGGCAGAGTCCAGGACAGAAACACAATTCACTTGTATTCAGGTACTAAGAGCCTCACAATGAAAGCAAATCACCTCCCTTCCCAGACCTTCCCATCCGTACAGTGAATGAAGCATTTCTTTACATGAAACCCCCTCTAGATAACGAGATCATTGCTACCCTGTGCTGGGTTTGCCTGGACACTCCCACAGCTTGTAGGGGTTTCAGACCTAAAGTGAGTTCTTCCCATAGAACATGAATAATCATGGCGCTTAATGGGAAAGGCCATCTCAGGATCTCAGGGCAGATACCTTATAGTTTATAGATGGGCTAGACAAAAGGAGAAGTGGCTGGGAAAGGCCCTCAAAGGGAGAGAGGGAGCCCCTATCATTTATCTTGTCCATGAAAGCCCTGTGGAAGAACAATACCATTCAGTACTTATATAGCACTTTAAACTCTTTTATAAACATCAGCTGGTGAAGTCACATGACACCCCTGGAGAGCAAATGCACATTGGTCTTTCCTCATTTCTGAGAGTGAATTATGGGCACAGAGCTTATACATGTCTGGTGGAAAGACCCATGTATTCTTGCCCTGCCAAACCGGGTGACTAGGCCAGACCCACACCGCCAAATCCATCAGGGTGCTTAGCTGTGCCATGCATGAGTCAAGCACCGATCCTCCACTACTCCCAGTGTGAGGAACAATATCAGGTTCTCTGAGTTGTCCCATGGAGCACTCCTCCCCCACCTAGGATTGACGGAGCACTGCACTGCTAGTGGGGTTAGGAGACGCATGCCCACTGCCCTTCAGAGAGGGCCTCCTCAAATGCTCTCGCCTGCCTGCACTGTGTCTTGTTTTTATATCCTTTCTGGCCAGGAAGCCCAACAGTTACAGGCCTTCTTGTTGAATGTTTCCTGTATGGGTTTTCCATATGGGGTCTGTTTCATGCCCACTTTGGTATCTGAGATCTATGGTGGCGGGGCCCCAGGCTAGAGAGAGGCAGGAGAGTGCTCCTGTCAGCTTTGGATCACACTAGCAGCTGTTCTCTGTCGATGGAACAAGGCTGATAGGAAACTGCCAAAATTTATCTGCAGGCTGAACTTGAAAGAAACGCTTTTCAAGTTGCTGGTCGTACCCTCTCTATCAAGAGTATTTGGAGGCCCCACAGTTTCTAACTGGTGGCCTGTAGGCCAAATCTGGCTCAAAGACGCATTTTCTTTAGCTGTTCTTGTGGTTTATAAAAATCGGAATTACTTTTTAACATTTTTAAATGAGTGTATTTTTATATAAAAATTGGGATTTCTGGCTTCTTTCAAGAAACTGAGGAGCTGGCAGCTGTGAGCTTATGCTCCTGCTTGGAAATATGGAAACACACTGATCTAAAGCTATGGGGAAGCCCCCCACCCTTCACTGTGTCCCCGTCCACCTTCACCCACTGCACCGATTTCTTCACGAGCCCAGCCTCTGTGAGCATGTGAGTTTTCGACCTGATGAGACAAAGACAAATAAAGCCTGTGTTTATTTTATTTCATCTGGATATTATGAGTGGTGTGCCTAAGACAGACAACAGGTCAAGGTTGGTTTGGGTAGGAGGGCCTCAGGAAAAGTAGAATGCTAATTTGCGGAGACCTTAGACATGGTGCAAAGTAGAGGCTGAGAACTAATCTGCAATTTGCTTCTCATACCGTCTGTGGAGAAGGACCAGTTTGTTTGTTTTTTACTGTCCAATCCATCATAATCTTGTACTTTTGTAAAATATGATATACATGAATCCTTAGAAAAACAAAGGGAATAAAAGACATACAAAATGCAAGTCAAACTTGATTTGATTCTTCAAACATAAAAATTATTGTAATGAACATGATCAGAATATGCATAACATGGAAAAAAAGAAAATAATTACACAGCTTATATTGTTCATTTAATATACACATAGGCTATAACTATAGAGAATCACTGTTATAGCTTTCTGTCTCTCTGCAATTAGAAACTAATGAAAAGTTATGGATGAAATAGTAATTTCACATGTTAAATGCCTATATGGACATTTTTAATGAACACTATGTGTGTTAACATTTAAAGTTTTTTGTGTTTTTTTTTTAATTTTTATTGGGGAATATTGGGGAACAGTGTGTTTCTCCAGGGCCCATCAGCTCTAAGTAGTTGTCCTTCAATTTAGTTGTGGAGGGCTCAGCTCACTGGCCCATGTGGGAATCGAACCAGCGACCTTGTTATTCAGAGCTCGCTCTCTAACCAACTGAGCCATCCGGCGCCCAAAATTTAAGGTTTTTTAATGCAGTAAGTAAGCATACTTTGTGCTTGTTAATTTAGCAGTAAGTTGAATTGACAATGACATTACTCTAGGGCAAGATGTTTCTGTGTTTTGTTTTAGTAACAGTTACAATAGAAAATCTAGTCTCACAGAGTATTGTAATGTGAATGGGAACACAAATTTTAAAATGAATTCAGCAAACTCAGACTATTCATTTTTAACTTTTCTCCAAAATAAGCAAATAAAGCATTTCCAAAATGTGTCTTTCATCCTTCTTCAGTAGCAAATTTGAACAATTTATCCTATAAAGTTATATTTAAAATTAATTTAACTTTCAGTAAAAGAATAGATTCCAGATCCATGAATTTCCTATTCATGAATATTCTTATGATGGAAGTAAAATTCAAAACCTTTTACAAAATTCTAAGATGTATGGCAATAACTTTGTGGTTGTGTAATTTCAAGAACATATCATCATTTACTTTATTATTAATTATTATTAAATTGTGGGACTATCAACACTCTGCAGAAACTGTTTGTCCAAACTTCTAACTTTTCTTTTTGCCCTTTGATCTTATCTGCCATTGAAAACATGTCATATCCTTTATTTGAGTGGAAGTATTAAGATCTTTAAAAATACAAAAGATATCATACAAATTAGCATGATACACTGTCTAATTCATATCTCTGAAATGTTGAAACTGGTTCTTTCTTATCAGAAAGAGCAAACAATAGGTTTGTTCAATAGTCTGGAAAGAAATGGGTGCTGGGGGTAATGTAGCAGTCTCTGACGTAGGGTTAAGTTCAGAACATGAGGAATCAAGTAGAAATGAATGACAGAATTCCATTTGGCAGCGTACACTATTATAAGCTTTGAGCGTAAGAGAGAGTGTAATTTGCCCCCTTCGGTGATAGGGCCTGCTCAGGGCCTATAACAATTTATCCAATTAAAAATTTTCATAACCAACTTACATTTTGAGCAACAACTGTGTGCAGATTTCCACTTCAGATGCTAGATGGATACAAATGTTTGCCAAATAAAAATAAACAACTGTGGAAAATGGCTAGCAGGAAAGCTTTCTAGCCAGGGTTAAAACCATCAATAGGGTTCTGTTTGTGAGAGGTGCTGGGGATAGGCAAGTGGACAAGGCAATGTGTGCCACCAAGGAGCTGACAGTCTAACAGAGCAGGTGATGAGTAAACAGATAATGGCAATATGATATGAAATGGGTTTTGTAGGATACTGTCAGAGTGATTTCAGAGCAAACCAGAAGACTTCCAGCTGGAACTGGAATCAGTCCATTCTTGTTTAAGTATTATGTCCTGCAGAAGTTCTGCTGTTTAGCTAAAAATTACTTAAAGCCAGACAGTTGGCATTAGATGTAGTTATCAACATGAAATTGCCAGTTTGGTTCCCTGAATGCTCTTCATCAAGTCTAGATGAGAACACCCATCATTGGACAAGTCTGAGATCTTAGAAATGCTAGAGAGCAAGTAAACAAAATAGTTCTAGATAGTGACAAGTCCTCCCTAACTCTAAGGCCAGCCCCCTTCACCCCCAAGTTACTGGTAGAAGCCACCAGTTTAGGTTTCACAGATCCTGAGGGAACCCAATAATCTAGTGAGTGGCCCATACGGTCTTACTTGTGACTGACACATACAGTTCTGTCAATTTTAATGTTTCATCCTTTTGGTTAAAATATACACCTCATTTATTTAAGTGACTGTTACCTGGGATGCTGCATTCATGGAGAGAAAATGTCAACTCACATGCTCTAGAGGAGAAATCTTAGAATTCAGTCCTATTTCCTTAAGAAAGGAGGTTTGTGTCTACAGCCGTACCACCCTGGGTGTGCCTGGATCTTGGAAGCTAAGCAGGGTCTGGCCTGCTTAGTATTTGGATGGGAGCAGGGAGGTTTGTACCCTTGGAGAGAAACTTCTCTGGCCACCTAGATAGATTCTCATCTTAAAACTTTATTTAAAAATTGTATTTGTTACATCTGTGGAAATTGAGATTCCAGATATTCATATGAATATGGAAATAGATAATTTACAAGCAGAATACAAGCATATTCTATAATTAGAAATAAAAAAGGTTTATTTTAGATCATAAAACAGATGTGCTCAAAATTTTTTCCCCTGCATTAAGCGTATATATCTATTTGTCATTCTTTGTGAAACATAAGTAAAAATCTGAACTGTTTTAGTTACACTTGATAGACTCTTACTCTTTGAATGCAATTCTGTGCTTAGATGGAATCACATGCAGTCCTGCCTCTTATTAGGGTTACATATGACTTTTCACCATCCTGTGTTACTCTTTAAAAGGTGTCTAGAGATACATGAGCATTTTTAATTCAAGGTTTATAGAAAGTTCTATTCTGATATATGATGATAAAAGACATAGGTCTTTGAATGTCCCAATTAACCACAAGTTAGTTATGTACAAGAAATGAAAGTCACATGGTTTAAAGTTAAAAAATTGCTAGTACTTTTCACTGGATTCTTGAAAAAAGTTAGATAATAATAATTCTTGGTAGAATGCATGGGGGTGCTAGGTTAAGGACTTAATCTAAGATTAAGTGGTAGTCAATTTAGTAGTCAAGTTTTAGCTCCAACAATATGTTCATTGCCACCATACTGCTTTACCTTTCATCTGCTGACTTATAGTTCAGGGAGTAGAATGCAAATGATCCCGTCAAGCACAACACATATAGGCGTGAAAGAATTCAACAATTGTAAAAGGTTTGAGAAACAGAGTGTCCAGTATTTGGTAATTTCCCCACTCCCTTCCAAACACACATTCAAGTACCCTAGAAACAACCAAGTATTACCATCTTTCTTCTTAAATCAAATTATCTGGGCAGTTTCTCTACTTACTTTGCCTGGATAGAAAAGGTGACTCGACAAGAACACTGCATGTGTCTGGGAAAACCACTTTGGGGAAGCAAATGCACCTGTTATGGAAACATCTGTGACCATTCCCAAGGAAAGGAATAAGCAGGATAGGCCCTTACGTGTCAGTGACAGATGTTGCTCCACACCCGTAACCACGAGGTCATGCCCATTTGTCCAGTATAGGACTATTGCACCCCTCTGAATGTGCTCATTCTTTATTCCCTGATCCTGTTGGAATAGTAGGCTATGACATAACTGTGGGAAAGTATACTATATGTCACAGTGGTTGGCGAGATGAATTAGGATTTGGCAAGTAAACTTCTGGAATACCCAACTTAACTCACTGCACATCCTAATGTCCCTTTGGAATCTCACATGTTGTTTTTATAAAATGGTTCCAGTGGCTTTATTAGTTAGCTTGGGCTGCCATAACAAAAGAAACATAGACTGGGTGGCTTAACAACAGAAATGTTTTCCACTGTTCTGGCAGCTTGAAGTCTGAGATCAAGGTGCCAGCATGGTCAGTTTCCGGTGAGTGCTCTCCTCCTGGCTTGTAGATGGCTTGTTTCTTGCTGAGTCCCAACATGGTGGAGAGGAAAAGATCTCTCTCTCTCTCTTCCTTTTCTTATAAGGCTACCAACATTAAACAATGTCTGACTTATCTACACATCCTTTATGAACGAGCTCAGCCAAGATCTCCTCTAGAAAGTCTAATCTGAGCCCTCAGTTTGAGCTAAGTGTTCCGGTAATTCCAACATGTAAACACATAATACAACTGTTAAAATGATGTTGCAGATACCTTGAAGCCAGGGACGGTACCTTATTGATTATATTCCCAGTGCCTAATAGTGTCTGGCATATAGGAGGTTCTCAATAAATTCTGGGCTGTTGTTAGAATAAAATTAAATCAGAAATTGAGAGTATTGGATTGGTGATTTGATTTTTAAAAATAGTATCATTTGCCTGCCCGTATGGACAATAAAAACAACATCAATAAAAATATTCTATCCATAAATTAGCCATTTTACCAGGTGTCTGGTAAATATTAGCCAGCATGTTTCATGTTCTAGTGTGGGCCAAAAAACTAAGTTCAGTAACTTCATTTGAAGGACCTGCAGTTTTTTCATATTCAGAACCATCAGAGTGAGACGTGTTAAATAATTCAAATGAGAAATTCCTTATTTCCACCTTTACGTATCTCCTGGGTTTTCTTTGTTCACCCAGTCACCTGCAAAAATCATCAAATGTTCAATTCACAGTCTGTGATTAGATGACCCTGAACCTCCTGGTGGCCTGGAATAAACATGGAATGCTCTTATTTAGCAGTTGGAGCTCAGTCAGGTATTAGTTTTCCTGCAGTGAAATTCTCTGATGACAGTGAAGAGGGAAATCAGAAACAGATCAGACAATTCTGGCCACCAACAGGATGAGTGAGTCACTACAGAAATACGGTTGGATGCTGGGTTTCTCTCTCCTAAATCCTTTTATCCCAGTTATTAAAATTTGTTATTTCTTGGAGCTATGAAATTGGAGACATTGAAATGATGAAGAGTTTAGACTAAAATGTCCCCTTACATCTCCTGTCAGACCGCATGAGCTGCATTTGGGGCGAGATAATTTTCTGATGCTCAGACACTCTGAGAGACTGAGTTTTCTGTACAAAGAGCTATGCCAATCTGTTGAAAATCCTTGGGTTGCATGTTTCCTTGTTTATGACTTCCCCATATAGTGGGTTCTGCTCCAATTCATTTGAAAGGTACATCTGTTGGATGACTTGACATGATATCTGTGTTCGCTGAAAGTCTATTCTGACAGGTCAATGTAAAAGAACCCAAGAGAGAGAGCTCAGTCACGTGCTGACTGACTCTGAAGTGTAGGAACTGATTTGAGAGACTTATCCAAGACAATGACGTCAAGATCAAGTGAGGCCCTGGAGTTAGCCACAGGGCTCTGTAAAGTCTTTGTGGCTCAGTCCTCTGGGGCGTCCTACCACTGCGTTTGCCAATAATGCATTTTACTTACATGTGGGAGCTTTCAGGTCTTCTTGACACACACTAAAGCATGTGTGTTTCAGTCATTGCAGACATCATTCTGCTCTTTAACTTGAAGAACAGTCTAAGTAAATCAGTGAGGTTTGCCATGGCATCAAACCTCCTTTTAAACCCACATCTCTTGAATAATAAATATGATTCTGGGTAGCTGACTCATAAATCTTTCCTGCTAAAGAACAATCGGGGAAATCTGAGGAAATTAAACCCACACAGGTAATTCCCAAACTTTATTTCATTCCATGTTTGAATACCGTCTAACTCCAAATGTTTTCACCAGACTGGTAATACATAGCAAAATCAACTGATATGACAGTCCTTTCCTTTATTCCTCTTTCTTTCACTTCTTGGTTGAATGCTAACTGTGGAGAAGTCACAAAAGGTGGTGGCAAGAGAAGGCAAAAATCAGAAATCCCAATCGTTTTTCTCTCTCCTGGTAATCCTATTTTGCAGGCAGTCACTGCTTCTCTGAAAGGTCAAGCCAGAGTAGTCAGAGGTGGAGTTGGAAACTTCAGTAGCACTATGATACATGATAAAGCCATGAGAATAGCTAGTCAAGTGACAAGACAGTTGGTTGTGAATATCTTCTTTAAACTGGTCTTATGTTCTTGGCGTAATTGTAAAGGTGAGTCCTCAGGAAAGTATGCCTTAAAGCACCCCTTTGCTTAAAAATATGATAGTGCCTTGAATCAATGTAAAAATATCCAGGTGCCTTCTGAAGCATTGAGCGAGCCAGTGGTATTGTTTTTATATAGGAAGAGTGACACTGCAGTGTTCTTGAGCCCCCTGAGGACCCTAAGTACACACCCCCAACTACCCAAGTGATACCCTGTAAATGATTGGGTTCAGTTTCTGCATATGAACAAATCAATTTTGGAATATGAGTTGCCACAAGAAAAATTTCTATTCATTAGACACCTACTAGGTACCAGACTATTAGGTACTTTACAGATACTCTTTCATTTAGTTCTCACCAGGTAACTTTTAAGTCTTGTTCCCATTTTACAAATGACAAAAATGAGCGTAAGTAAGATTCAGTAGCTAGTCCAAAGCAGCCCATTTATTAAGTGTTGGCACTTGGGGTTGAGTTCAGTAGGTCTGAATGAAGCGTCTTGAGGTCAGAACTTTTTCTGTTGTGTTCTTTGAAGTATCCCCAAATGCCTGGAAGTGTAGCTGGCAAATTGTAGATATGGAATATACCTCATTGAATTATTGCATGAAAGAAAAATTTTAGCACAGGTACTCCTAACCATATTTATTCTATACTGTCTCACCTCAGTCTCCTCACTCCACTCTGTTGCCTGCCATTCTCTCCCACCTTCTTTAAGAGGGCAATGGAGCCCAGGACTCCATCAGCCTGCTGTAGAGTATTATGTCTCTATATACATCCTGCTGAAGGAATGAAGCAGTGGTCAGGAAGTTGTCTTCCAGGATGTGCTTATTTCCCTCACTTTCTTCCTCCCTCTCACAAAGGTTCTTGGAGTCGTGCTATGTGGGCTGAGCACTGGAGATTCACTGTGAACAAATCCAACATGGTTCCTGTCTTCATGCAAATTGTTGGTTAGCTTATAGGTATAATGAGTGTTTTGACAGAAAGGTAGAGGGTGTTACAGGAGCATACAACAAGAGGGCCCAACCTACTCTCTGAGGTCAAGGAAGACTTCCTTGCAAATTTGAACTTGAAGATAAGACATAACAAATGCTGGCAAGGATATGGTAAAAAGAGAGCCCTTATATACTGTTGTGGGAATATACACTGTTACAGACACTATGGAAAATAGTATGAAGTTTCCTCAAAAAATTAAAAATAGAACTACCATATGATCCTGCAATCTCACTTCTGGGTATTTGTCCAAAGGAAATGAAATCATTATCCCAAAGAGATAGCTGCATTCCCATGTTCATTGCAGCATTATTCACGATCGCCAGCTAACATGTGGAATCAACCTACCTATCCATCAACAGATGAATGAATAAAGAAAATGTGATCTGCATACAATGGAATGCTATTCACCATTAAAAAAGAGAAGAGTCCTGCCATTTGTGATACCAAGGATGAAACTGGAGGGCATTATGCTAAATGAGATAAGCCAGAAAGAGAGAGACAGATATTTGCATGGTATTACGTATATGTGGAATCTAAAAAAAAAAAAAAAAGTTGAACTCAGAAACAGAGTAGAATGGGTTTTTGCCAGAAGCTGAGGATGGGTGCAATGGAGAGAGGTTGATAAAAAGGTACAAACTTTTAGCTATATAATTAATAAGGTCTGAGGATCTAATGTATAACAGAGTGACTATAATTGATAATACTGTATTATATAATTGAAATTTATTAAGAGAGCAGGATTTCAATGTTTCCCCCCAATAAATAAATAAATAAATAAATAAATAAATAAATAAATAAATAACTGTGAGTTGATGGATGTGTTCACTCAATGGTGGAAATCCTTTCATAATATATACATATGTCAAATTGTTATGTTGTATACTTTATATATATGTATATTACAATTCTATTTATTCTATTTGTCTTTTGTATCTTAATAAAGCTGAGGGGAAAAAAAAGACTAAGTAGGAATTCTCCAAGTATAGCCTAGGATCCCTGAATGTCACTGTCTACGACATTTTCAGGCATTCAGGAGTCAAACCAATTTTCATGATACTAAGAATTAATTAGTCATTTTTATTGTCATTCTCTTACAAGTGTACAGTGGAGTTTTCCAGAGCCTATATGATGTATGATATCAGAAAAGATTGAATGTAGAAGCAGACATAAGAATCTATCTGTCTCCTATTAAGCCAAATATTAAAGAGATTTGCAAAAATGTAAAACAATGCCCCTCTTCTCACTAATGTTGTATAATTTTCGAAAAATATCATTATTTTTCATGAAATATGTCATTTATGTATGTTAAAGTGGAATCAATTTACCATTTTATTTTTAAAATGAATTAAATACTTTATAATTTCCCAGTTTTAATTTATAACATAGGATATCCATAGATAGCACTTACATTAAAAAAAACAAAAGCAAAAAACAAACAAACAGAAAAACTCTTTGGGTTCCTAAATGATTTTTAAGAGTATAAAGGAATTCTAAGACCAAAAGTTTGGGAACTGTCAAGCTAAGTAAAGAAGAAGAGGGGATGTTCCATGTTGAAGAAATAGCAAATGGGAAAGCACTGACCTACTGAATTAGGTGATGTTGGATCTGCCAACAGTTTTTGAGTGCGGGCTGGGATCGTGTCTCATGAAGCCGAAGAATGGAAACACGGACCAGGGAGAGGCAAAACGTTTTAAAAAGAGGATAGTTTATTAGAGGCAGGAGAAGAGATTGCACCTCCTGAGTGGGAGGGTGTCCCGAATGGGGGTGCCCCATGACTGAGGCAAAAGCTCTTACTTTTATACCTTCCCTTGCAGGTCACTGAAGGCTATTAAGCAGGCTAGAGTTGTTCAGAGTTATGTTGAAAGAAAGTAGGAAGAAAGAAAAAAAGGAAGAAGAAAGGAAGGAAAGGAGAAAGGAAGGATGGAGAGGGAGGGAAGGAGAGAGGAAGAGAAAGAGAGGTATGGAGGAAAGGAAGCCTTTGGAGAAAACTTGATAAGCCATGATGTGGGGGGCAGTAGGATAGAAGAGAATGGATTTTAGTGACGTTGAAGAAGGAGAATCCAGAGAACTTGGTGTTTGGAGATCAATAGGGAGAGAAGCAATCGTATAAGAAGGAATTACTTCTCTCATGGCTTCTTAGTCAGAGATGATTTTTAATACTAGTGCTACCCTACTAGTTCTGTGACCATGGGCAAGTTATTTAACCTCCATAACTGCAATTTCATCATCAGAAGAAAAGAGGAGCGGGAGGTAAGAACCACATTCCACAGTTGTTGAAATGGTTTTAAAAAGTAGACACACCTAACATAATCACTGGGATACCATAATTATTTTAAAAATATTAGTTTCCCTTAACACCTTTTTAATTTCATTTTTTCCCCTAACCATTTCAGATGGAGAGGGGCAGCTGGCAGTGTTCCTTAGGAAATAAATAAAATTCTTGGGAAGGGAGGGTCTACACAATTTGTAAAAGCTCCTCTTGTGGTTCCTATATGCCAGTTGCCTTGAAGGACATTTGGTCCTGTCCAAAACAGCCACCGAGACATTTGCCCCATGCCAAAACGTCCTTGATATTTGGTCATATTTGGTCCTGTCCAAAACATCCATGGAGACATTTGCTCCATGATTCGTTAAATAATACAAACATTTAACTTTCCAAATGTCTTCATGGACATTTTGAACAGGACCAAGTATCAAGGAACTTCTGACATGGACCAAATGTCTCAGTGGACATTTTGGACAGGATTAAATGTCTGCTAATCACCACTGGAGGTGTGCTTTCCCAAGTGCAAGCAAGCTTTCTCTCTCTCTCTCTCTCTCTCTCTCTCTCTGTCTGTGTCTCTCTCCCCCCCTCTCCCCCCCCCTCTCCCTCTCTCCCCCTCTCCCTCTCTCGCCTTGAGGGCAGCTTTATTTATCATTTAGATTCAGTTCTTGTCCTGTGGGCTCCCTTTTAACTTGAAGCTTTGTCCTGTTCCTCTTTTACCAGTCTTGTTCAGCTACTATATTCAATCACCTTTTGCTTTGTTCCCAAAGTCTTAAACTAGCCTTGTGTATTTTCATGCCTTGTCGTGTCCTTAACTTTGCAGAGCTCTTTTCCCCAGCAACTGCCATCTACAGACGAAATAACTTAGGAGGAGAGTTAGGACAGTTTTTAAAATGATTATAAATAAAATGTGATAGTCCTTATGGAAAATCACAACTGGAGCCTGAGCTTCCTCCTGTCATTGTTTCTATTTTCTTTTGAAGAACTGTTCTCAAATGCATTGACATGAGAATTTAGGGTGGAATTTCATTGTGGGCCAAGGGGAAAAGGAGACAGTGAGCTACAGGGTCATAAGACCATGAGAATGTTTTGCATTTTGTCAAGTGGCCCTTATAACAGAGAAGCAGAACATGGGAGGTGAGCAGAGAAGACCATGGGTCTGGCAATCTGCCCTGCAACAAATGAGCTTTGTCTGCACGCAGGTTCACAGCTCACAGACTGTATACTTTTGAATAGAGCCCATTGTTTACCACTTGGGTGGAAATCACAGGAAATAGGCCAATGAGTCAGGCACCCACTCGTTTTAAAATAAATTTTTCTAAGGATTTCAGAGAAGTATAAGCAAAACTGGAAGTTCAAGGGAAGATGAGGGGGACAAGGGAAAAAAAAAGGCTGCTTGATAATGATTGTTACTCTTCAGTCTTTGCTGAGAGCCTGCCCTCCTTGGGCTGTAGGGTCCAACCCTGAACCTGAATCCAGTAGACAAGCTAATTTCACTCTGGGGAGGGATTCTGACTAAGATCTAATCTGAAGTAATTTGGAGTAATTGATCCTCCTCCTTTCTCCATTTAAAGGACATATACTCAAACTTAAGGGTAAAGTTTACTGGAATCATAGACAAATTTACTCTTTTAGAGGGAGACTAGGTCAGTGAACTGTAGGGTAACCTGGCTATTTGTGGATAAGGGTAGGTGAAAGGAGGTGGACAAGACGATGAAAAAGAAATCACAATAGTCAGGCAGACCTAAAATTTAAACTTAGTAGATAATTATTGTTAGAATTTTCCAGCTGTATTTTTTAAATTAATTGGCCCTGTGAAAGGGACCATAAAAAAGAGAGCAAAATCAAAGCACAAAAGGAATAAATAAAAAAAGGACATTTGCTCAAAATCCTTTCCTCTTCATGGAGGCTGAGGAACAGAGAGGGGATAACTGTGTGTGTGTGTGTGTGTGTGTGTGTGTGTGTGTGTACTTATGTGTAGTAACTGATCAGCAGATGACAAGCTTAGAATCTTACACTGGTCCTGTTTGATTTCCTGATGTGCAGATGCTCAGGCTGACATTCCATTTCTCAGTGCTTGGTGGAGGAATGGTCTTTCCATTATATCATCTCAGTTGGGAAAAATGCATGGTAGTGATATGAATGCTACTGAAAAGAATGAAATGACTTGGTATTCACGGCAAAGACTCAACTATGTTTTGCTGAAAGCTCCAGTTTGCAATTCAAACTTGATTCATTTTCTTTTCTTATTTTCAGTAAATTTTTTTTTTTTTGGTCAAATTTGGTTACAAAGGAATAAAATTCAGAAATTACCAAACAATCCCAAGAAAGAAAATAGAAGCAACCTTTAATTTGACTCCCAGAGATAACCAACATAGTATGCCGCTGTATATCCTTTAATATTCTATAATTAATTGAATATTTTACACTGTTGAGTAACACACCTTTGTCATCTATAATTTGTTTCACAACTTTTACACCACTGTATATTATATTCTTCTTTATATTATATAATATAAAACACTTTTACGTAGTTCTCTTTTTGAGCATTATGATTAGTTTCAACTTTTCACTGTTAAAATACTTCTTGACAAAGTTTTATAATGAACATGATTCATTTGTTATTCAGCAAATAGTTCTTGAGCACCTACCATGTTCAAATCATGAAAGTAGGCATTATTTATAGGGGAGGGGGCAAAAAGATAAATTAAGATATAAATAGTGCCTTCCTTCAAGGGAGTTACTGAAAAGAGACTAATCTCTCCTAAATGATAGTAACTGCTCAAGAGGTGCCATCTCCTTTTTTTTCTATGAGTTTCATATCTCTTTGTATTCTATGTAAATTCAGTTTATAAAACCAACCACTGGGGCTGATTTGGTTCATGTTTTTTCCAGACAGAATTGTGTAAGAACCCAACAAAATTATATGGCATCGATTTGTTAGAGATTTTAACTCATAAGTTAAATATATAAGTTAGTAAACATTTAAAATAGTATAACAATGATTATAGTTGGTGTACTTTTATAACAATAAATAGAAACTATGCAGAAAAATAGTTCAAATTTAATTCCATTATAATTTGGAAAGCAGCTTAATCATATGTAGCTCAGAAATTCAAGGTTGCACAATATAACTGAAATTGTGGTTTGACAGCAGGACAGCTGAGTTTCCCACTCAAACGATGGTCACAAACTTACTTTTGGGGGCAATGAAATATTTTAATGGAATTATTGGCATCTCCTTCTGCCTCTGAAATCAAGGCTGCATCTATTATTATTTGTCCAATGGGGATGGCTGGTTTGCTCACTTGTGTAGCACACACTTCCTCTGACATCAAGACCATGGGAGTGATTCCATTCGAATCAGTGATTCTCTAACTGCGTCAGGACCTCAGGCTGCATTTCTTAAGTCTCAACATCCCTCATAGAAAATTGTATCCTTGTTACAGACAAAAAGATGGGGGGAAAATGCAGCGACATATGATTAAATGTAGCACAATCGTGGTTGTAGTAGGTAGGTTTTAAGATGACTCCCATGACCCCGATCCCTGGTGGGTTTCCTAGGATTATGTTAAGTTATATGGTAAAGAGAGGTTGTTCTGCTGGCCCAAACTAATTATGCAAGCCTTTTAAAAGCAGGGAGTTTTCTCTGGCTGGGAGTAGAAGAGGAAGTCAGAAAGATGTAAAACATGAGAAGGACTCAAGCCACCAATGCTGGCTTGAAGATGGAAGAGCTATGTGGAAAGGATAAGAAGAAAATGAATTCTGCCAACAACAAAGAAGCTTGGAAGAGGACCTTGAGATCCAGATGAGAACTGGTTGACATCTTAATGTGAGACTTTGAAAAGAGGAACTACTAGCTGAGCTAACCTGCATTTCTGATCTACAGAAATGTCAGTTGATAAATATGTATTATTTGAAGCTGCTAAGTTTGTGGTCATTTGTTACTCAGCAATGGAAAACTAAAACAATGGTATAACAGCTCAGATTTTATGCCTTACTGATAGTAGGTTGGTCACATGTTTATCATTGACCAAGGAAATAATGTTTTTTTTAAAATTTAAATGAGGTAAGAGTAAATTTATGAAACTTAACTAAAACCATCAAATACTAGAAGGTGGCATATCATCAAAAGAATGAAGCCCACAAT
This sequence comes from Rhinolophus ferrumequinum, assembly GCF_004115265.2. Classification (NCBI taxonomy): domain Eukaryota; kingdom Metazoa; phylum Chordata; class Mammalia; order Chiroptera; family Rhinolophidae; genus Rhinolophus; species Rhinolophus ferrumequinum. The sequence goes on from NC_046289.1 coordinate 65,619,968, forward strand.
ATATACATATTTCTGATGTTAATAAAAAGCTTCTTATAATGTATAACAAACGAATACACAATAGTTTAATAAAAGATATAATAGTAATATATTCAGGGTGTGTTAGGGTACAAAGGAGGGTCACCTAAACCTACCTACCTGGGAAATATAGGAAGTTCTTCCTAGAGGAAGTGGTGATTGTCAAGGGAATGCAAGAGGCAACTTGCCTTATGTTTACAGGCCCAGGGAAAATCAATTTTCCATCGATTTTCCTAGTGCTATGCATGAAAAAATTTGGTGAGATATAAGACAACTATGAAGAGCCGAGTGCGGTGTGGGGGAGGGCTAGGAGAGAGATAAGGCGACTTGAGATTTCATTTTCTTTCCTACTCCAAGTCTTAGGATGATCATCTTAGAGAAGAATGCTCTTGTCAACACCCTCTCTCAAAAACCTCCCCTGGGAATAAAAGGAACCTCAATCACAGGGGCTAAGGATAGCATTTTATTACTAATCTAAAGTCTAAAAGGCTTTAGATGTGAATTGAGTTTAATGAAAGATACCCCTACTCGGGAGTCTGAGCCACAGGCATTGGAGACAACCTTAGGAAGGGCTGAATGAAAATAATTAAAGTGCCTAGAATACATAACCGAGAAAAGGGGATAAAGCCACAATCATTATTACTGCTGTTTTTTGAGTTCTTTATTTATTACATTGGGGTAGTAACCTGTGTGGACTCCCAAAAATGGGGTATTTGTGTGAACAAGAGTAACTCCATTTTGTATGAGCAAGAGTGACTCCATCTTGGTCACTGATTGCCAAGGGAACGCCCTACGAAGTAAACAACTTGTTTGTACAAGTAAACAAGTACCAGATGGCCATGAAGCAGCTGCATGGACTGATACGATAAATCTAAAGAAGTAAACAAGTCTAAAGAGGTAAACAAGTACCAGATGGCCATGAAGTAGCTGTGAGGACTTATAACAAGACCTCATACGGCTCTGCTGAAGTCCTTAAGAACCCAGGACTCTGATGCCTCAGTGGGCCGGTCTTGCTTGAGAGGCGAACACACTGCTCCTCTGTTCCGAGAACCCTCTGCTCCACTTGGGACTCGGACCAAACCTCTGAGGGACTGTCCTCCCTGATGAGCAACCCCGGGTACCCAATTCTGATTAACTCTTGGACTGGTTCATTACCAAAATACTTTACTAAATTGTTCTTGCTATATTGATGGCCATATTGCTATGATTACATTGTGGTGTGATATTGATATGGAGGAGGCTATTCCTCCCACAGCATTTTCTGTGTTAATAAATGAGAATATTGAAAAGACCTGTCTGTTTTCCTTAATTCTTACCGGAAGCCAAAGCTACTGCCGAGCCTCAGTCAGTGACAGGTAGATCCTGGGGGTCTGAGAGTCTCTCGAGGGTTAGTCCCTGTGACTTGCAGGAAGAGGCTGCATCATGGTCTGTGAGCCTAGCAGACATTCGCGACATAACCATACCTATCTGTCTTATTAAATCAAGTGAAAAGTTCTCCTGAATAAGATCCTTTTGTAGAAAGAACATTGTATGAAACTGTATAAGTTGAGCCATTTCTTTGTTCAGGTGTGTTTTTGCCCTCAGGTGTCTTTTTGTCCTGGGAAAGTGTGGAAGGCTATAGAGCTCTGTACATCCTTTCGACTCTTCTGTGCTTGCAGTGTGTATACCTGTTGGAACATGTGGAGTCAAAGGTGATTGGGGGGAAACCCCAGGCTTTTGAAGGATTCCACCTCTATTTACTCATGATTGATTTCTAGGAGTTAAAAAGAAATCAAAATATTTAGATTAATGCCAAGCAAAATACCAGTAGGTCCACGTGGGCATAAAGAGAGACAAAAAATGCAAAAATATAACTGAGCTACAAATCACTCACTCTCATCATGCTATCACTCTAGAAGTGATTACAAAAGTAGTTCTTCCCACTGCATGCTAGGCCTGTCCATCAGGAATCATATTAATGGCTAGTGCCCACACAAATATTTGCCTTTATCGTATGCCATCGTTGACTATTTTGCAGAAATAAGGATGTTTTTCTTTACTCTGAGATGTCTTGTTGAGCAGGTTTCAGTCTGATCAAGGAAATACCATTGTCCTCACTCTCAGTATTCCAGCTGCTCTGGCAGCCCTCCTGATGCATGCTGAATGAGGTCATATATTTAGTAGGGTGATATTTTACCTAAGAGAGCTGAGACAAATAGAGACATTTCTACATCTGCCATTTAGAAAAAAAAAAAGAGAGAGAGACAAAAGCTACAGGGAAGAGATTTTGCAAGGGATTAAGAGAGAGTAAGATCTGGGCTTACTAACTATGTGATCTTGAGCAAGTTCCTTTATTCATCTGATTTTTCATCTTCTCTGAGTTATATAAGAATTGCCATGAAATTTCTTTGGGAAAATGCATGACAGAGTATCAGCTCAGTAAATGTCAATTCTTTCCCTTTCCTTCTTGACAATCCAGTTTCATGGAAATTTGATATGTAGTACAAGAGCTCAAAGGAATTACAAATGTCTGTGTCCTATGGAGCAAGAAACTTGTGCCATTATTTCTAGCCCTTCAGGGCTAGAAATCACAGGAACACCAACTGGTAAAGGGGGTGCTTTGAGGCCGAGGTGATGAGATGGATAGTTGGAGAAGCATGTCAGAATGAAAGCTTCAAATTATTCACCTTAGGAGTTTGCATATTGAAATCAATTTAAACTTTTCTTTAAATCATTTTTGGAATTTGTGACTTGAAAGTTTTTACATGAACATTTGAAAAGTCGTTTCATGGGCAAGGATGATACACCCTTTTTGATTTGTCCACAAAATGGCATTCAGATAAATATAACTACAATTTCAAATAGAACTCCATTTAACTGCTTACAGCAAGTGCAAAGGATATAAGATTTTAGAATCCAAGTACAAATCAAGTAGACACATACAGATTTATATTCAGAAAGAAAAATGTATGTCTATATGTGTGAAAACTCAAGTTTTTGAGTATCTCCCCTCAGAGAGGCTTATACACATGTTTTTTGTGTGTTTACCCTCGATTTCATATGGCTTCTATGAAGATGGCATAAGGTTTCCTCTTTTGTCTCCTAAAACAAAGTGACCAGGACCCACTTGGTCCCTCTGGTTTTGAAGATCCCAGGAAATATGGTGGTGATCTTCCAGTTAGTTTCTTCTGACCAGCACAGACATTTTTCAGAGGGAGAGAAGGGCCCTTTCCAAGTATGATCTCAGCTCTGGCTGTGTCCAAATTGTGTCACAAGCTGTGTTCAAATTGTGGTTTCAGGCACTTGCATTTACCAACTTGGTTTTGGCCAGAGAAATAAGAATTCCTATCTTGAATACATCCAATTGCCTTACGAATCATATATGCACAATCTACTCCATCCTTACCCAATTTTTATTTTTCTATACCTGGCTCTACTCAGGAACAGGAAAAATGTAACTTTAGTTCTTTCAGGTAGTTTATTTCTTTGCAAACTTGTAGGTATTTAATGGAACTTTTATGAGACCAACTTTGTTCATAATCATGTAATATTCTCACCATTCATGGCTATTTCTAGGCTCAAAAGCCTAACAATTTATATGGCATTCATAATGTATAGCTGCACTTCAGCATTTAGGGAGCCAATAGTTTTCCTCAAAATGCTCACACAACATTACAGTGTTATATGTATTCTTTCTTAAAAAAAAAAAAGAACATATGATAACTTCTAAGCTAATAATAATGGTAACAATGGCAAGAAAAATAGCATCAACAATAAATGCTACCTCTTCATGAACCCTTATATGTTTCAGATATTACAGTAGCTTTTTACGTGAATTATTTAATTTAATCTTCACAAAGGCCTAATAAAGTAGGTAATTTGTTTTCTTCATTTTTCGAATGAGGAAACTGAGACTTAGAGAGATTAAAGACCTGTTCAAGGTCACAGAAGAGATAAATGATAGAGCTTGATTTTGAGCCCAGACAGTCTCCTTTCAACTTAACTGCTATCCAAGAGTGAATGCAGCTCAACATCATTAATCATTAGGGAAATGCAAATCAAAACTGCAGTGAAATACCACTTCACATCCATTAGGATGACTATAATAAAAAAAATAGAAAATAACAAGTATTGAGGAGGATGTGGAGAAATAAATTGTAACCTCCTGCAGTGCTAGTGAGAATATAAAATGGTGCAGCCACTGTGGAAAACAGTATGGCAGTTCCTCAAAAAGTTAAATGTAGAATTACCATTTGATCTAGCAATTCCATTGCTGACAATATACTCAAAAGAAGTGAAAGCAGGGACTCTAACAGATATTTATACACACATGTTCACAGCAGCATTACTCACAATAGCCAAAAGGTGGAAACAACCCAATATCCATGGACAAAGAAACAGATAAACAAATGCATACAATGCATGTATAAATGTAAACAAATTTATAAACAAATTCTATATACTTACATGGAGTATTATTCAGCCTTAAAAAGGAATAAAATTCTGGCACACTGTTCACAACTCCACAAAGGGACTGTTTTATAAGCTTTTAATATTTGCTGGTCTGAAGAAGAAGTACTTTTATTTTTCCACTTATTTCTGTCAACCCCATCCCTGCCCCAAATTGACAGTAGCCTGGATGACAAAGATGGCACTTAGTTTGGTTTTCATTGGCCCACTATTCAGTGACTAACATTTCACCTCCTTCCCGCTCACTCAGGGAGGGTCTCCAGCCTTGGGATCTGACAGCATTTGGTTAAAGACAACCAAAATGGCCTGAATTTTTTCCCTACCAGCTCGCACAACACAGGTTTTAGCCTCAGCTTTTCACATTTTTTTTTTAATGTGGTCAATTCACATATAAAATAGTCAATAAAAGTAATGCTTGATATAGGGAAAGAGAAGTGAAAGTGAGATGTTTGGGATTAACAATAGCCACACTAAGCTTTGGCCAAGGCCCTCAGTTGGGCCATGGTTTTATTTTTTGTGAGTCTCCCACTAGATCACAGCTAACAGTCTCCTAAATGAACATGAAAATCTGGAACACTAAGCCAGTATACATGTCCCGCCTCTATTTTATGCAGTTTTTAGAAAGCTATAATAAGTATGTGGGTGTTTTCAATTTATTTTTAAATATATATATTTTTTCAGAGTAAGAAATTGAATTTAGAAACTTTTTATCTTCGGAACTAGGTAACATTATATATTTAGTTAAATATGAAAAACATTCAGTTCTTTGTAAAAATATAAAACAGTTCAGTGTTATTTTGCTTTTAGTTTGTTACTATAATCTGCGTTTGTGTGAATGTGCTTTACTGAAAAACATTTGTAAAAATTATGCCATAGGTGATTCCACCTCATCAGAACTCGTCATTGTTAGTGAATTTATCAACCATGAAAAACTGATGACTAATATAATAATAGTACATGTGGCTTTTTAAGGAATGTAGATTAATTAAAGAAAGGAATTATCCCTGTGTATATGACAAATAAGCAGATAACCACATAAAACCTGTTGTAAAAATGTCAGTAAGGATACATATTGAGGTAAAAAATTAATTAGGTTACATTTTTAAAAAATCGACAAACATGGCCAACTATGGAAGATTGCAACTTTTTTCATGATAACTGTCTCCTGTAGACATTCTTTGGCCTAACCATGGGTCTGTTAGACTTTCAGTTCTGCGCTGATTAAGACCTCTTTGAGCACTCCAATAAAATGTCTAAGGGGTATGACTCTTTCTCTCACAAATTCAATGGGAGAAAGGTCCTGTATACTGGCTGCACTTGTAAGAACTGAGGTGTTTCGGCTCTTAGCCTAAGCACTGCTGCCTTCTCTTCCATGTGACTGGTTAGGGAATAATTTGCTTCTCTTACTTTTGCTCTTTCTTTTGTACTCCATATGTAAAATTCTTGACCCATCTTCACCTTCTCGTTCTTTGCGTTTCCTTTCTTTTCCAGTCACATCTTCTTCAAGTTCAATGGTAGAAAAATAATGGAAGAACCAGTTATTAGGTACCTTCCCAGGAGACCCCTAAAAGGCCTAGCTAGAGATCTTGGGAATGGAAAGCATACAGGGCTTTTGTCTGTGTGGTTTAGGGCAAAAAAAATAACATGGATTTCTTACATGTTCCATCACCTTAGGTAGGTAACTTGTCTTCTCTAGGACTTCTGTTTTTAATTTACTCAATGGGAACCATAAGTCTCTTCAATAAATAGTGTTGGGAAAACTGGATAACTACATGCAGAAAAATGAAATTGGACCCCTGTCTCACACCACTCACAAAAATTAACTTGAAACCTTTAAAAACTTAAACATAATACCTGACACGAGGAGCACTTTTAAACAGCTCTGGTGTAGCAGTGCTGTTAGAATCGATTTTTGCTCAAACTCCTCACATTTTTAATATGCCTCAGTTCAGGTGGGGGGAAGTCCCTTTCGGATCCCGAATCCTAGCTCTGCAGCTTTTGCGTTATAAGACTTTATCTTGAGCATTTCTTTTTATAGACTGGGTCCAGAAACTGGCCAGAATCAGACTGGTTCTTACTTTAAAACTGGACTGGGTCTAGGGTCTGACTGGGTCCTGCTTAAACTGGACTGGGTCTAGGGTGAGACTTCAGGTAAAATTTTGTTTGAAGGCTGAAAAAGGTTAACTTTACCAAAGATGATCTTGAATTACAGTGGCCACAGTGAAGAACTTTTAACCATCTTAGAGAAGCATGTCCATTTATGAGGTGTCCTTGAGAATAAGGGGTGTCAGCCAGGCATTCACTATATGGAAGGTAGAGAAAAACTTATTTTTCCTTTCTACAGTTTCTGGTGAGTAGGATGAGACCTGCTGAGATTCCCTACTCACTCTAGAACCTGCAGATGGCATCTTGGGAAAACTGGTAGAAGCTGGCAAAGGGTGAGAATTATTACTCCCAGATCTCTATCTATGATACCTGGTTGAGAGGGGAAAATAAAATTTCACATGTCCTTTCCTTTCCAAAATCAGATTGTAGGACAATATATCGATAATCAATCCTTTTTCTCCCAGGAACAGTTATTGCATTCTTGCTTGTCTTATTTTGTGTCCTGAGAACTTGGCTTGGCAACCATCAGGCTCGGGACCTTAAAAATATGGCTGGACAGACATGTGGGTAGAACTCCATTTGTGGCTAGGGTCCTACTGACTGTTGCCAGTTATCATGGGAATTGTCTAAGTCTTTCTTTCTTTTGGTCATCTTTGGGAGAGGCTCTGGATCTTGAGAGGGTAGTACGTGTTTCCCCAAAAATAAGACCTAGCTGGACAATCAGCTCTAATGCGTCTTTTGGAGCAAAAATTAATATAAGACCTGGTTTTATTTTACTATAATATAAGACCATGTCTTATATACTATACTATAATATAATATAATACAATATAATACTGGGTCTTATATTAATTTTTGCTCCAAAAGATATATTAGAGCTGATTGTCTGGCTAGGTCTTATTTTTGGGGAAACATGGTATCTTTTGAGCCCTTTTTGGGAACTGCTGTTGTGTCTGTGGGGTTGTTCAATACTGCCAGTGATATTTACTGTTTGTTCTGGCTAAAATCTCACAAGGTAATCAAAAGAATTTTTGTTAAGTAGCTCTATGGTCAGAAGTTGGCCAAATTGTAAGCTAATATTCAGAGCCTGATAGGAAATTTTTTTTTTAGACTTTCTCCCCTAAGCAAAAATAAAACTATGTACCTAGAAGGAAATAAAAATATCCTGAAGCCATTGTGGAAGAATTTACTAAAATATCCCAAAGAAACACAACTCTAAATCTAGGGCATAGAATCTTTTGATTTCCAATCTTCTGATTTTCATCTTAATTGAAGCTCTTCTCCTTGATATAAAGAAGCAAACTGAGGATAATGTAGTTCGATGGATTGATATTATTCAGATTGTAACCCAATTTTCTGAGGAATTAAAAATAACTGTCTTACAAATCAAGTCTTTACAAGAACAGAATTGTAGCTCAAGAAACAATTAAAAGCCCACCTGTCTTTTTTACCAATCCCCAAATCTTGAATTGTTAGAAACTATACATGTTTGTTCAAGTGGCTCAGTGTGTGTATGTGGAGGTGTGAAGGAGTGTGGATGAAATTATCTACGCTGGGAATCTGTAGTTTATATAAGCCATAGTTGGGGCTTAGTTGAGAAGAGGGTTTACAGGCCTGACTAGAATTTGGTCAAGGAGAGTCTTTGCCACCTCTCCCGCTGGGTTATGTCGATGTTCCAGAATCATCAATACCAAAGTATCAGGCATCAAACCATCAGGGAGTTGGGGAGGAGTTATCTGTGTTCCTCTTACTGCCACTCTGAGTATTCTCCCCATCCACATGACCCTTTAGCAGCAATGGCTCTTTGTCGCTCCTTGCCAGTCAGCAAACAAGAATGTTCTTCAAGGCAAGAAATCCCAGCGGCCATTGACTCATCGAGACAACTGGAAATCAGTTTTGGAATATTGCCATGAAGCAGGCCTGACTCCTGCAGACCTGCCCCCAGCAGGAGACTTTCTCTCTTTTAGTTTAGGGGCAAAACTCCTGCATCCAATATGTTTTTTCAAGCCTCTATGCTTATTTTCATCAAACTTTCTCCCCTTCAAGGAGTGTAGGTTTTTGAAGACATCATTCAGGAATGTTTCTCTTGCTACTTTTTTTTTCTCAGTCATATATCTCCCTGAGGTACCGAAACACAGAGCCTGCTCTTGAATTGACTGGGGGAAAGGGAAAAATTCAGAGAGAGAAAAACAGGAATGAATATCTTAGAATATTTTCCAGTCACACATACCAGCTGTCACGGAAAAGATGAAACCCGGTTTAAAAGTTCACCCTTGGGCATGAGAGAGAAGACTTAGTTTTGTGGCTGATAATTCACTTAGGTAAGTGTAATAGGAAATACACTGGGCTAAGTTGGAAGAGCATTATTCTGATTTCTTTCTTGCCCATTGTCACCTGACTGCAAGTTCCTTATTGGTGAAATAAGTATGTTGGAGAGTTATCTCTTCCAGCAGTCATATTTTTAACATATCCAGCTAGCACATAAATTACCAGATCAATTAGCACCTAAACGCTGTTGATTAACTCATTTATCTAGAGGAGTTTACTTCATGCCCACTCCCATACCATATGGTCATTTCAATTGATTCTAAAAGAGTTCATCAGATCAGTTACTAATACCAAAGATGACCCTTTTCTGATTGAATCTTTGGCTTTCTTTATATAGTACAGATAGTTTAATCTCTGACATAAATGGGATATCACTTTGCTTCTGGAAAAAGTAATGGGCATGTGCCCTCATAGCTTCTCTCTCTTTTCCCCTGGAACCACTTTCTAGTATGACAATAATTTCCCTCCTTTTAGAAGAATGATTTTTTAAGAAAGGAATATAGAGCTACAATTCCTGTTAATAGAATTACCGACTTTTTTTTTTTTTTTTTTTTTTAACCAAGTGGGCTGGCCAGTGGCTGAGAAAAAAACAAACAAACATGTAATCAATAGGGTTTCCAGAGTAAATGGAAAAGTATCAGTGCTCAATTTGTAAGTAAAAACAAACAGACAAACATACAAAAAAAACCAAACACATAGACTTCAGCAAAAAGTGCTTTGAAGTCTGTAGACTTCAAACATGTCTGTAGACCTGTTATCAGCCCTCTTCAAACGTTTCCTTTACCACAGTTCCTCCCCTCTCTGTGTTATGTAACATGAGCAGTCTAAGAAGTCTTCTATTGCACTAAAAGATTTCATTCCTTTTATATTTTTTTCCCTTTCTCTCACTTGGCACCTGGTAGAGTACTGCTTTCCCGGAGCTGTTTATAATGTAGAAGATTCATGTCTTTTATAGGTATGTTCCTACTTTCACCCCCCGAGTTGCATATAAATATTGGCATCTGATGGAATTTATTATAAGCAAAGGGATGTCAGAGTTCCATCCTGACTTCTCTCCTTTCCTCTTCCCTCATGGCTCCCTCACATATGTGCAATGTGTGTGTTTTGTGGAATATGTCTCACTCAAGGCCAAATGTTCTTGGCTGAACTTTAGGACATATCCTGATTCTGTTTACAGGTTACGAAGGACCAAAGTCTAGTGCCCCGGAGAGGCTGGGGGGCACAGAGTTAATCGTCAGAAGCATGTTTCAGACCAAAGCAAACAAGAGACTAGTTGGCTTCCTCTGGAGTTTGATGTCACAATCAGACTTGCTGTTTCCTGATTTTGTCAGAGGCTGAAGCCAGAACAACTCTATACTATGTGTATTTGCATCTACTGAATGACAATTGCCTCCTGCAGAAAACAATGACTACTGAAGAGGCACTGAAGAGGCAGAATGTGTTTCTGGCCAAGTTCTCTGTCTCTGCTTACTTCTAAAATGCAAATGAGCAATTTATCGCCAGTGCAATTCTAACTCCTCACCTGTCTCTCTGAATATTTCACAAGGACTTTCATTTAATCAGGGGCGTATTTCCCAGGGGTTTGTGGGCAGGGGAACCCAGGGAAGGTAAAAACATTTTTTGAAAAATGAACACATAACAGCTTGGATTCAAGAGCCACACTTTCAAATATAACTACGGCTAAATGAGATCGGTTCTATGTTATTTTCTATGAGAATTGTATGTTCTTAAATTTAATGACTAAAATGACTCTAATATGACAGAAATAATAGATACACAGTTGAATATTTTAGGTTTCAACCCCTCATTTATTCCTTTATCATCTAATAAGAGAATATTGCTTGAATAGGTGCGATCTGCTAGTCATTGTGCTTAGTGCTGGGGAAAGTTAGTGTTACCAAATAATACCTATTAAACATAATTTGATATAATTTTGTGTTTCACAGATCTTCACTGCTATTTTTAAAAAGTGTTTTTATAAAATAATGTCATAAATGATCGTTGGAAAAAATAAAAATAGAGAATTATATAAAGTGAAACGTCAAAGTACCTCCCCCTTTTTTCCTTGGAAATAGGTAGTCTTTTTGATAATATGAGAGTATTCCCTTGTCCCAATATATTTTCTATATATTTACAACAGTCCAGATTTTTTTTTTACACAAATCGAATCATATTATATAAGCTTTTCTGGAATTTTCATTACCAATGTTTTGTGGCTATTTTGGCATTAGCACATTATGATTTTTTTTATTGTTTTTAGTGCTAGTGTAAATACACCATTGCATGAACGTACTGAAATTTATTGAACCTGTCCCGTATTGAAGCACACTTCAGTCTGCTTTGTCCCTGGTGCTGTTGTTCTCTTATTTTTTTGTTTCTTTCAATTTACAAACGATACCACAATGAACTTCCTTGCATATTTACCTTTATGTGCATTCCTCAAATTGTGGAATTGCTGGGTAATATGCATATTTAAGAGATATCATCCTTCAAAAATTTGTATCGATAATGGTGAGAATTCTTATTTTTCTGTAAGCTTGCCAATATAATTTTATATTGCCAACCATTAATTTTATATTTGCCAACAAATATGTGTTTTCTTTAAATCTTTGCCTCCTAGGTATACAAGATCCTATCTGCATTTTTTTAAATTTTGAGTGGAGTTGACCACATTTCCCTGCTTTAGTAGCCATTCGTAGTCTATAATGCAAATTGCTTGTCATATCTTTAACCTATGTTTCTGTTGGATAGTTGATATTTTTCTCATTGGTTTTAAACTTTCTTCTTATTTTTAGTAATAGTCCTTTTCAAGATATTTTAATATATTATAAAATTAATATATGCATAAGAGAATAAAATGAAAATGTATAAAATATATAGTAAACATACATATCATTTGTACCACCCCAACTCCTACCCCATCCCTTTACTTGAAAATTACTATGTTTATATGTAATTTTAAAAACTAAGTATTCACTTCCGTTTCGTGATTTCTCAACTTTTAATAGTACCATTAGTTCCAGCTATGAAAGACTAAGAATTTAGTTCATTTATATGCCCTTTTCTTCCCCACATCCTCTTCCCAATTAAAAAAATATATATATTTTATTAATTTAAAAAAAATTAATTTTATTACTTAATTTTATCAAATAATTCAACATTTTATTAGCTTCTGTTAACTTTTAACTTTTATTTTTTAAGCCATTTATATTAGATGCTATCTTTTAAGCCCCAATATGTAGAAAGAAGAAATTAGCATCCATATACTTTTATTAACCTAGTGTCACTTTTATTCTCTCAAAGTACTGTTTTGTAACTAAAAGTTCCATGCATTCTCTCATATTTGTCCTAAAAATTGGAAGCCTGTATATAATTTATAATATTTTCATTATAAAACTATTATTCAAAGCTGAGCCAATTAAACCTATAGATTTGGAAATGTAATACTATATTTGTAAACCTATGCTACACAAAGGAGACTGTTGCACTTGTCAGCATCAAAAAAGATTCTCTTTCTTTTTTTCATTTTATCAATATGACCTCCACTGTCTTCCTGAAATTAGTCTATCGAGTATTGATATGCAGTAGTCCTCCTTATTTAAATTTCACTTTCCATAGTTTTTGTTACCTGTGGTCAAATCAGGTTCTAAAATATTAAATGGAAATTTCCAGAAGTAAACTTCATAAGTTTTAAATTGCACTCCATTCTGAGTAGCATGATGAAATCTCGTGATGTTCTTCTCCGTCCCACCCAGCTGTGAATCCTCCCTTTGACCAGCATCTCCACTCTATAGAAGCTCCCTGCCAATTATTCAGTCAGTAGCCATGTTGGTTGTCAGGCCACTGTTGCAGTTTCAGTGCTTGTGGTCAAGTAACCCTTATTTTATTATACTTAATAAGGTTTGCAAAGTGCGAGCGTAGTGATGCTGGCAATTTGGATATGATGAGCAGAAGCTGCAAAGTGCTTTCTTTAAGTAAAATGGTGAAAGTTCTTAACTTAATAAGGAGAGAAAAAAAAATCTACCCATGAAATTATGAAGAAGGAAAAAGAAATCAGTGCTAATTTTGCTGTTGCACCTCGAACTGCAAAAGTTATGGCTACAGTGCATGATGAGTACTTAGTTAAGATGAAAAAGACATTAAATTTATGGGTGGAAAACAGGAACAGTAAATGTGTTCTGACTGGCGACAGTGTGTTGTACCAGAAAGCAGGTAGCCTATACGAAGACTTCAGGAAAGGTATGTACTTATATGTATAGAAAACAACACAGTGTATGCAGGGTTGGGTGCTATCTCTGACTTCAGGCATCCACTAGAGGTCCTGGAATGCATCCCCTGTGGATACTGGAGGACTGTGGTATTCAGGTTTTCCACCAACAGTGGGATCTCTTTTTTGGTAAATTACTTAAAAAATATATATTATTTATTTTAGTATGTCTTTAATTTATGTGAATAGAGTTGAACAAAGTAATCTCTTATATATTCTCTGTATCTTTAATTATGCTCTTCACAATTTTACTTTTATGTATTTAGTTTCTCGATTAAGCAAACCTAGTGTTTATTATTCATGTATGTGTTTCAAAGAACTGTCTTGGATTTATTTTTCAATTCTATTTGTTCCTGTGTTCCTATTCCACTCAACAACTTCTGCTTTTGTCTTCATTACCTCTTCTATTTTTTTGGGGGGAGGGGATTTTACTGTTGTTGTTTTTCTAACTTTTTGAGTTAATATGAAGTTTTCTATACTTATAACTCATATCCCAGATTGGTCTCCAGACCTAGGAGAAGATGTTATCCATAGAATCCTATGTGACATGATTAAACAGTTAATTTTTTGAAGGTTACTACTCAGTAGAAAACTGATTAATAACTTAAGGGCAGAGTGGATACCAATGACTAGAGACGCAGGGCATCTTTTCACCCAAAGCCCCCTTCCCACTGATACAGGAAGGATGTTGAAAAAGCAAGGCCACATTAGGAACTCTTACTCTTCATCATGTTACCTTCCAGGCTAACCCTTGCCACTCTCCTTCTGCCCTCACTCCTCGTATCTGTTGCCTCTATTTGAAAATTGTTTATTATCAAATACTTCTTCATGAGGGAAACCCAAAAAATATAATATTAGAAATTAGTCATAGCTTTGGGTTAAGTCTTAATTTCTTTCAGCTGTATTAATTAGGATTCTATCAAGAGACATATGGTGTCCTGAAAGAAGGTAATGCAAAGAATTTAATAAAGGGTTTATTTCCAAAGTTTCTGGTAGCAGGTCATAAAATGACAAGGGATAGTTTAAAAGTTTGGAGCTAGTAACAGTGAGTAACGCTAGCTAGCTCTAAGCCTTTTGGGGTGAGGGTGACAAAGGTTTCCAGAACCTAGAGGCAAAGAGAACTGTGTGGAGAGGGTTAGCTGATAGGAATTGTGTTCTCTGATCAAGGGAAGCCGCCAGCGTGCCTTGGCCGCGCAGTGGGGGAGCCAGTGGAATAAATAACCTGGCTTCACTCTCCTCCTTGCCCTCAGACTTCTACCAACACTTCCCCTGAATAAGAAGCGAGAAGGTACTAGTATCTGTTGATGTAATCTATGAGTCAAATGTTGTGGCGCTGAGAGCAAGGGGGAAAAGGATGAAGAATGGGTATCAAAGGGAAAACAGTAGACACTCAGTACATCCACCGTCCCAGGTATCATTCTTATCCTCCTCAGAGAATCTAAGAAATCCACAACCAACTTGTTCAGAACAACTTTGTGGGGCTTACTTACCACTTGGTGTCTTCGCTAATTACTAAAAACCTGTCCACAGTCAAATTCTTTAATCGATATGGAGTTGTTTAGATCTTCTATTTCTACTTTTGTCTACTTAGGTAAGTTGTAGTTTTAAGGAATTTATTTCACCTAAGTTATCCAACTTATTTCCATAAAGTTGTTCATAATCTGTTATTTTCCTTTTTCATATATGCAGACTCTATAGTGATATATTCTCTTTCATTCCTGATATTGGTAAGGTGTGTATGTTTTTTCCTTTTCTTTGATCAGTCTTACTAGATATGTATTATTAATATCTTTGAAGAACCAACTTTTAATTTTGTTAAGTTTTTCTATTACTTGTTTTCTATTTCATTAATATCTTTTCTTATCTTTACCGTTTCCTTTTTTCTACTTAACAAGCCATAAACTTTCCTCTAAGCTTTGGCTGTGTCGCAGATATTTTTATATATTGCATTTTCATTATTATTCAGTTTTTAATATTTTCAAATTTGTCTTATGATTTCTTCTTTGGCTTATGGGTTATGTAGAAATGTGTTATTTAATTTCCAGATGTTTGGTGATTTGATAGAAATCTTGTTGATATCAATTTCTAATTT
Organism: Rhinolophus ferrumequinum; assembly: GCF_004115265.2. Classification (NCBI taxonomy): domain Eukaryota; kingdom Metazoa; phylum Chordata; class Mammalia; order Chiroptera; family Rhinolophidae; genus Rhinolophus; species Rhinolophus ferrumequinum. Next base: position 65,635,228 of record NC_046289.1, read on the forward strand.
AATTTAATTGTGATTAGTGAACATATGCAGCAAGATTTCAGTTATTTGAACTTTACTGAACATAATATTTTTATGAAGCCGCATATTTTTTATCTTGGTGAATGTTATATATACCCTTGAAAACAATAATATTTTGCCCTGTTGGGTATAGTATATTATAAAGATCAATTAGATCAAAGGGATTGAGAGTATTGTTAGCAACTATATCCTTAAATATATTTTGTTATAAATATAATTAAATATAGTATTGTTAGCAACTATATCCTTAAATATATCCTTAAATTTATTTTATCAATCATATATATAAGTGGGTATAAAATGTCCAGATAAAATTGTGGATTTACATAATTATCCCTTTAGTTGTATTTGTTTATGCTTCATTTATTTTGAAGCTCTTATTAGATGTATGAACGTTTAAGATTGTTATGTTTTCTTGATTAATTGACTCCATCACCATTATTAAAGTTCTCCTTTATCAGTGGCAATACTGCTCATCTGGAAGTTCTCTGCTTTGTTCATGCAATACTGCTCATGTGAATAGTATTAAAGCTATAGCCTCATACTTATGCTGGTTGTTTATATGCTGGTTGTTTCATCCTGCTACTTTCAACCTATTTTTGTCTTTATATGTAAAATTAAGCTCTTGTAAACTGCCTATGTTGAGGCTTGATTTTTTCTTTCTTTTTTTTTTTGGTTAAATCCAATTTAACAATCTCTGTCTTTTAATTGAAATGTTTGGTTTATTTTTTATTAAGCGTAGTTATAGATATGGTTGTGTTTAAGTCTATCATCTTGCTATTTGTTTTCTATTTGTCCCATATGTTTTTGTTGTTGTTCTTCTGGTTCTCTTTTCCTGTCTCCTTTGGTTTAATCAGATGTGTCTTCTACTATTTCATTTTGTCCCCTCTATTGACTTTTGAGTTATAACTCCTTGTATTTATGTTTTCAGTGGTTACTCTAGAATTTATTCTGCCCATCCTTAAAGTATTACTTTCTATTTAGAGATAATGTTGTAACACTTCAAATAAACAGGAGATACTTATAACAGTATAATTCCATCCTTTAGTTTACTGTTATCGTGTATTTTGATTCTAAATACAATATAAACTCCAAATACAATATCATTATTTTTCTTTTATGTAATAATTTTCTTTTCAAGAAATTAATGGAAGAATAAAAGTGTTTTTATATTGTAATTTCTGATGTCTTTATCTTTCTATAAGTTTGAGTCTCCAAATGGAATCTTTTTTTTTTTTTCCCCGTGGAATAATTACTTAGATTTTGTTTTTGGGATTTTTCTTTTTTTGGTAGTATAGGTCTGCTGGTGAAGAATTCTCACAGTTTTCAATTATCTGAAAATCTCTTTATTTCACCTTTGTTTATAAGGATATTTTTGCTATATGTAGAATTGTGGGCTAAAACCTTTTACAGTAAGTCTCTTCACTTTTTTCAAACTTTTAATTTTTTTCTGTTTTAAGAGTGGACAGTGTCTTATTGATCTGTCCTCAAGTACAGTAACCTTTTTTTTTAGTGTTCAGTCTGATATTGAGCCAATACAGTTATATTTTAATTTTAATTTAGAAATTTTACCTCACTTTTAGAGTTTTCTTTTTAACAATTTGCATTTCTCCTCTGATATTCACTATCTTTTTAATTAATTATTCATCTTTTCCTTTAAGTTCTTGGATATATTTATAATAGCTTTTTTTAAATTCTTGGGCCTTCCAGAATGTGTTTCTCTTCACTATTTTTGTTTTCCATGATCATAAGTCATATGTTCCTGATTCTATACTGGACACTGCAGGTGATATTTTGAAGAAAGTCTGTATTATGTTGCTTTTCCTTAGATAGTTTTACATTTTGTTCTAGTGGGCAGTTAAATTTCTGGTGGTTCTAGTTGTTTCTATTTGGTTTGGTTTTATTCTCAGCCAAGGCGGATCTATTTTGGGTTTTACCTTTTGTCTTTGAGGATGGCCCCAATCTAGGGCAAAATTTCTTAGTACTAAGGCATTTCCGGCTGGGGTCTCAAATGAATGCCTTCTGTGCTCAGTGAGGTCTAACCACACTACCTGTGCCCAAACACAGATATCTCTCACAGTACTATGCGACTTCTAGTATCTCTTTTCTGCTCTCAGTTGCATAGCAGGCCATACTTAGTAGGCCTTGCAGAGTTAGCCTTGCACGTGCACATGCCAGCCCTCAGCCAAAGAGCCGTGGTTAACCCTCACATAGACTTCTGGCAACCTCCTCATTGGTATAGTTCTGTCCTCTTCAGTGTTCAGCTCTACAAATTCCAGCTGCTTCAACAGCCTCGAAATTCAATCTCTGCCTCTTTAGGTCAGTGAGATTACCATCTTCTCATGAGTGCTACTTCTCTGAAGTGTGGTTCAGTCAGAAAGCTAGGAGGTACATGCAACTCACATATGTTTTTCTTCTCTCAAGAATCACTGTCTTCTAATGCCTCTGGTCCAATGCCTGAAAACTGTTGCTTCAGTTTTTTTCCATTTTTATAATTATTTATGGAGAGTGGGCAAGTTCAGGACCAATTCCCCTCTTATGGCCTGTGAAAAGTCTGTGAAAGTCTGCCTGACAGTTGGTGTTGATAGATTTTTCCTTGCCATTTGTCATTTGCTTAAAGAGTCACTTTTTTTTCCTAACCCAGTACAATCTGTATCATTTCACTTTGTACTTGATGAAAAACTCTGTAATGTATTGCATTTTTTCTCAGTGTAGCTCCAATTCTTACTCCTGTCTGTTCATCTTCCTTCCCAAGACCAAAGGAAATGATTAATTAAAAATTAACTGATAGACTACATACTGTTTGATTCCAACTATATGACGTTCTGGAAAAAGCAAAACTATGGAGACAATAAAAAGATGGGTAGTTACCAGGGGTGGTAGTGGAGAGATGAATAGGCAGAGCACAGAGGATTTTTTAGGGCAGTGCAAATACTCTGTACATTATAATGTCATCATATATTTTTCCAAATCCATAGAATGTATACCACCAAGAATGAGCCCTAAGGTAAACTGTAGACTTTGGGTGATTATGATGTGTTCCTATAGGTTTATGCTTGGTAAACAATGTACCACTGTGGTGGGTGTTGTTTGTCATGAAGGAGGCTATGCCTGTGTGGGGGCAGGAGATACAGGCGAAATCTTTATATCTCACGCTCAGTTCTGTCGTAAACCTAAAACTGGTCTAGAAATAGTCTTTAAAAATGAACTGATTAATAGTAGTGTTTTAGGACAAAACTATAACCCCTATGATTAATAGTTTTATATGTTCACTCAATCAGTATTTTTCTTACATGTAGTTTTTAAAAATGTCTTAATAACAGAATTATATGATTTAAAAAAATCAATTTTCACTTAGGCTGATTTCTTTACCATGTATTCACTTTACTTACTTTGTATTATTCATGTCTGAAGAAATAGCAAATGTTTTGAAGGTTTAGATTAACTTCTATGACCGCTTCTCTTCCCTTTCTTACACAGGAATAGCTGACCCCATTTTTTTTTTTTTATGAGTAAATATCTGTAAAGGAAGCATGATAGTGTATGACATAAATATGTGGTCTTAGATCAAGGTTGGCCGGATGTGAATCTCACTTCTTGCATTTAATAGCTGTGTAATCTTGAGAAAATCTGTTGTCTCTAAGCTTCATCCATAAAATAAGGGTAGTAATTATACTACCTCTTAGAAGGTATTTTTTAATGTTTTAAATCCATGCAACAGCACTTGGCATAATGTCTCATATATAGTATGTATTTAATATGATAAGTATTAATATCTAGTCCTTAAAATACTATATTGATTTATTCATTTAAAAAAGTCAACATAAAACGGCAGCATAGTAGAGTGGAAAAGAGTCAGAAAGTATATGTTCTCTTTCTACCTCTTATTTTCTGTGAGACCTTAGCTAAACCCTTTAAACTCTCCAATCTACACTATCCTATAAAATGAGCAGAAAAGGTCAGCCTTGCCCACCTCACAGTTTGCTCCAAGAATCAATTGGGTTAATGTCCTAGGCTTGCAAAAATCAAACAAATAAAAAGACATTTACACAGTAAGTGAAATACAATTCAATGAGACAATCACTTTAATAAATCGTACAAGTGACATGTTGATGCTTAATCTCCACCAGATAGAATCATCTTGCCATAAAGAAAATACAACTGTTTGTTTCCTCAGCAGGAAAAAAAGGGATGGTCCCTCTCTGAGCTTCCATAGTTTCTGCCAGGTGACCCATTCCTTTGAGAGGAAAGAGCTGCAAATTCTTGTCTAAAAATTAACGAGGATTTACATGTCTCATTAGAAAACTTATTACGAAAAGATACGTTGTACATTTAATATGTGGCAAACGCGTGCATAAATGTACGTTTCTATTTAATGAACAACACATTCAGAAAAGCAAAATATAATTACAAAGACCAAACTGTGGAAATTTAAAGTAAGGGTTTGACTCCCAACAGTCTCAATTGCTAAAGAATCCTTTCAGGATATTGCCAGATGCTATGAACTAATGCTAAAAAGATCTTGATTTTCCAGAAATGTGTATATGATGCTGATGTTTCAACCATTTCTTTAGGAAGAAGGGTCCTTGGGCTTATAGCTCCAGAAGGACAGCTGGAGCACTACTCAGTACCAAGTCTGCTGTGTGGGATCTGCTCAGGAGACAGAAACCACACTAGTAATTTGAACAAATACATTTAATATAAAGAACTATCAACTAGGTACAAAGTTTAATTCTAAAAGGGATATAGCAGAGATATCTATGGTTTAATTGGGGTAGCAACTACAGAAAACCACCACCAGCCCTAGGCCTTAGAGAAAAGTGAACAAGAAAAAAATTCAAATACTTGGGGAGAGGGGGGAAGAAACACATTTTCAAAGGGTAAAAACACTGCTGTTTTTGGCTTAGGAGTTTTTCAATATGATGATTGCTATAAAACGTGACATTCTAGAAGCAATTTTATATCTGGGAGTTCTTATCTGAAATTACTACTTTAGGAGGAAATAAGCAAGCTATTTTCCCTTGAAGTATATATATATTTTTTAATCTGAGCAATGAAAACAACCATCAGAGCTACAAACTATGTGCCACAGGAGTCCATTTATCACAAAATGGATATTCACTGACCGTGGAAAGTTCTAGGCTTCTTCTGGGAGACATAATCATGCAAGTTCCTTTAAATATTAATAATTTGCTGTCTCAAAGGGGAAAGAGAAATATTTAAAAGTTGTTATATTACAAAGTAGAATGTGGTTAGAATTAAGTAAAAATAGGTACATGCAAAAGAAAAGTTACAATGGTGAGAATTTGTATTTGTGTAGGACTGTACGGTTTTCATAGGGCTTTTCATATAGTTCATGTCATTGAATTTTCAAAAGAACCATGTAAATAGGCTAGATATTATTATCTCTGTTTTACAGATGAGGAACATGGGGTTGAAATGATTTCCCTCAGATCTCACAAGTGGCAGAGTGAGGATTTAAACCCATATCTCTTAAAACACAATCCCTTGATCTTTCCAAAGCAACTCAATACTCTCTGAGGAGTGTTTAGCTGCTCATTATATGTGAGACTTCATCTTTATGCAGACACAATCCAGTCTCTCATGCCGAGGCCCCAAACTGCAAAAGTTAAATGGAGTTAAGGAACTAGGTACCTAATAGGGAACCTGCACAGAAAAGCAAATAAAGTCCCCATCTAGGAGAAGCAGCAGGAGGCCCTCTGGATGGTTAAACAATGATCTCTGCAGGAGAAGTGAGACACACATAGTACTGAATCAAACTCCCAGCTCAACCTCCCTTGCTAACTGCATGATTTCTGGCCTCTTTCCTAGAAACTCTCTGTCAAGTTTCTGGAAGCTGAGCCACAAAGGCAGGGGAAGGTTATTTGAGACAGGGCCATTCTCATGTACCTGAAAAGATCTTCTCTTCTTCAGCAGATGGCCTGTTTCGCAGGGAGTGTCAGGACTGCTGAGTCACTTGCTGAGGGATCAGCTCAAATACAGGCCCCTATTGATGTGGCTGCTCAGAATAAAGCCAATCTGGTGTCTCAAGAATGTAAGGCATTCATCAGCGGCATTCTTTGCATTCAGCTCATAAGATAGACCTGTGTGGGTCCCCATGCTCTGGTCATGAGCACACACTACCTTCTGTATTCTTTTCCCTTGAATAGATGCTTTTACTCTGGGGGATGGTCAGCATATTTTTATCTTGTTAACAGTGTTACCTGTATGCAGCAAAAGTCTTGTTCTTATTTAAGAAGTAGTATTATTTCACCTTGAACACCTGGCCTTTTCTGTCTCCGGTGGGTCTTCTCAGAGCAAAGGAAGAAGAGGCCTCAGGGAGAAAGACTCAGAAATCCTCCGTTGTGCATTCTCCCTTCTTTTGTTCATCTCTTTTTCCCTCATCGCATCTCACAGGTCCATTGACCTTTTGAATCAAAATACCACCATGGTATGGACCTTTCAGCTAGGGACATGTTGGCTCAGGATAGTTCTAGAATGACTGATACTGGCCTCTGTTTTATTTCACAACTGTGTAGGTAGGACTCATTTCACCCATCTCCAAAAGTCATTCCCTCATACCCCATTAATGAGTATGCTGGGCTGGAAACAATATTCAGTGTCTACAACAGTCTGATATAGTGGGCACCAATTAAGTGTGGATTAAATTGGATTGATGCTTAATTAGAGAGTCAGTTTTGGAAAAGAGTTTTTCTGCTAATATGGAAAATATATTCATTTATAAGTTCTTCTTAGTGAAGATACTGATTTTAACATCTGTGTATTGCCCCATAGGGCTTAGAGATCCTTGCATGTAGTAGATACTTAGTAAGTGCCAATTATAAATGAATGAATGGATGAACAAATGATGGTAAATCCTCACATTTGGATCTGAATAAATTTACACAGAATAGGATAAAGAAGTATCTTGATAGTGGATTAAAAGTACAGATGTATTAGATCAATTTTTACAATATAGAAATGCTTATTGTATGTCTTACAAAACATTATAATAGGTGCTGTGGCACATGAAAGATGAGTCAGATTCTGAATTTACTGTAAATAGACTAAGATACAAATAGATACCAGATTAAAAAGGGAAGATGATAAATAATTTAAGGGATCTGTGAACAATCTCCTGCAGAAATCAGACATCTCTTTTGATCTTCCAAAGCTTTGAAATTCCTGTACCCATCATAGCAACAGATTCAAGATGTTTCGTCATTCCTTCTGCCTCCAATCGCAGAAACCTCTGTGGTTACGTGGACTATTATTTTCCTCAAAACAACAGTTTCTGCTACATCTGAGAGAACTCTGGTTCTCAGATACAGCCTCACCAGCTTCCTGAAAAGTTATTACCATCTCATTACATAATACTCCTTTTTGAGTGAAATTTTTTTCCCCTTCAAGTGATGTATTCCAATTTCTTTAGGCTCCTAGGATAGGATAATGGATTTATTTTGCACCTTTAATTTCAATTCAAATGTAAGAAAATTAGGATTCATTATAGATCCCACGAAACAGTGTGATGTAAAGCAGAGTTGTTCCAATTTTTCTTTTCTACCACATCACATGTTTTGCTAACTTCCTATCAATGCGATTAAGAGACCACACCAGATTAGCAGGAACACAGGTGTTTCTTTTGATGCGATGCCAATTAATTGATGGCTAAATATGGTTAAATATCCCTAGGAAAACATTACCTCATATGAGGAACAAAGTTATAATCACTGTTGTGTTTAACACAAGAATTACAGAAGAAAGTCTTTGTTCTTGACGATGAATCCCCATTGATTTCATTTTCATTTTGTTATTTTAAACAAAAGCTCTACGTCAGTGTAAGTTATCATGTTGGTTTGCCATCTTTGTGATATAGACACATTTAGAAGCTTTATTCAGGTAAATAGGTCCTGTGCTCTATTTTCACACTACGTACACACTATGGAGCAGATATCTAAAAATTGCGACCGTCGGGACTCAAGTACCATAGCTCTTAGAACTGCTTGCCTAATGGAATATGAATATTTACTCCTTTGGAAAATAGTGTATATTACTTTATCCCTGTAGTGAATTTTTTTAACAGAAAATGAACAGCAAAATCATGAGTGCACTTGTATATTGCTTGTCAGAACAGCTTTCTTTCATGATTATGTACAACTTTCATCCAGAGTTCATTTTCAATGTAGAATGTTATTCTACTTACTTTTCTCTCCTTCTGTGATCCTTGTGTTCCTTCCTAATTTTGTCTCCTATACCAGAAGTATCTAGCAATCTGGGTCATTAGATAATCTTTTTAGACTGCTTACTATCCCTGAGCGCTATTTTGAAAAAAAAATCATTGTCATCTTTAATCCCATTTCTGCCAAAGCTTTCTCTTATATTTGAAGAGATCTTTCAACTTTCTATCAGTTTTTTCTTTATTTTTGGCTTTTAGCTTTTATTATCTTCTGTTATCATACTAAAAAGTCAAAGGATTAGAGTCTTTCCATAGGAAGTTACTCACATAATGTTTTAAATCTTGTTACCTAGTTTTTCATAGTTTTCACTGTTTGGGGTGGGAGGAATATACCCTAAAACCTATTTCTTTGATTTAAAATGACTCTAGAAAAAGGGTCAATATTTATGGTGTTGCCTTGTGTATGGAACAGTGATGAGAATTGAAAATGGTTGAGAGAATTTGAAGTATGATATGGGGAAATTGAGAAACTGGAAAGATGGAAGATGCTAGAGCAGCAGTTGTGGGGAAGAGGGGACTGTACTTTTATAATGGGGTGGAGTTGTTAATGGAATAAATGGAATAATACTGCTACAATGCATGATTAGCATCTACTGAGAAACTGGTTTCAATGGTCCTTCACCCTCAGTTGAACTGCAGAATTCCCGATGCAGGAGCATATCTTTCTTAAATGGTAATTCAAAGTCTATGAAAGAGAATTTTGACATTTAGTCCAAAGAGTGTTTTTAGGCTTATACCTGTCTTAAAGAGTGCAATTCTGGTCTTTACTTCCATTAAAAATGGTATATCAAATCTATGAGTATAGGACCAAGTAGTTAGGGGAATTTTCTCACTAGAATTTTCTTCAAAGGCTCATCAGACCCTCAGATATGACCGAGCTGCCATATTTACAGGAGAAATCCCATAGCCCTCAGTGACTTCTACATTCATATTCAAGGTGTTCATTCCTGAAATTTCTCCACATCCTGATTTCTGTGACCTACATTCCCCTCTACTTCTATTATAAGCCTCACCTAAGGGCTTAGCATCTCACGGAAACTTTCAACTCATAACTTCCATCTTAACTTTTTCCTACTCTCATTCCTGGCATAATTACGCTTTCTGACCTCAAACTGTACTGAGCACCTACTCTACACCAGGTACTCTTCTAAGCACTGTGGATATAATGATGAATTTGGGACACAGTGTTCTCTTCCTCATGGAGCTCAAAGTTGAGCAGGAGAAAAAGACAAGTCAATAGGCTATTATGTCTCATTAAGTATTTGTATAGGGAGGCCAGAGGGTCAGAAGAGAATCAGAAAAGCTTGTTGGGGTGATAAGCAAGGTAAGGCTTTCTAGAGGAGGTGATATCTAAGTTGATACCTAGAAGAGGAAGAGGAAGTGTCAGGGTAAGGGACTGGTTGGAGGTCATTATAGGCAGAGGATTTTTAGTTTCTAATCCAGAGTCTAACACTTCAGCAGTCATCAATCAATATACATTCACAAGGCCGCATGGTTTACACTACAGATAACCCATGGTTTACGTTGTAAAACAGAATAGAAATAGTAAATACTATCACTCAGGATAATGAGAAACCTTACTCATCTGTTTCAGCTACTGCTGTTCAGAGACACAAGTTAGAATCTATTTGGAAACTGATCCAATTGGCATTAGCATTTATAGATACTGTAATTTTAGCATACTCTTTTCTAGGAGAATAATGACAATTATAATAACATACACTTATTATTTCTTGTTAAGATTTGAATGTATTTTCTTATTGTAGCTTCAAAACAGCCCTATGTAGTCGGTATTGTTGTTGTTACTATTTTACAGCGGAGAAAACTGAAGACCACAGAAGTCAATGGCTAATAAATCAAGGAATCGACATTCACAACCAGGCATGATTCTAGCCTGCACTCTTAACTACATTTTGCAGCAAGAAATGGTTGGGTGTATTTTATCACATGAAGACCTAAATATTTTTTATGGTCAGGGAAAACTCATACTCATCCTTTAGTGACCAACTCAATTATCATTTCTTTTAATTCATTGTAGCCAGTGAAAATTATTTAGTATTTCTGTTAAGCATGGTGCATGGCATATGCTAAGGTAGAGTATTGACTGAATGGATAAGTAAATGAATGTATTTCGATAACATGTAATACAAATTTCTATCATAGCTGGTCTTATACTGAATTATGCTTATAGTACTATTTATACATTTATTTGCATATCAGACTATAAACTTCTTGATGACAGAGACCAGTTTTAATTATCTTTTTATGCCATCACCTAGCATAAATCCCGGAAGATAGATATTCAATAAATGAATGAGTGGCTTAGAGAGGAAATTAATGAATGGATGAATGAAAGGTTGATAGAGATGAGTGCTAGTGTGGTCAGAAATCCCAACAGTGTCAGTGTTTATGACTTATAAGGAGTTGGAACAAACAACTCCTTTTTTAATGCTTAAACATTCCCCCAGCATTTATCTCATTTTCTTGCATATAGTAAACTATACAAGAGACATGTAATACTTTCCGAGGATTCATGTGCTTCCTTTTATTTATACAGGGTGATATGACTAGTTCTTGCTGTGATCCAAAATAATATATATCACTTTGGGCTTATGTATTTAAAGGTAGGTATGAGTGCTCCACTTTCTGTCACCTCCTAGTACAAAACCATAGAGATGACACATTGAGATAAAGGCACCACGTGATGGAAGGAGTCTAGCTAGATCCTTGTGTTATTAGATGGAAAAAGATCTCCTGGTGAATTATTGAAATTGCAAAGTACTTTGTGTCATTGAGATACATATCTTTGTTGATATAAGGCTTTGAGATTTGGTAACTTATTTGTTGCTGCAGCATAACCTAGCCTATTGGAACTAACACAGTACGTTGTCAGTAGTGCTGAATGCAAGAATAGGTAACACCACTACCTAGGCTATTCAGGCTGGCCTCACTGCCATACTAAACATGGCATCAATTTTTGTTCCACATCTAATTGGTTAGAGATGTGTGGAAGGCCTTTCAAAAACAAGCATGGTCTAGCCCTAGTGCATTAGGATTGGTGTGTATTAATGTGAAGGTTCTTTGGTTTAGTCCTCTTACCTAAGCAATTGTAAAACGTGTAAACTGTCCTGTCTCCCAGTTAAATTACAAGAAGGATCAATCAAGCCTTCTAAGGAGTTGGAAAAAACAAGCCTGCCTCAAGTTTACCACTCTGCAACATGAATGTTTGGTTTACACAGTTACACATGGATCTGTGTCAGTTCCGACCAGCAGAGAGTTATTCATTTGTTCGGCAAATATTTAGTGAGTACCTATTCAGGACTACTAAAATGGCCACAGTGAGCAAGATGGGAATTTTTGTTCATCCGCACATCTTTGTTGGACGGATAGACCAATTTTAATTCAAAGCAACATGATTTATGTAGTCTAGGGTTAACAGGCAAGGAATAATTCTTGTGGCAGACTTAGCATAATCATGATGTTTTTCTTTCTTCTGTTTACATTCATGGCTGTGGTTTGGAGTTGGCTTGAAACCTTAGTTTTTTTTATCAGAGATCTGATTTGTTTCAAAAGGTAAACTTGAGTTTTTATAAAAGGCTCAACTGCTTTACTTGTTTTTTATACATTAAACAAAGTCACCTTGAGGGTCTCCCATTAACCCCCTGGCTGGAGAAGGTGTGGTATTGTGGGTATCTAATTCATTTTGATGGAATAAATTAGTTGAAACTTGTTGGATGCTTCTTCTTTAGCAATACTAGACTTAAGTGCATCATCAGTGTTTTCTTTCTTTCCTTTCTTTCTTCCTTCCTTCCTTTCTTTCTTTCTTTCTTTTTTTCTTTCTTTCTTTCTCTTGATGGAGTCAAATATTATGGCTATAACTATTGCCATAATAGTTATATGGCTGTAACTATTGTTATATGGCTATAACTATTGTTTTCTGGCTATAACTATTATTATTTGCAAACAGCCTACAAAGAGGGAGGGGGAGGCTTGCCTATCTCTGCCATTTTCACTTAAGTTTAGCATGTTTGAACCTGGTTCTCCTGACGGAATAGGGCCCTGTTGCGTGGGACCTTAGGTTGTTGGAGAGGCTGGCCTCCAGCTTAAGGTTCCCTATTAAAGAGCTTAGGCAGTCAGGAAAACAAGGAAGGAGGTACGTTTATTGCCTGGGTTGGGTAATCTGATGCCTTGGGGTGAAGTGAGTGAAAGCCAAACAACCTTTCTGTAAGTTCCTTTGAACAGGAGCTGGCAGCATCTAGAACCGGCAGCTTTCCATCATGGAATATCCATTAAGCTTGTTTATCTCTGGAAAAACACTGCCCTGTTTCCACAGTCTGCTGCTTGTCAAAGAATGGTGCAAGAGATCATCTTCAAGTTCAAGGAGGGGATGAGCTTTTTAGCTATTGTGAAAATAGAATTCTGGAATGCTGGTTTTTCTTTGTTCTGAGATGGCAAGTGACATGCAACAAAATATGATCCCAACCTGAAATAGATTCAGAAAGGTCCTTCTTGGATTCTCTGTAGGTCCTCCTTAGATTGATATATCTTCCATGGACAGAGGTCTTTTTCTTTTTCCCATGTCCTTCTGAAGTTCTTGGTGATATTTATACCTTAGAAGCTAAAATGTAATGTAAGATTCAAATTCATGTTTTGATTTTCCAGTTTCCCCTTGAGACTATGCCCCAGTAGTGTTGACAACTTGTAGGACTACTCTAGTTCTTTCTTCATGGTTAATCTTACATCCATTTGTGGCATTTCAATGCATTCAAAGCTACAAAGATGTCTTTCGTCTATCTTCAATGCAAGCAAATAGGTGTTTATATAAATGTTTATTAATGGAAGAATCTGTATTATAGTTTAAAAAGGGAGAGTTTGAATAAACTTGTCAAATAACATCCCCCAGTAACAGTTATTAAACATGGAAACCGGCTACAATATAAAATTTTAAGTTAGCATATGTAGCAATCTTCAAAAAGAGAGAAAACCATTTTCTTGGATGATTAATTGCTTTCTTGCCTCAAGACAACTGAGGTAAAAGCTGTTGAATTTGATGTAGAAATTCTTAATTCTTCAAGTTAAATGTAATTATTCTATAAATGTGACCTTGTAGAAAATAACATTGAAAGAACTTAATTTTAAAATATTTAAAAATGAATCACTGAATATGGACTTGGGCAAATAATATGCTAATTATATGGTTTGTCTGTCAGTCTCTAATTAACAAAAACTGAGGTAGCTTTAAATAGTAATTAAAAAAAAGAAATCCAGGGAAGAAGATGCCACAGAATTTTGTGGTATATTGTTTAATAACCATTATATCAGGAAATTCTTTCTTATACCTAAATTCAAGACCAACATTCTATATTTCAAAGATATTTTTCTACATTAGATAGTAAAAAATAATACATGCAATTATGACATGAATAATAAATGTATATGACATTTAACAATAATAGTTATGTGCATTGTCATACACATAGACTTGATTGCATTAAAATACAATACTAACAGAATAGCATTTATCAGAATAGCATAGCTTTGCTGTCTGGTCACATTTGATGAATAAAGGATATTACAATCTTCAAAATAAATTTGCTTTTATGCTATTGACTGTCCTACTGAATACCAATGAAAGGCAAACTTAAGGCTATATAAGTTTAGCTTTGAATATCGATGGAGCATTTCCAGTGGGTCAATCATTGTGCTGGCTGTTTTTACATGTTAAGTGATTTAATTCCTATAACAGCTCTGTGATACAGGAATTTCCAAAACACTTTACAAATATGTTCCATACAGGGTCTCCATGAGCACAGTAAAGTTCATCTCGGTAAAGAATATTAGGTCATAAAGCGCAAACATCAAAGTGAAAGGTCTTGGTGATAAGAACTCTGTGTGACTTAACCAGATAAATCTGTCTCCATAGTTGGTTTACTATGGAGAAAAAACAAAACAAAACAAAATCCAAACAAACAAGAATATAGCCCTCTCTATATAAGACTCAGGAGATACAATATTTCTTAAATTGTCTACAACCCTGTGACCTTAGAAGGGGTTGTACTGGAGTGATGGTTTTTCTTAATCTGTAAAATCAATAAAATGGTCATAATTAATGTTTTAAAAATATTTTGTCGGTGACCCATCATAAGAAATACAAGTTAGAGTGCAGCTCAATAAAAACACACTCTAAAAGTTTTACTAAACACTATTTATTCTTACTATGTACAATGCATTCTGATATTTTCTACTTTGTTCTGCTTTACTTTTAAAAAAATAATTGTGGCCCACTAACATGATTTCACAACCCATTAATGGATCTCAATCTGCAGTTTGAAAAACACTTTAAGCTCTTAAAAACAAATTATGATATATAGTAATGTTGTGTTTTGCTACTATTTAAATAACAAACCCATCTATGCCAATCCCTAATAAAAACAATCACCATTGCAAAACAACTGTTCTATTTATACATACTTTAAGAACTTAAGATAAAATTTGATTGATGCTTTTTATGTTTGGAAAATTATCCATATATTTCAGGAAAAAACAGTGAAGTCCTGAGCTATTGAATAATATGAAAGGAGCAGAGGTTAACTGATTCATTGAGCAAATATGCTTATTAAAGCATCTGAAACATCATAACAGGAGGTAGCTATGAAGACCCTGTCTGGAACAGTTCCCAAAGTACAAAACTTAGGTTTGTCTCCATTAAAGGCGATGAGAGAATTGATATACACGTTCACTACATCTTTTATAAGAAAAAATTAGATGGTTCATTTTCTGCATATTTGGGCACCATTTGCAGTG
The DNA here is from genome assembly GCF_004115265.2 of Rhinolophus ferrumequinum. Classification (NCBI taxonomy): domain Eukaryota; kingdom Metazoa; phylum Chordata; class Mammalia; order Chiroptera; family Rhinolophidae; genus Rhinolophus; species Rhinolophus ferrumequinum. The sequence continues at coordinate 65,650,286 of NC_046289.1, forward strand.
AGAAACCTTCATAATTTCTAATAATAAGGAAATAGACATTTCAAGAATTAAAGCCAATTTTATCATGAATGCACTCTTGTTTCCCAAATAACTTTTATTCTCTTTAGTAGTATGCATTTGCTTTAGTTAGAAATCTGAGTTTATAATTGAATAGTGAATCAGTTATTCATTCCACAAATGTTTAGTGAACTTCTATATGCTTCCAACTGGGGATACAAAGATAAAAAAGACGGATGAAATTTGGGCTTTCACTGAGCTTACATTTCTATGAAAACTTGGTGGGTCTTCACATCTTTTGAATGAGGTGAGACGGTATGGCATTTTCATACACACACGGACTGGAGAGTGTTAACAAAACCATGGACAATGGAATAAATAGTGAATGAGGCTCAGGACTGGAGTGAATACATAATGGACTTAAATGCATATTTTGTGCATTAGTGTTAAAAATCTGACTTGCTTCAGATAAAAGTGGGTCAGCACTGAGGAGTGATGCAGGGTGAGACTGGTAAAGTGTGAAGGCGTAGAGTGAGATCTGATAGAGGACCTTTAAGGGAAAGTAGAATTTTTGGATTTTTGTATGACAGATAAGTCATCGGCAGCCACTCTAAGCCTGGGGTTTATAATTTGGGTTCCCATGGAGGGTGTTCATGAACTTGAAAAGGAAAAAAAATTGCATGTTTATTTTCACCAACTGTTTACTAAAATTTGGCATTTCTTTCATTTTTCAATGTGGACAACATATATCATTATCTATAATTTTGTCACCAATAGATGTCATAGATATTTCCATTTTCTATTACAATGGCTAAAGATATCTGAAATATTGTTTGTGCCACTCAGTACATTGAAATTATAGTACGTATTGATTTGTTAGTAGATCTTACTTAATGCACTAATAAAAATGCATACTCATTATTATCTCAAATTTGTTTTTCAATATTTTTGAGAACTGTGTTTCAGTATGATTAATTTATTTTGTAATCCTTTGTGTTTTATGTTATACTTGTAAAGATATTCTGAGTGGAGCACACAGATTTTCCAGACTGACAAAGGGGTTCTTGTCATAAAATGGGTTAAGATCTTCTGCTCTAAGCAAAAGAATACAAACTCAAAGACCCACAAGGCAGACAGATAACGTCAAAGACTGACTAGAAAGAGAGAGTTCAGTTTGAAGACTGATATAGCAATCTAGAGAAAAAAATTAAACAATCACTGGAAAGTTCATGGGAGCCTAATAACCAACCCTCCTGTTTTCCATCCAAATTTAGATCCAACTGAAGAAAAGACAAAGGAGTCCAAAGTATCACATTTTGAACTAACAAACGTGATAGTAGGGAAAGTGGCTTATTTCCTGGCTGCCGTAACTCTAGGGGCCTATTCATTCGAGACAATTGTAAAGTGAAGGAGCCCCTTAGAGTCCTGGAGTGTGTAACCAGCTCCGCAATCGAACGCTGCGGCGGGCTTCACATCCGTGACCACAGACACTGAATGCTGCCTAGATGTAAACCAACTCACCCAGCAGGACTAGTTTGGGCAGGTCTCCTCCTGTAGGGAGGAGAGTTTGCCCCAGGAGGCCTTGAAATGGGTCAGAACAATGCATTAATTAAATTGGCTTCAAGGCCAAAAATGTTCTCCGTATTCTATTTCTCTTCCCAAGTTCTGTCCTGCTACATTTGTCCAATATAACCTATCAGAGATTCTGCAGTAAAATCAAATAAAAATGCACAAAGCAACTCTGTTAATAAAATGCCAACAATGTAGAGAAGCCCTCAATTTGAATGTAAATCCTCCCACTGTAGTTCTTTCAGAAAAATTAAAATCCAAATAATAATCTCTTTACAAGTGTAAGTCTAAAGATGGTAAAACCCAAAGGAATTATACTCTAAAATCAGATTCTTAAAAGTCCATACTAATTAATGTCCTCTAGACCTCTATGTGCTGGGTTGAGGGGTTTCCACAGTCTTGGTAGAGGAAGGGATTCTGCCAGTGCTCGCAGCCTGAGCTCTCTCTAATTGAGGTTAGTGTGGTTCCTGCAGAAAATATCCTGTGCAATGCTTGGTTGTTCATAGATTTAATTGATTAAAAGTTTCAAAAAAATGTTTTCACTGGTGGGCCACAGCCACCATATTTAGAAGAGAAGGCAAACGTCAACCCCTAAAGCAGTCATACAAGAAAAAATTACACTCTCAGAATGTGAGGTTTAGTAAATCATCAAAGACCGTGATCCAAAATGCAATGTCCAAGTGAAGAAGAGGCTGGATATGTGACAGCGTGGTGGTCAGAATAACGAATGGTCCCCCGAAGATGTTCCTGTCCTAGTCTTTGGAATCTGTGATGTTACCTTACACGGCAAAAGGGACTTTGCAGCTTCAATCAAGTTAAGAATTTTGAAATGGGGAGATTATCCTGGATTATCCCAATAGAATCACAAGGGTCCTTACAAGAGAAAGGCATGAGTGTGAAATTCAGAGAGATATTTGGAGATGCTGTGCTACTGTGTTTAAGGATGGAGGAAGCAGCCATGATCTAAGGAACATAGGTGGCCTCTAGAAAGTGGAGAAGGTAAGGGAATGGATTTTCCTCTAGAGCCTCCAGGAGGAATGCAGCCCTACCAACACCTTGATTTTAGCCCAATATGTCCCATTTTGGACTTCTGGCTTCCAGAACTGTAACATAATAAATTTGTGTTGTTTTAGGTCACGAAGTTTATTGCAACAGCAAAATAAAACTAATACAGATTGTTAAAAACTTGCTTTCTGGCACAAAACCAGCTTGAGTTCAGATCCCAGCTCAGCCACTTACACTAATGTGTGGCCTTGAGGCCTACTGGTCCCTGAGTCATTGGCACATGTGTGCGAAGCCCTTTGCAATGTAAGCTAAGCCTTCACCATGGGATTGCCTGTGCCCGCTAAAGTGCAGGCTTTTCTAGGCCCCCTGCAGTTGGTGCCTGATGAGGTCATTCCCGGATTGTTGAAGCCCAATTGTCCCGATGTTTCTCCTGAGATTTGTGTTTTTGCAGAGGGCCATGCAACTTTGCTTTAGGCTGTCACAGTCCATAAACAAAACAAAGAGCCACATATAAAAACCAGTCCATATAAAGCGACCATTGGATAAATTGCATTCATCAATCAGAGCTGAAATATGTAGCCTCAAGCTTACGGCCCCTTTTCCAAGTTACAGAATTTAAAAACAGCCAAGTGCACCACAAGAGCCAATAAAAGCCTCCATAACTGCTAAGGTCCAAGCATCTTTCTCATATCTTTTAACATGTTTCTTTTATTCTCCCACTTTTCAGCCATTTGTTTTATTTCTTAGTGTTCCCAACCAATGCACCAAATATTGAAGTGTGCTAGGGAAAGATTTTTTCTGCCCAAATTCAAACAAAATTGAGAAATCAGACAAAGGAATAAGGTAAATAGAAACTAAAACATCATCTTTATGACTGATAAAGCTGACATGTGTGGTTTATATGTGCTGTCAAGGGAAGAGTGAATGAGAGTATGCAGAGAATCCGGAAGTGCAATGAGAATGCATGTTCTTTCACATGGAAAGAAGTATCAGCAGCTGGTAAAGTTTCCCCCATGCATGCAGATAAAGGCCTAGCTTAGATTGACATGGTAAAGAATACTCAACTTGGGCCATAAATGGCATATGCTGTTCAGGTTAATCGAGTGCAGTGATTATGATACACAGGCCCACTCCATGGACTTCCAGTTCTGCTGAAATCCACTTGTTAGACACGATCAAAGTTTCCCAGTGTAGTGGAAAAAAAGCTTTGTAATACCAGTGAAGTGATGATAAATTTTACTATTATATAAATAAATTATTAATGCAGAAAGCAGAAATTTAGACATTGTAATATAATTAACATGACTAGTAGGGATATAATTCATAAGTACCCAGAAGATCCCATTAGAGGTGACAGTGGATTAAGAACAGTATTTGTAGAACTCCCATGAACTACAAAGATAAAATAGAATAAAACCTATTCCTTAAAATTATTTATAAGACTAGGTTTTGATTTTTATTCTTAGTGTATCATATGAACATATTTAGAAAGAGACATGGCCATTTTTAAATAGAATCTGATTTCCTAGCCTATACTCATTTAAGTGTGCAGTGGAGAGATAAGCTGAAATGGGAATTTATGCAGAACTGCCTGAGCTTGGAAGTTTGTAGCAAGTGATGCCAGAGATAGGCATTGCTAGTTCATCAATCCCCCAAGAATCTGGAACCAATTAAAATGGGTCTCGGAAGAAAGAGAGAGTGCTTATTTATAGCTGATGTAAATCTGGATCTTGCCCATTCAGGAAAAGCACACTGGTCTATTTTATCAGTTGTGCATTTTCAAGTCTTTAGGTATCATTCTCATTGTCAGCTACCGCTTGGTGGTTTATTCCTGGTTTGAGGATTCACCACCCTAGTTCATTTATTCTCTGGTGAGATCTGAGAGTGATTCATGTTGCTCAGATTTGTGCATCTGTGACTCCTTGGTACACAATGGGCTCTGCAATGGGACAGAGTGCAGGAGGAACCAAAACCCCCAGGAAGCTGCTTTTTGGCCACATAAATCAAGGATGTGCATGTGGAACTGTTTGGATAGCTCATGAGAAATCTATCACCACCACTGAAAAAGCTACACAATATATAGCTTCAATTCATGTTCAATTGATGTTCTTCCAGAAGCTATCTTTCCATGAATATAGGAGAATTACAAAGGAGGTGTTGTGCTATTTAAAATTATATTTTAAAAATATAAAGATACTACTTTGGATCTACATAACCTTTAGAATGGCTGCGATAGTTTAGGTTTTATCTCTGCGTCCATTCACTTCCAATTTTTCCCCCCAGGAGGATCTCTGGTGATGGAGATTCCATGTGAAAATGGTTGATTTCACTGTATTCTGGAAGGAGGAGTTCGTATGATCATTTCTTGTGCCTAAGGTACCTCTTTGTTTGTTTCTTGGGAATCTTCCTTGCAGAGGTTCTTCAGAACCCAATAGAAGTAGCATTTTAAGAAGCAAAGCAAATGTCAGAACAGGGGCCAAAACCAGTAAGGTTGAAATGTCACAGCCTTTGAGCCCCAATCAAGTTACTGGTATAACTTGATTTTACTGCAAAGTGGCCCTGGTTGTTGCGGTCACATATTGCTCCTAGTTGTGGTTTGGTGGACCCTGATCTTCAACTGCTTCTAACAAGCCCCCACCGCTGTCATCCCACCCAGGTATACTTTAGTGTATTGAAAACCTTCGCTCATTCCTTAGTTGTATGGATGTTTGTAGACTGAATAATCCCTGCCAGCTACTCTGCATGTACTCCTTTGTCTGTCTTGTTTCCTCTTTTGGTTCTGTTTGGAAAAAGGCCAAGAGGCCAAAATTCTCCTGGACATGCCTTTCTCTGCCATAGCAGGGAGGCATGGGTATGCCAGGATACTGGATTTGGGGGCAGCATGGCATCCTAGCAGGGTATGTGGCTGCCTCTTCCAGGGAAATAGTTATAGGTTGGTTCTCTTATGGGAGGATGGAGGATGGCTAATCACATAACAAAGAATTACTAACCAGAGAGAAAGAGAGTGATACCAACAATACATTTTTTGGCTTCTCTGAAATGGCCATTATTGTTCTAGAATGGTGTCTTGGCCTGAATCATCATGGTTCTAAAGCTTGGGTTAAAGCATCTGCATTGCACTGTGTTGCCCTGAACATAATGCTCCATGTTGCTGTATTAGGAATTGTTCTCTTAAAGCACCCTGGAGATAGCAACTCAGCCTCAAGTCATTCTGGAACCTGAGGGACACTGATTTGGGAGATGGGGAGAAGAAATAAGACCTGGTTGTGTCACTTGACCCCCGAGGTTATGGAAATGGTCCTTGAGAAGGGCAGCTAGCAGTCCAGAACACAATATCTCAAGGAGCTGTGAGTCAGGCCGACTTCACTGTTCCTCTTCTTGTGATATGTTCCGGTAGGTAGGGATTGGCAGTGGGGGTTCTCACAGCAGGAATACCAAAAATTAGATTGATGGTGACTTTGTGGATCCATGTGGCTAGAACTCCAATTAAAGATCCAGGTGAGTAGTCTGGTAAAAGCCAAAGTGTCAGATCAGAGTCACACAGGCAAGGTTCAGGGTAAGATTCCAGACACAGCAGGGAAGAACAAGAGTACAGAGCAAGCACAAGAGGCAGAAATCAAACCAACAAGGAGAATGCAACAGGGGGCTAAAGGGACGTTTAATTCAGTACGAGTATGAGTTCTCATGGTACACTCCTGGGGCTAGACCTTCAGCAGGGTCTCTTGACCTCGGCACTATTGACATTGGGGTCAGATGATTCTTTGTTGTGGGGGATTGCCCTGCGCATTGTAGGATGGTTAGCAGCGTCCCTGACCTCTGTCCACTGCTTGCTAGTTGTAACCCAGTTGTAACAACATCATGTCTCCAGACATTGACAAATGTCCCTGGGTGGAAGAGAATAACACCAGTTGAAAACGACTAGTCGATAGCAAAAGACTAATTCCTGTCTACACTGTGGTGGCTCCACTGTTTTGATCAGAATCGGTTCAGGAATGAGGCACAGGTGAATCTGTCAATTACGGACCCAGGACTTGTAGACAAGCAGAGTTAGGGCCAGACAAAAACTATCCAAAGGTCTCTAGTATCAAAAACCTTCATAATGAGACAACTAAGTGTTAGAGGGTGGAAGAACTGTAATTTTGCTGGAGTTAGGAAAAGAGCGGAGAAGAAAGATGGAGAAGTCAGGGTGAAGTTAGGTCTAGAAGCTGAGCCAAGCTGAGAATTTAGGTAGAGGCCTTATCTCTTCTTTGGGGCTTGTCTGGAGCAAAACCTATTATTCAGAATCCCCCAGGCCTTGCCATCTGGTACACTTTGGGATCAAAATCCTGCATTTTAATTGAGTATTGAACAAAGGCTCAGGTGGATGTTTACTGATGAAATCTGTGCTTGCCACTTTACTGTAATGGCCCATTCTCTCCTGGGTTGATAGCTGGTTTCATTGTAAGAAGCCTTGCAGGGTGCTACAACTAACTGTACTTTTTGATCAATAGGAGTGTTTTAAAGGTTCATATGAACTCCATTTAGAGAAGAATGTCAAAGGCCAAGAATGCTTTTCATGCTGAATTTTGTCTAAGTTTCTCTTTTCCTGAGAGAAATGTTAGTTGACTGTGGAGCTAGGTTTGAGCTGAGGCCAATGAGACCCAGCTTTCAGCTTTGTTCCCGATAATGAGAGTCACCACTGGATTTATTTGTAGCTTTTTTTGTTCTGTGTGTTCCCAGAGATAGTCTCAGGTAGTCTGCCTCAACAGATCATCCCCCAGGGTACTGGGCCACTTCTAAATGCAGAACTTCTTCCACTTCCTGTGGTCATTTTGATTCTCCACTTCTTTTCTTTCAGAGAAGTTAAATGTCACATAATCTGAGCAGAGAACCAAGTTTGGAGCAGCGAGGGTTTGCCTGGGTATCATCTAGGAAGCAGTATGGATCACTTAATTTCTTTAAACATAGCTGGGCAGCTCCCAGAGCTCAAGCAAAGACTGCTCTCCAAGTGTTTGCTGGAAGGGCAAGTTAGAGCTCTGAATGCAGGGAAGCAGAGCTACTGCTCCACTCCCACCACCACCATCACAGGCAGGGATAGTGAGTGTGGGATTTGCACATGATGTATGTCAGGGATCAGGAATTTAATACCCAATTTTGCGTGTTAAATAAAAATGAAATAGTGTTCCTTATAAAACTTCATGGTATTGGGGGCTTTAGGTAAGTGCTTGTGAATCGCAGGGATCTTTGGATGGGGTCAATTTCATTTCTACCTTTTGAGGAAATACAAAGTCCCAGAGGTTGACTTTGCTTAACTAAGAGATAAACTGACAAACAGGGTGGTCGAATCTTAGCCTTTTTTATGTTTGTTGTTTGATTGATTCCTGGGTTCAGTATTATTTAGAGGAAAACATTCTTTGTACTTGAATATGTTTTGATAGGATTTTTGATCCCTTAGGTACTTGTTTACTACTAATTAACATCTGCATACAGATTGTAAAACTTAATTTGAGGGTGGCAATACGGGTAGAGTTTTGCTTAAATTCTCTGTGTTACTTATTTTAGTATTAATAGAAATTACTACTCTCCCGACAGATTTAGTGTATATTTTGTATAATTTAAACATCTGTATTTTTTTTTTATATTGGTTTGAGATGTCTATGTGAGAGATGAAAAGAAAGTCAAGAAAAAGAGAAAGAGAGATGAGTGGCGGGGGACTGATTTGTTTTCGACGTCTTAAAAGGATTAATTTGGTTATTCAGGAATGATCTCAATTTTGTTTTGCACATATTTTGTTCTGAATTTTATCCAGAAATTTAAGGCTGGATTAATTCTTCTTGTTTAAATTCTAGCAAACTCCGTCTATGTATACTTTAAGAAGAGAAATCTAGTATGTTTAGTACTCAACATTTAGGTCTCCATTTCCATTTCTGTCCTTATACATTGCACAGTATTTTTAATGGATTGGCATTTTGCTTGGTGGTCTTTGAAACATACAAGCAGTGTTTTGAAATGAGGACCAACAGAAGTTCTGTCTTTCCTGTTTGCTAAGCTTGCTTTCCAGGACTCCTTCCTGAAAGCACACTCCAGTCCTTGGAACTTGCCAATAAACACTCAAACTGAAACAATGCTTCTACTCACTTAGGTTTCTGAACTTTGCTCCACTTGCCATTTAGCCGTGTGGCAGAATATAATATACAGAATATTCAAGTCTAGGGGACTGGGTAGATCTTAGACCTGCTCCTTAGCAGTTCTGACACTGAGACATTGAAGATATTTCAAATTCATACTTTGGATTAACAAAAGTTTGAAGACCCTAAAGTGGTGATTGCTTGCTTCCTCTCCCCATTTTCACCAGAGGCTAAAGGAATCGAATAGAATTTATAATCTATTGGATGCAAGATCGTACTAAAAGAAACCATGAATTCTAGGAGCCTCATACAAGAACTCAATTAGTAGAGACGACTCACTTTAATCATATGTGAAAAACTGAGAGTTAATTCAGAATTTCAAGATAATAAAAATATGGTCCTGGAAGGCCTTCTCCTCCCCAGTGTCTTAGAGATTTCAGTCATCTCAACCAGATTGGTATCAAAAAGCTCTTGGGAACACTCTCTTAGTGACCTCATCATGACGTTCCCACTTTCCCCATCGGAATGGTATTTTCCATTTAGTTCCCCGTATCCTGATCTTCCTTCCAACCCATTTGGAAATTAAATATTTTTCCTCTTGTTTAGATATAAACAGAGATATGAGAAAGGTCATTATCCTCTATGTAAGAAACCATTTGTTTTTCCCTTTATGACATGATGTTGATGTTCTGTTTTAACATATGACATTCTATTTAAAATTCTGTAAAACAATATGTAATGACCTACCACTAAAGCTAAGGCATCTTAAAAAAACAAGTTAGTTGTTGAAGTTTAATGGTGGGCAATAAAGTAGTTGATAGAGGGGAATATTATATTTAGTTTTTTTTTAAAGCTATTAACCAGTAGCTATTATTACTGTGAGTACCTCTTAGTAGGAACAACAACAAAAAAGTAATAATAGGTGTTCTTGCTCTATTATTTTAAATAATTACTTATTTGTTTAATTCAATGATATGAGTGAGCTGAACCCTTTTGGGAATGACTCTGTCAGGGGACGATGAAGGCTTTGAATTTTTCTAGGAAAAAAAAGTATCTCATTCACCTTTGTGTTAAATTTCTCATTTTCTTCTTATGCTCAGCTTGGCTCCTGGGACCCAATAGATGTGTACGTTGTTGTTGGATGAAGAAATGTCGAAAATCACAGAAATGATTTTGTTTTTGTTTTTTTTAAGATTTTTTATTGGGGAAGGGGAACAGGACTTTATTGGGGAACAGTGTATACTTCCAGGACTTTTTTCCAAGTCAAGTTGTTGTCCTTTCAGTCTTAGTTGTGGAGGGCGCAGCTCAGCTCCAGGTCCAGTTGCCGTTGCTAGTTGCAGGGGGCACCGACCACCATTCCTTGCGGGAGTAAAACCGGCAACCTTGTGGTTGAGAGGAGGCGCTCCAACCAACTGAGCCATCTGGGAGCTTAGCGGCAGCTCAGCTCAAGGTGCCGTGTTCAATTTTAGTTGCAGAGGGCGCTACCCACCATCCTTTGTGGGAGTCGAGGAATCGAACTGGCAACCTTGTGGTTGAGAGAACTCTGACCCATGTGGGAATCGAACCAGCAGCCTTCGGAGTTAGGAGCATGGAGCTCCAACTGCCTGAGCCACCGGGCCCGCCCCAGAAATGATTCTTTAAATGAATATGTTTGTAGGTAGAAACTTGTGGATATTCAATGGCAGAAATCTAAACCCAACATGGGGATTCCTAGTAAGTTAGAAAGAATCATCCTAATCAGGCCTAGAAATAAGGGCACAGATAGATGAAACTGCTCTTCATATTAGTGGAAGAGCTATTTTAGATTTTGTCCTAAAATTTCATGTGAAGGACTTTTATATTTGTTTCATAATACTATTTGAGTTTAGTTATTTGTAGTCTTTGTCTTTAGTCATAGTAGTCTTTGTGATGCTACTTAACTAAAATATAGTAAATGGCAAATATATTTATTTTTAGTTCAGTGAATCACATCGATCTGTGCAGTGGCAAATATGCTAATTACAGTCAGTTCTATAACTCAACATACGTATTCTTTTAGCACTATGCAAAATTACATAATAAGAGCCACAGGGATTATGGGAAAATTGGGGTTAGGGGCACAATACTCAAAAATGCCATTAGTGACCCACAAAAAAGATGGGAGCCTAATAAAATTGGTAATACAGTTTTACATATGTTAAATTGTTAAGAAATACATGTAGCACTTTACCATGAAAATGGTACATATAGCATTTTACCATGAAGATTGTTTGTGGAAATGGATGTCAGAAGGGTTGCAGTTAGTGAATTATTGTGAAGTGGTAGAAGAAGCTTACTGAAATTGGGCCAAAAGCTGTAACAATGATTGAGGATGGATGTGGTTCATCACATACATGGTGACCTGCAGTAGTTTAGGTGCACACGAAGCATGTGCGTGTGTGCATTTCATGAATTCTGACACCGCTCAGTTCAGCTGAGTACACATAGCAAACTTGAAATTTGCATTATGCTTAAAGTGTTCCGTGATGCATGAATTATGTCAGGATTGATTCACATTTCCAAAACAAGCATGTATAGCAGAACCACTGTAAGCAAAGCAGCTAACGCTGATCATAGCTTATACATTTCTAGCCCTTATTACGTGTCAGGCACATTTCCAAGCTTTTGACATGTATTAATTAGCTCATTAAATTCTATTAGCAACCCTATGAAGTAGAGCTATTATTACTCCTCATTTTTAGATGAGGATATTGAGCCACAGAGAGGTGAAGTAACTTGCCCAAGTTCACAGAACTAAGTGGGCAAGACTCTAGCTGTCTTAACTCTTTGCTCTTCTTCCCTCTCAGCTAAAAGGAAAGTCACCACCTTTGAATACTAAATCTCAACTTTACAGAGCAGCAAAAGCTTCCAGACTTTCCTGGCATATCACTTGCCACCTGATGTTAATAGTAAAATGGATGAACTCCTTCAAACCAGTAGGACATTCACTGAGTATGACCAAAAGCGTCTGATGATGGAGGGACTGTTTAAGCTATGTCAGAAGAATCTAATTCATTCACTCACTTTGTGCTTTCTTCTCTGTTTTCCGGGCAGTCATTTCATAATGTGAAAATCGAAAGCAGTGGGTAGAAAAAGGGTACATAAAACTATTACCCAAAGGTACAGACCTATACTTGGGGAGGGATGGATCTATATTTGTTAAGATTAAGCCCTATTGTGTTTTCATGCTTAAAAGTCACAGAACTGAAACTTGTCCCGCACTACATGAATTTGTCATTTACATTCCAACACTCCTTGTCTCCTGAGCTAAACCACTACATTGATGTCATCTAATCCCTTTGTTTTTATATTTTTCCCCTTAGCTCAATACTGTCTGCTTTCTTCTCTGTTCATTCTACCATATTGTAAGGGGGGTTGTTTTTGTTTTGTTTTGTCCACTTTCCCTCACCACCACTCTGTCTCTCCTCTCCACCCCGCGTCCACCGCCTTTTATTGCTGGTGAAAGATGAGGGTGGTAGGAAGAGGTTTGCAGAAAAGAGAAGCAAAACCACTCAAGGCTTTGAGATATTTATAAATAAGTAGCCTCTTCCCTATTCTTCTTATTAAAAAATGTCCCTTTCTTTGAAAATCTGTTCTGTAAATCAAATTATTTAGAACTTAAAAGTTACAAAAATTGCATTTCAGTTTTATCAACTAAATATTAATTTCTTAAAAAAAAAAATGAAGATGCTCACGTGCAACCAGAATTGATAACAATTGCTCAAGCCCAGTAGTTTGTCAACTTTGGTTGTATGTTAGGATCAGTGCTCGGGGAGAGTTTTTAATTACTTAAAAAACAATGCCATCCCTCTGTCCCTCCCTTCTTTCCTCAAAAGAACAAGAAGCTAAAATGAATTGACCAAAGAAAGGATTTCCATCTCTCTTACTATACATGAACTAATTCATTAATTTATTCATCATTATTTTTGTACCGATCGAGGACCAAGAATGGGTGAGAAATAACATAGTGATTATACTCTGGAGTTAGAAGACCTAGAGATCTGAAGAATGGGTAGGAATTAGTTGGGTGAAGGAGGAAGTAGCACGAGGGAATGTTAATCTGGACCAAAGGTAAAACACTGTGGTGGGAAGGAGACTGAGATTTCTTAGGAAATTTTCAGAAAACGGGTGTGGCTAGGGGATGGATGACTGAGAGAGACTGTTCTTATGTGAACTTCCTGTCTAATCTTGGGTAGCCTAAGGGTATGACCTAGTTGGATGTTCTGTCATCACTTTCCCTCAGTGCTTCTCTGAGCTCTCATCTGCCAACAGCCGCTCTCTCTGCACTGACTTTACCTCATCCTTTTTCTCTACTGGTCTGTCCCCATTAGGCTTCCTCTGTGGTCATCTGCTGTGCAGCATCTTTTTCTCAGATATTCATATTCAAGAAACCTTGATCAATTTGAAGCAGAGAAGAAGGGAATGAATTTGAGAAAGGCTCTGGGGGTTTGGGTTCTGGTCTTGGCTCTGGTGGAAGTAGCTAAAGCACCTTAGGCAAGTCCATTTTCTTTCTGGGCCTCAGTATTCTCACTTGTAGGTGAGAGAATAGGCCAAGGGATCTCCAAGGCTCCTTCAAACTGAAAGCTTACTTTCTAAAGAAGCTCTTCAAGCCAGAGGTCTTCATCTTGAGATACCAAACTGGTTATTTATTTAGTTAAATTACTCTTTTTAAATAGCCACTGCTGGACATGATACCAGTTGAGAAATATACATTTCAATGTGGATAGATTCAGCCAAAGCTGAGGTGCCCTATTACTATGTAATAGTATAAATATGAATATATAAATATGAATATAATAGTCAAGTGGCCCTAACTTCAGTTTACTTCCATAGATCCAGATGCTGCATTTATCAAAGTTAAATAATAAAAATTTCCTCAGATATGCAGTATGGGAATATGAAATATTAATGTGTGGGGATATAGTGAACTCTCCGGTGAAAAGTATCCAGTCATTCAAAATGATGATAATCAGTTTACGTTAAGAAGTAGTTTATTTAACTAAGAGGAAAATACCAAATGTTGGTATTTCTCAAGCACTACTTTTGGTAATGTGAATGGGAACCACCATTTTGGGAAACCATTTGTCAATATCTCTTAAATCTGTATATACATATGCCCTATGAGCCAGCAATTCTGTTTCTAGGGTATACCCAAAATGAGTACATATGTTTGCTAAAAGACATGAACGAGGGTGCTAATAATTGATAGTAGACAAAAAGTGGAAACTACATGCCCATCCACAAAGGAACTGATAAATAAAACACGGACTATTCGATAGAATCCATGAAGCAGTGAGAATGGAAAACCTACCATAGCACACAAAAGCCTGAGTGAAATTCACAAACTTAACTGAGCAATGCAAAAAGAGCATATAGCATATGACTTCATTTACACAAACTACAAAAACAACCAAAACAAATCTAGGCTGTTAGAAGTCAGAATGGTGCTTACACTTTGGTGGGTTGGTGGCCATTAGGGAGCATGATAGAGGGCTTGTGGGGTAATATTCAGTTTCTTAAACTGTGTGGTGGTTGCACTGGTGTATTTAGGTTGTGAAAATGTATCAAGTTATACAATTATGATTTTTTGATTTCCTGTATGTACATTTTATTTCAATAACTACCTTTTTAGAAAGGGTTTAGCTATCAGTTCATTTGATCCATACAACAATTCTAAAAGATAAAAGGGAAGACAACTTTTCTCCAATTTTGTAGAGAGAAAACAGACTCAAAGTTTGGTCCAAGGCCTCAGGGCTAATTAGTGGTAGAGTTAGGTAAGGTATGTAAATCTCCTGGCCTGAGGGAGATAGCCTCTGTGGGAGGAACTTGCCCAGTGCTTGATGCATTGTAAGTGCTCCTAAATGTCACTTGAAACTGGACCATAGACTGGTGCCTTTGCAATCCCACAAGGCCATGGTCTTGCTCTGGGAGTGACCATTTGCTATGGGGGTCTGATGGAGCAAGTGCATTCTCTCCTTGGAGAAGAATGGAGATGAGCCCTGAGTCAAATGTCCCAAAAAGCTGCCAAAATACCTGCGGAGAATTGCATAACTTTGTCTCTTTCAGGTTTAGCAAAGAATGAGTCAGAGACTCAGTTCGCAGACACGGTGCCTAGAAAAACAGGAAGAAGGTTAACCTAGGCAGAAATCCATGTATGTGACCTTGGGTAAATCATTGAACTTCTTTGGGGGCAATAGTTTGAAAGGCAAATTTCATTCTCTGTACTTAGGGCCATGTGATCCTTCAGTGGTTAACCTTTTGAGACCTCTGAATTTTATGTCCTCCCATAATCAGATTCTCATTACTTTCAAGGGCATCTGACTGTTTTTAAACTTGACAGTTCCCGTGGTATTATTTAAGATCAAATTTTGAATAATTCAATTTATGATTTAAACGTGAGTATGTCCAATTTTCTGCCTGTCCTCATAGTTCAGATGCACCAACAAGTTACAGAGAGTAACCAGAAGTTCTATTCAACTTGTTGACTCTGTTTCTTCTAAAAATGTAAAACAGAACCTTCCTTGTCAACAGAAAATTCCAGTTATTTATGATGTGGCTAAAGAAAAGATAAGAAGTCCTGGAAATGGAATCTGTTATTGCTTGGATAATAAAAACTCAGGCCCTTCTTTGGAAAAAATGGAGAATGATAAATGCTTTGATTTAGGGTTTGGCTGTGATGTCAAGGTCAGCCAATGAGCACAGAGGGAATCTGAGAAAAATAAAGAGATAAATAGAAGCAGATGTTTGGAAAATCTTCTTGACTGTTGCTAGTGAAGTTGTATGGTTAGCAATCAAAATTTCAGGGTTACATCTATCATCCTAATAAGGTTATAATAAAAACCATTTAAATTGATGTTCCAAAAAGCTCTGTAGAACTTTACCATCAAGTGGCATTTTCTATATTATGCTGCAAATTTTGTGCCTAAGGTACTTTTGAGCTGAAACCTTTGTTGGACTATTCGTCAAGGAGGTCAGCTGCCATGGGACTCCTATTAACTCAAAATCTTTATTTCAAATTAATGTAAGAGAGACATCTGATGGGAAAGGGAAAGTAAGTAAAGTTGAAAAGTTTTGGTTTCTGATTACTCAGCATCTATGTTCTCAGAAGCAAATTTCTTTTTTACCTTTAGTTGTTTCTGATGGCAGGAAATAGAAAAGTTCTGTCTTATATTTAGAGTTACCCAAAGCTGTCATTTGAAAAGTTTGAATAGCCTAACATAGGAAATAGATCACTAATTTCTGAGCCAAAAAGGAATAATGTAGACAGCTTAGAGATGGGACCCTTGGAGGCACTGAGATGGAAGGCTGGTCCAAAGGATGAGAAGGAAAGGCCAAGAAGAGTTTTTGATCCCAAGCCAAGATTCAAGGGATTGCAAAAAACAGATCAAGATTAGTGAGAATGTTAAGACCATGTTGACACGTACTCTAAAAATCATTATCTGTTTTACTGATTAGTTTTCAAAAAGTGCTACATTTCATAATACTAAAATTGGAGAAACCATCAATTTTACTATTTCAATACAAAGCTGTGACTCAATTCAATTGAATTCCTGTGTTAGTGTTAGTTGTGTGGCCTTGGGCAAACTACTTAGCCCCTCTAAGCCTCACTTTCCTCATCCGTAAAATGGAGAGATGATGGTGTGTGCTTCATGGGATGATTTTGAGGCTTCTATGTGGTGGTTAACGTACACTGTTTATTTCAGAGCCTAAATTATATAAAAAAGAGCATTAAATGTTTTTGTCTGTGGTAGTGATGACCATTACCTTGAATATATTCATATTGAGGGACTCTTTCTTACTTTCCAATTTTTTTCCTCTACCTCATTTAAAAAAAAAAGATTTAACATGGCTTAAAAAGTCGCAAATAATAAACAATTTTATTTTGTTTATACTATGCCTTACTTGAAGATGAAACTAAAAACAAAATTGTATCACTTAATGTTGTTTAAGAGGTTATTTTAAGGAATAGTTGTATACTTTATATAATCAGATCAATATATTTAAGGTTATTTTAAAGAGAAAAAGGACTAGAGTTAGAAAACTTACAAGAAGAGAGATGGAGCCAAAATAAAGGATGGCAAAGATATGAACTAGTGGGTTTGTACCAATCAAAGTCTTAACAGAAAATAGATGATTCATTCAAAATATTTACATATTTTGTAATTTGAGGAGAATTTGTTTATAAAAGTGGGATTGCAAGTGAACCTTAAGGGATAACTGATTCATAGAGAAGGTTTAAGAGGACCCAGAAGAGAGTTCTGTAGAGCAGGTGTCCTAAGAAAGTCCTCCAAAAGAGCAGAGTCCTCTTTGGAGGGGCACAGAGAGCCTGAGTTGACCTCGTGGGGACAGAATGGGGGAAATGGACATCCTGAATTCACTCTTCTTCCTCCCTCCCATATCCTGCTGGCTCTTCCTATTGACTGAAAAGAATTGGAAGCCAAAGGGAATGACAGCCATTGATGTCACCCACACAGGCTCATCTGTCTTCAGGAGCAGAAGAGGGTAGAGGGTGTAGGGAGTGAACATATCAGGCAGAGAGGACCATAAAGTTGCTAAACAACATGGAAATATTAAAATAAAGCAAAAAGGGGGATAGAATCAGATACAAAATCCATGCTATCAACAAACACTAAGAAAATATATCATTTCCTCTGGAACGTCTAGATGATTCCAATTTTAAGTGACATTCTGCAAAATTGTCCAACTTGCTAAACACTTAAGTGTTATATGAGGTTGTTGGATATACATCAATTAAATTTGTGAAGCATCTGGAAAAAATAATTTTGGTTTTAGAAGTTGGCTCAATATGTTCTTTCTGAAAATAAATAAAATAGATTATAAAATGATCTGTAAGGGCAACTTTTAAACTTAGATAATAGAATGATTTCAGTTTTGTCAAGATTTGTTTTTTTATTTTTTTATCATGAGTGCAAGTAGATACTTTATGCAAAAAGTTACAGACCATTGAGATAGGTTTAAAAGAAAGGGAACCAATACACACTGATTTATCCCACTCAGAATTATTCACTGGTATGTGAATAATTCCAGAGGCCTTAGTTTCATGGAGGTGAAGTGCATGAAAGAGCATCAAAAGTTGGCATTCTAAACTGAGCACACGCAGCTTGGCCGGTGAATAGTTCCTGTTCACACAGATTGATACTAAAAGAAGGTAAAGAAAAAGCTACAGGCCATCTTATACTGATTTGACAGATTTTTCCTCAGAAAGGAGTGCAAAAGGAGACAGTGGTGGAAGCCGTGTTCCCTATATCTGTTTTAATATTTTGAATGCCAAATCTGGCAAAAGACACAACCAATAGTGCAGAGATCTGCATAACTGTTTTTAGTGAAATCTCTATTGTGGTTTTTTTTTTTTTTGGTAAATATAGTATTGAATGGAGCAGGAGAAATATAGTACTCGATGCATGCTGCTAATACTATCAACATACAAGTTTGCCTATTATGTTACAATTTATAAACTTTCACAGAAGGAATTACTGAAGACTTCCAAACATGCTGTGAGGTGATGCCCCCTTTACAGGTTAGAAATGGAAGACCAGGTGATGGAGAGCATTCTCCAGACCACCAGTTAGTAAATATTCTTGTGGGATGTTGGTTGGAGGGAGTGAGAATCAAACATGAGAATGTAAACCAAAGTCCTGTAAATATATTCTAAAATCAAATCAACCATCTTGGTTTATTAATTTTCATTGAATGCCTTTTGCATCCATGATGAGCATATTACAAATATTTGCTGGTGAATGAATGAGTGGTTGCCTGAACAAACGATATACCTGAGAACACTGTGCTGGGCTCATTTAGCTTCTGAGAAAGTGTGTTCTTGAGACAACACGCGCACATTTAGAGGTTGTACAGGGTGACATTCCATGTAAATTATTTTCTTCTCCACGGATGTGCTTGAGGAGCTAGGAAAGCAGTGGCCGTGACAGAGCAGCATGAGGACCCTCTGGCAGTCCAGGCACTCACTGGCTGTCAGCACATGCCAGCTTGCAGAAGTCAGATGTGTGTGTGTGTGTGTGGGGGGGCGGTTCAAGGTTAAGTGCATGTTTCATGCTGCTTGGAAGGCCTGAAGGCCTGACTGTCTATGATGATAGGCCCTGACAGCCATAGGCAGGCATGGAGTATCCTGACCTGAGGGCATATGGCATCATACTCATTGTGTCAAAGGCTGCAGGTCCGGTGACAGCCTAGCAGCCTTCGGCGTGTAATTACCTTTAATGAGTCCTCTATATGAGGTATCATTTACAAACACAGGGACAACCCAGGATCATTGTTGGCCATTTTAGGATTCTTTGCACTAGAATTCTCTGGCTATTGTCAGTGTGTATTCTTCCCACCTTGAGGCAGGTAGGACCTGGGTGACCAGCTCCTTACAACCTTTCTTAGAATTGTACATACAATTTGACTCAGTTAATAGACTAACAGCATGTCTGGTGGTAGAGACCACCTACCATCCGTGTAAAAAGACCTGTGGAGTCTACTCAAGCAGCCGGATTGCCTCCTGGGAACCGCTCTGCTTTTGTAAACCTGGACCATGCCTTCAGTGACCAGAAATCTTTGAAAAGGAGTTAAGAAAACTGATGTCTCCATTAATCCAAAACACTGCCTGTAATTCCGTCATTGTGGGCTCAAATATTCCTTTGTGACTCTGTAGGTTTCTGTAGCCCAAAAAAGTCTCCCTTACTGTGTTTAGCAAAGCATGTTTAGGGTGTCGTCCACAATGGGGGAGCTAAAGCTCAATAGAACCTCTCAAATTCATTGTTGGGACCTCTCTAACTCTAGTGTGAATGAGAATGGCCACTACATGACAAAAACTTGTAAATACCCCACCCGTTCCTCCTTGAAGACCCTGAACCCATGTCAGACTCAGGAATACACTCTGGGCTCAGTGCAGGCCGTAGACAGAAAGTACTGCCACCAGCTCTGAGGGTAGGATTCCAGGAACCTCACCCGAAACCTCTGCCAGATGGAGGACACCTTGATTCTCTGACAGTTGGGAACTTGGTTTCCTTTATGACATCGACACAGGGTTTGGAACTAGGCAGATATGGGTTTCAAGCTCTCCACTGCCACTTAAGAGGCGTTGGGTTTTAGCCAAGTTTCTTAATTTCTCTAAGCTTCTGTTTCCCATCGACACTGGAAATAATAATACCTACCTTATAGGGTTGCTGAGGTGATTGTGTGAACTCTTACAGAGAGAGTGGAGACACATGTGCTCCCTAGGCATTCCTAACTAAAAAGAGAATCTCCTGGATTCCTGCAGTGTCTTCCTCTAGGTGCCCAGACGGCTTTCACCTGTGTGTTCTCCTGGAGTCTCACATCTCCTGAGATGGGGGTGAAGAGCTGCTCTGGACACCATTATGGAAAAAAGAAAACGTACCATGCTGGGAAACTAAAACGTTTTCCTAACCTCACGCCGTCAGGTAGAACCAAGACTGATTGTTCTGCCCAATACTTTATCCAGGAAACTTTGCCAAATTATATTTTGTGAACATTCTGACAATGTCTGAACAGAGGAGATTCAGGTGAAAAACAAAGAAGAAAGACTGTTCCACCTAGCACTAGCCACCAAGGGCAAGTTATAGAATCTTCTCTGTGGATGAAAGTCTTAGGGGATGCTAATCACATGAATGGTACTCCTGCTGGAAAAATACTACTTCTATCACCATACCATTAATCTAAGAAAAGTGAGGTAATCAGTTTTACTGTTAAAGTTATCAGCTATGATTTATTATTGAGAGGTAACAGCATTATGAAATACTATGAAGCCATTGAAAACAATGAGGCAGATCTAGCTATATGCACTGAGATAGAGAAGGGTGTATATACAATCTGGCTAGTAGGTATATCGGAATATGTATAATGTAATTGTAGTTTTGAAAAAATAATGTATGCAATTTATATGGCATATATGCTTTATGATATTAGTAAGACTGCACATCAAACTATGTGCAGACAGACTTTGTGTGGACAGACTTTGTCTCTGAGAGTATATTTGGAATGGGGAAGAGGTAAAGGGCTTAAAATTTCTTTATACATTTTTACAATTAATATATTAAATGACAAAATTTCAAAAATTGACAACAAGAGAAAACCATATCTAGCACCATATCTAGTATGTATCATGTGTTTAGAGAGATATTATTGATTGACAACTTGGTGAGTTCCATAATAATTTCCTTACAAAATTAAACATGATAATAAAAATAATAATTTAAAAAACCTCACATTTAAATTCTGCTTTATAATATATAGTCTTTTATATGTATTATGTCATTGGAGTTTCCCACAAACCTGAGTTGAATAGAGAACACCTTACAAATTAGGATTTTGAGACTCAGAATCCAAATCGTTTTCCCAAGTTCAAATGTAGGTGGCACTGGGACAATATCCTTTTTAATTGGCTTTTTAAAAATTCTTTTAACAAAGATTTGTCAAGTTCTCTCAGTGCTAGGTTCCCTCTTTACCACATGCATGGAAACTTGCAAATAAAGGTGAAAATATAGAAGAACCACAGAAGTCAGTGCCTGAAAATGATACAAAAAATTCCTAATGAATAGATCACTCTGAGATGCAAATTTCATTTTGTTTACTTTCACCATGTGCCTTTCTAATACTTAATAAGACATAGCAGATTTTATTTACTAAACCAAAGTTTCACCTTGCTTTTCTGAAGAATGGATTTGCTGATTTCAACTTTAGCTTTATCTCCTTATGTCATTCACTTAACGAGAAGCCCATTAAATGGTTTTTAGTTCATCTTTCTCTTTAAAAAAATAATCAAATGTCCACACAATCATTTGCTTATTCTATAGCAGACCAATTTTTCCTTCATTTTTGTACAGAGGGAGAGGAAAGGATTGGGCATAAAGGATGGATGGGCCAATCATCCTAGGAGACTGGAGAAATTTATAAACTCATCCCTGAAGGAAAATTCTTTTGCCAAGATGCCTCAATTTACTTAATTTTTGCGGTCTGGCTTTGCAATCAGAAACCTGAGTCCATGGATGTGCTTGAAATGAAACACCAAGAAACTGCAAGCAAGTTAACTATAGGTATTGGCTGGCTAGGCACGCACAGTGGGGAGCTGGAGGGAGAACCCTATCTGAAGTTCTCCACTGATGAAAGGCAATTCAGGCAACTGTGATTCTGGGGCTCCTGCTATAAAGGGAAGGGAGGGTAGAGAGGATAAGTTATTCGAAAGCAAGCACCACAGTGGAGGAGAAATTGGTCCTAAGGACTGGTATTTGTTTACACATTTATTCTTTCATTCTCTATATATTTATTGAGTATCTATAAATGCTACCTGTGATACAGGTATGAAGGTGATTAAACCAATACGGTTCTTATCTTCCTGGGACAGTATTCCAGGATAAAGATTGGGCAACATTAGAAAAAAATAATTACAGATTTTGATAAATGTTAAGCATGAAATAAATCCAATGATATGATAGTTAACGACAATGGTGGGGAGAAGGTAGAAACGTACATAGATAGGGAGGTCGGGACAAATCTGAAGGCAAAAGTGATAAGCCCCTGCCAGGCTTCATTCCTGTCCCTGCTGCAGAGAGGACACAGCCTCTCCTCTCCTCTGCCAGACCATAATACTGGCCTCTTGTAAAGACTGGGAGTAAGATACCTAAAGACTCGTTTCTCCAAAGCCATGTCACCAACTCCTGTGCCGTGTTAGCTGATTTTCCTGTGTGGCCTTGGCCTGGAATGCTTTCTCTTGCTGAAGGAAGGCAATTCCCTCACTTCTTTATTATGACCCTTCTGCTTCTTGCTAAACTACAGCCACTACAATTCCAACCTCTCAACAAAGGAGTAAGATGAGTTCCCTCGGTGGTGTGTGGTTGTAGGGAGTGGGAGAGCAGCAGAAAACTGCTGGGTCTGTGACTTTGTCTAGTGGCTGGTACATAGGGAGAAAATAATGGGCTTAAATGACAACAGGAAGGATTCAGGTTATGAACAAAGGAATCCTTCATGGCTCAAAGAATTGCCAGGACACATGATCATTGGCAGTATAGAGCTCCTTTCCTGAGTATTTCAGGCAGTGAACACTCTGGAATTGTTTCGGTACAGTCCTACCTTGGGACGGGGAACAATCCCCAGCAGACTTAGTTGTCCCTTTAAGTCCTAAGAAGCTATAACATGGAGTGCCTTTTTTTTCTCTTAAGATATTATTGTGTTCAAAAGCTTTCCATTAGATACAACCAACAATATAAAAATCTGTGTATATTTGAAATTCTTTCCAATAGTCTTTTCTTGGACAAAATAACTGCATGAGCTTTTCCAGATGTGAGGCTCACTCTATGGGAAATAACAAAGAATTTGTGAATTAAGTAAATTATCCTGCCTTTATGCTATTTTTTTTCCTGCATAGTTATATATTATAAACAGAATGTTGAGGTTAATCATCAAAATTCATTAGAAAATGCACTCTCAAGATTGTTTTGCTTAATATAAAATCAAATTTCTTAAGGAAAAAGCAACCAGCTGTTTTATATTTATAATAAAATTGGGGTCCAATATTTAAGATCGCTGTACTGAGTCAATGAGAATGAGATAACCAGTTCTTTTAACAGTGACTAGTATATTATTACCCCCAAAGCTATAATAAGTAGAAAACATTTTAAAGTGAGTTATAAATCTTAAATTTACAAAAGGATTTGACTATCAATTTTTCTTAGAGGCCTGCCTAATTTTATCAAAAATTATGCTTCAGACTAACATCACTTATTTATTGCTAACTTACTTGATTTTTTGGCCTGATACGATGCTAATAATGTTCAATTCAAATTTTAAATACTGAGATTTTCCTGACCTAAGTGATGACAATCCTTATAGTCCATTCTGATCAAATCAGTGCTTGGAGCTCTTACCCACACAGTTTCTCTGAGCTGTTCCTTCCTGCTACTAAGCTTTACCGAGGGCATTTGCTTCCCTTGGACTTAGACTGAAGGCTGTGCATTACCAAAGGATTCAGGAGTCTCTCCAACAACTCCTCACCATGAGAATGCCCAAGTCTTGGGACGAAATCAGACTCCTATCTCGCAGGGAGCGGGTGAATTTATTTTATATCATTCCCAAGAAACATGAACCGATGATCTGCCTGGCACTGGTGCTTTATGGTGTTTCACACTGAGTTCTCAGAACCAGTAAAGGGTTGGAGAAAATATTTGTTCTGCACATATTCTACCAGGAACACTATTTGGCCAGGGTTGTGATCACAGTTCTGAAAATTTACATGTCCCTGGCATAGGGAGCCAAGTCCTGGCTGACATCAGAAAGCAGGCTTGATAGGAATTGGCATAGAGGACAGGAATACAATATCCTCATTTGCTTTTGCATTTTCTCTAGTGTGGGTGCCTGGAAACCTGTATCTGGATATTGTGCTCACGTCCATTGAAATAAGGAATAGAAAAAAAGAAGGAAGGAATGGTGCTCTTGGTAAAAATGTTTAAAATAAATGCAAGTTTGATGTATAGATAAGATGTCTGCAACCTAAAGATTTTGAGATTTAGATAGAACAGCTGTATTGGAACTACCACATGAAATAGATAATCATGTACCTGTATTCATATATTTCTATGAAGTTTCCCTGGTCTTCAAGCCCAGTGAAGATAAACATGTCAGCATGTGGGTGAGTTCAGGGAAAATAAAAATATTTACAAGCCATACTTTTTACATTTAAAATAAAAATAACTTTATTCAATTCTGTGAAAAATGGATATTCTTATAATTTAAATTATGAATTCAATGAATATGAGAACATGAATGAGAAATAGGTATTGCTCCTTATTTAATGATGGAATATATTTAATTAAAATATTAACATTTGGGTAGGTTGAGAAAGAAGCCATGTTGAAGCAGCTTTCTCATTTTTCTCCTTGTGACTTAAAGAGTCCCAGGCAGCCAGAGTTATACAGTTTGTTCCTTGATATATTAGGTTGGTGCAAAAGTAATTGTAGTTTTTGCAATTTTTAACCTGTTCAACCACAATTACTTTTGCACCAAACTAATACTTTTGTTCTTGCTTTTTGGTTTACTCTTTGCCACTCCTGCTAAGGAGAACTTGTAGTCAAAACTATTCACTTTGCCTCTCAGGGTCTCAATTTTCTTCTCAAATAAATAAATAAATCTTGAGTTCCTTCTGTCTGTAACCTTCAGGGCTTTCATAGTTTAAAAGGAAAATCAAAGTCATAATAGCTGTTATGATGGCTGCCTCACTTGATGTTTTTACTCAGTATTTCCTTGGATCCAAGCAAGGCCCACTTAACAAGGCCAGGAGGGGATTAACTGAGAGAAAACCAGAAACGAGAGGTTGCCAAAGACATGCTCATAGTCAGAGCTTGGTCTCCGATGGCAAAGCATCCGAACTTCGCGAAGACTCCTCAGACTGCTTGGAAAGCAAGCTCACTTACATCCTCCTCCCTGCTGCCTGCCCTCCCCCAACCCCAATCCACAGCTTGCCTTGATTATCACATTGAGATAATGAAGGGAAAAGTACTTTAAATATCCAGCTATTCATAGAGACTTAGCTCTCCATATCCCTGAAGGAGGTAACCTCAATTATCTGTTCATATCGTGAGAAGGCATACAGTGACCAGTGCAATGTACATGTGAAGTGGAGGGAGGTGAAGATAGATCTTTTAATTTGGGAAATGAAGAGAGACAGCTCTGAAAAAGAAACTAAAAGGTGATAGTAGTTTGGGATTGTGGATATAGGTACCTTTTAGGATAGGACTCGATTACAGTGAGAACCTCTAATTGTTTAAGATGAATGTAAAAGGGATGAATATGTATATGCAGTCAGCATCCATTGAGACATTATCACATGTCATTTTTTTGCTACATACCTTGAAGTGAATGACAAAATCTCTGCCCTCAAGAACCCCAAGTTATGGAGGAAGCATATAAGCAAACAAAATGACGAGGTAGTGTGAGAGACTAGCACAGAATGCTCTAGGAGTAGAAGGTTGATCCCCAGCTCTGACCGAGTCTCAAAGCATGAGTTCTACCAGGAGATGAGAGAGGGCATCCCAGGCGGAAGGAACATCATGTGCAAATGAGGGAGGTGGGGGTGGGTGTTGAGGCATTCAGGACACTGCAGCACCTCTGTGCTTCTGAAACCTACCGTACGTGTGAGGAAGTGAAGGGATTTGCAGTTACAGAGGTGGACAAGGTCCTGGTTATGGGGACCTATGCCAAGGTAGTGAATTGGGCCTTTTTTGGTAGGGTTGGGGTTTTATGATTAGCGTTTGTTAGAATGATCTCACTGACTTCGACGATGCTGATTTGACTGAATAACTTGCCTTCTGATGTATCTTCCATAATGAATAGCTCACAGGGTTGCAGCTCTGCTGAGAAATAGGTAAAGGGAGTCTAACATTAATCTTTCAAGTCTGCACATCTATTATATCAAACGTAAGAAAAACAAGATGATTCTGAAAATAACAAATAATGAATGAGAAGTGCTCATCTCTATACCAGGACTGCGTGTTTATGAATGGTCATTGATTATCCTCTAGAAATCAAAGCCTGATTTTTTTATACCCTTATGCCATTGAAATAGAAAAATGCTCTTTCCTTTCTTTGTAACTATGGACAAATTAGATGACCTTGTTACACACACACAGTGGACATAACTCATAGAAACCACTCAACGGTGGGAATTTGAGAGTCAATCTCTTGCTCCAACATGAATTTGAGAAATCACAAGAGTCGACATGGCTTGTGCCTACCCAGTTGGCAGAACCATGCTCCAATGGCCTTTCACATGCTCTCCTCTTGCCCCTGCATGTTGGCAAGTTCAAAAATGCTCAGGATGAATCAGCTGACTTTTCACTATAGCTTTCAGCATGGGCCGGGCAATTCCTTTGAAAAACCTAAGTCTGACTTTTTTACATGTCAGTTTAATAAGGTGTTACGTAAAAACTTAGGGACTGCCCTGCTCAGTCAGAATAAACAGGTGTTATGAAGTAAATCACCAGAGAAGAAAATTGTCTTGAATTGCGTTGTTGTTTGAAGTACACTTTTCCAATTAATGAGGGTAACGCCTATATCACATGCTTACTCTCCTGAGTTCAGCTTTGGTTATCTGAAAAGCTATTTAGTGAAATGTCACTTCATACAACTTTTCAAAATTGCTTACCCACTGTCATGGACTGGCCTCAGCAGCTGAGAGTCGCTAAATAGGTCATTTGGTGACAACAACCTAGACTTGGAGTAAATGACTCCTTTCCTTACTAATGATAGGTAGTTTTTTCAATGACTCAAACTGATGAGTCACCAGAATGCATTTACAAAAAAAATTATCTGACCTGTCATCATTTTCTTTAGTAATAGTATATTGCTCTTGAAGTAGTAAAAACGTGCAAGGGTGGACTTTTTGAACAGAGTAAAATCATGAATTGAATTGGTTTGTGGGCGGAGCCCCATTATTTCATTATAAGCAGACCACTAGGTCTCTAAGTTAATTTCTATTTTAGCAGTTCTCAAAGTGTTGTTCACAGATCCCTGGATGTCCCAAGATTCTTCTGCGTGGTTGAGCAGAAATCAAGACAGTGACACCAAACCATACTAGCAGTTATATTCTTCACCACCATGCTTGCAGTAAAAAATAATGCTGGTTTCACATAAAGTTGTCCTGATGTAGCAGGAAGAAATGATTATTTTACTAAATCTGGATCTTTAAGTACATTTTATTTTTACTATTCTGTATGACAAAATGGGAAGAAACACAAGCACCCCTGCGGCATGTTAAAGTATGGTGGTTGTCTAGAAAAGAAAGCACATTTGTGCATTTATTTGAATTTAAGCTAAACAAGATATGTTTTTAATGGAACACCATTTTTGTTGAAAGAGTGACAAGTTATAGTTATTCAGGCTTGGGCATTTGGCAGACGTTTTCTTAAAATAAAAGAGTCAGCCTGTCACTTCAAGGAAAACAATTGTAGAATATGTTGCCAATGATAAAATTTAAATGTTCAAGTAAACTTAGATTTTTGAAAACTTGTATCTTTCACTGCGAGCTTGACTGCTTTCCAATATTAAAAATCTTATAAGGTTAGTAGTGATATTAACAAATGTGATTTATTTGATATGGTGTCAAAATTTGGAAAACTTATACTCAGTAAATGGATAGTTTCCAAATGACTGATGCATGATGTTACTTAATCATGCAGGAGTAAAACTCCATTTAAAATGCAAAACAGAGTAACACATTTTAGTGTAATAGAGCATGAAGGGTTCATTGACATGGTTTCATATTTCATATAGCCGCTGATCTTTAGGAAACTACTACTTGTAAAATCTGATACAGTATCATGATTTTCTGAAAAAGGCATTCTTTAAAATACTTCTCCCTTTCCAATTGCATATCTATATGAGGTAAGATTTTACTCATATGTTTCGACCAAAAGAACATATTACAACAGATTAAATATTAAATAGATTTTATATCAGATTGAATTTATAATGAGAATCCAGCTGTCTTCTTTAAGATATGTATATTTTTTGCTTTAGAAAATACAGCTGGTTTCACAAAATATGTTAATTGTGTCGGCATATAATGAGTTTATCGTTATTTTAAAATAATAAATATTAAAATTTTTAAAAGTTTTAGTTTTTAGTAAGGTAAGTATTCACAGATATAACCCATATAACCAAAAATTCTTTGAGGTCCTCAATAATTTTTAAAAATGTAGAAAAGCTCCAAGTCCAAAAAATTTGAGAAACATGGTTTTATTTTAAGAATTGGTTAGAACTAAATCCTACCACAGCTATTATCATCAGCCCAATAGAAATAACTTGAATTGAGCTGAAATTAATTGAGACATTCTATTAATTGATCATGTTATATGTAACTGATTTTTTCCTAGTCACATGACATCTCTTCACTGGAATATGAATAATAATCATTTGTGGGACAATTATTGGAAGTAGGAAATAAAACAATCTGATAGTCAAGATTGCATTTATTTGAAATAAACAGTTAAACATGATTTAAGGCATTTTAAAAGATCTTAACTTCCTTTAATTTTGTAACAAGTAACTAAAACTTTGCTGTGGATGTATAAATAGTTGCTAATTTGATATTAAAAACTTTAAAGACAGAAGGTATGTTCTTGTTTCAACCCTCATTCTGTGTTTCTGATCATGAATTTCCTCTGTTTAGATATACAGATTCTCTCCATATCCACAGAGAAAAGCTGTTCTAAACTCCTTACTATGCATTCAAGGACTTTTGCTATCAGACCCAACCTTCACCAGCCTCATGTGCTGCTTTTCTTTTCTCCCCTATCTATCTCCCATCATTCTGTACACCAACCATGCTGAACTTTCCCTAAGCACACCCTTCCTTCGTGTGTCTTGGGATTTTTGAATTCCCTGTTTCTTCACCTGGAATGCTTTTCCTTCTCCTTTCTTCCATCCAACAAATTCTCATTCATCCCTCAAAATCAGACAAGTATTCATTCATTCATTGAACATGAGAGATGCTTGATAATGGTGAACTGAATCATATGTACCCCTACTTTCATGTGACATATAAATTATCGCACAAATGAAAAAATAGCAATTGTGATCAATGCCCCTGCAGATGAGATTCAGGATGCTGGGAGAGTCTGTAATGAGAGGACTTGTCCTGCTCAGGGAGGACTCCCATGAGGAAGTAACACTTCGTCTGAGCACTGAGTAATGATAGGGATAAAAAGAGAAGAGGGAAGGAAAGCACCCTAATTGGGGAAAGGCTTTGTGGCAAGGGAGAACATATAAATAACAGGGACTGGAGAAGAGCGCTGTGGCTGGAGTGGAGTGAGAAAGGGAGAGCAGAGCACACTTGAATTGAGAGAGGAGGTAGAACCTAAAGCAGGCAGGACCCCGTGAGTATGTCAATGAGTTTCATCTTTAACCTAAGAGATTTATGAAACCATGAAAAACTGGAGTCGTAATGATAGGCTAGCATCTCCTGAATGTTTTAACACAAGTCACACATTGCTCCAGTTAGTTCACATGTATTCAGTGTTTTAATCCCTACAAGTGATACTTATACTCTAGCCTGCAAATGATACACGCGAGTCGAAAGCATAGAATAGTTCAGTAGCTGTCATGCAGGTCCTATAGCTAGTAACTGATAAAGATGGGATGGAGGCTTAGAGCCTGGCTTCAGAGCCAGCTTTCTTATGAAGGGTGGATTTTGTGACTTATAACCAAGAACCTTGATAGGTACGTTTGGTTCTGTTTTCTGTTTCCCTTGGGAGCCCTGACTGTGTGAAAGGCAAAGATTGGGTATTTTTCTCAGTGCCTGGCACAGTGCACATGTAGCAGACATCCAGAGCACTCCGGGGAGCAGCAGGAATGGTTCTCCCAAGAGTCATCCCCCTCCCTTCCCTGCAAGCATGCTTAGTACTCCTACTTGCCTCTGCTCTACTCCCAGAGCAGAGTCTCCAGCACCACACTCTTGGGTAAGTGCTTTCTCTGTTCTGTGGCACTGCTAACCCAGGGTTGCAGGTGCCAAAGCAGGAATGAAAGCTCCTATTGTACAGCATCCCTGCCAGGGATCCATATTGAGGTTTTTGTGGGGACAAGGGAATGCTGAAAGCCAGCTGACAACACAACAGGACAGAGTGAAACTGTGTAGTTTCGATTCCCCCCGAGCGGGGAACTCGTTTGTTCAGAGCAGCTGAAACAGCTAGGAAACCATGTCGCGTCCGCATTCCATGTGAAGAAAGCTCTGTGTACACAAAGCCAGTGAAGCAGTCGCCCTGAAGGTGATACTGCCCAAGCCAAGCTCTGCCCTTCCCTGGGGACTTCCTGCTGCACAGGGAGTGTTTCAGTGCCCGATTGAGAAGGGGTTAACAAGGCTGAGTTTGAGATCAAGTCTCTGATTCAGAAGCTCCTGAGGGTTGAGGGGCTGAGAACCAGAGGACAGGGGATAGTCTGTGGCCTCTAGCTTAACAATGTGGGACCCTTTATGGCATAGTCTCTTTGAAGCTCATCACTAGAGAGTCGGTGTGTTGCTGCAAGGTTTCCCTGACACTTTTGAGTAACTTGTGACTGCAAAGCCATTCAGAGTGGGTGGAGAGCCCAATTTTTCCTGGCCTGTAATCTCTGTGGAGTCCACAGGGTCCGATTACAGTAGTTCAGAGACTAAAAGGCAGTGCTGAGCTGTCTTGCAACTTTTCTGTTGTTTCTAGGACTAAGAAGGGGTCTGAGAAAGTCCAACTGTACCTCTGATTGAAGGATCCTGGTCCCTTTCACCACCACCCTCATTTCCGTTCCTGTAGGAGGCACAGGCCTCACCATTTTAGTGTCTGTGGTGCTCTCTGCTGGCAGCTGCAATCTTTTTGTTTTCTGCAACAGGATGCTTCTGTAATCCTGTGTAGGCCACTCTCACTGATTCCCGGCACCACAGAAAACAAGTTATAGGGGATTTGGTCAATAGCCAGTTTCTAGACCTTCCGCTGCCTGAAGCGCTTCTCTTGAATGACGGTCGGTGACCTTTTCTTTGTATTCAATCATAATTAAACTACCTCCTCTCTCACACCTTCCCTCGCTCAGTAACTCACTCCCTGGGGTTGTAATGCTCTCTCAACTGGACCAAAGCTGCAGCTCCTGTCCTGCAGGCAGGCAAATCAGTCTTATATTTCTCTTTCATTTTTGTTTGTTTATTTTCTTTTGTTTTTCCAAATGGTAGAGCTAAGGGCAATGCATCATTCGACACAGGTAGAGACAAAGAGCGCCTCAATAGAAAGGGAAGAGGTTTGATGCCTCTCTCCCATAGTTTTCATCAGCAAATACCTCCACCCTGCATATACAGAGGGTGCCAAAAAAATGTATACACATGTTAAGAAAGGGAAAAAACTAATTAAAATTGTGATACTCAATATAGACCGATAACAAAAGATGGATACAAGTCACGTTTGACTCTTCAATTACAAGAGGTGCTCAAAGTGGTTACAATTTTTTCCTTTCTTAATGTGTGTACATTGTTTTGACACCCTCTGTATATTAAACCTAAGTGAAAACAGTGTGCTTGCTCTGCAAATGTAGCTTTAAGAGCTATCCCCTGGCCCTAACTTCCAGCCAGATTGCTGCCACCCAACCCCTTGAGGCTGCCACAGCCTTTGGGTCAGAGATCAGAACCAGTTTCAAAAGATCAGAATCTATACCATCACTCATTTTTCATTACCTTACTTAGTTGATGCATGTCGATCCCATGTTGCCCCAAGAATGGCTATTCCTCCTCAATTTCTATCACAAAAATAAAAAATGATAGAACAGAAGCAGTCAGTAATCCATAGTTAACTTTCTTTAATCAAAGAAGAAATACATTGAAAAGGAGAACTGACTCTTGGTGGTGAACACATAATGTAATATATAGATGACATACTATAGAATTGTACACTTGAAACTTGTATAATTGTACTAACTAATGTCACCCCAATAAAACTAATAAAAAGAAAAAAAAGAAAAGGCTGAGAATGGGTTATTCCAAAAGAAAATATATTCATGAACTTATTTTTTAATTAAAGTTTTAAGATCATGATGTGAGAAAAGCAAGATGCATAATAGTATTTGTAAAAACAATTTCGGGGAGGGAATGTGTTTATGTGGATATATATGTTTATATCTCACAAACGAATACGATATCCTGAAGAATACACAAAACTAATAATAGCAAATACTTATTCGCATCTACTTTGTGATGGTTATTTTAAGCATTTTACATATATCAGTTCGCTAAATCCTCATAAAAACTCTATGAGGGAGCTGTTTTTATTATGGCCGTCTTTCAAAGAGAACTGAGGCACGGAAAGATTAAGTCGTCTGCCCACAGTTACATGTCTAGAGAGTTCAGAGACAGAATTAGAACTGAAGTCATCTGTTGGCTGTCTCTAGGAAAGAGAAGTGGTTGGCTAAAGGACAAGAGTGAGGAGGGGGACATTTACCTTTTATATCACAGTACCTTTGGATTTTGAACTGTATAATATTATATATATATATATATATATATAGACAGATAGATAGATATATAATATTATATATGTATATATAGATATATATAGATATATAGATATATATGAGACTAAAATTAATAAGATAATTTTTAAAAATATAAAATTAAAAATCAATTTAAAAATTACACTAACCTGGAAAGTCAGTGATAGCACAGTGGTTAGTAGCACTGATATAGGGCCAGACCACTTAGATTCAAATTCTGCCTCTGTCACTAAATTTGGACAAATTTGTATCTGCTCTGTGTCTCTGAGGGCTATTATTTTGAAGATTAAATAAGTTAATGTGTAATAAGTTCTTAATAGAGTGTTTCACAAATACTAAGTGCTAAATATTAGCTATCATCATCTAAAATTAAAAACTTAAACACAGTCAACAGTCAATAAATATTGAGCATTTACTATACCAGGCACTGTTTTAGGTTCTGGAGATATAACAGTGAACAAAACAGGAAAAAAAGAACTTTGCCCTTACGGACCTTTATGGAGCTGAGAGAGAGAGAGAGAGAGAGAGAGAGGAAGGGAGGGAGGGAGGGAGGGAGAGAGAGAGGGAGGGAGGGAGGGAGGGAGGGAGGGAGAGAGAGAGAGAGAGAGAGAGAGAGAGAGAGAGAGAGAGAGAGAATTACTTGGGATGAGAGAATATAGGAAAGTAGGAGAATAGTGTTTGAAACAGAACATTGAATAAATACCGTGCATTTACATTAATAGAGTCCCATGACATTAAATCTTACAAACAAATGGGATTCATACATTACAAAGTATAGAATCATTAAGCATTATTCTTAGAATTTATATAAATCCCAAAGTAACTGTAATTCCTTATAATATTCATTTATAATGTAGAGCTTAGCTACTTCCAAAAGGAATTTAAAGTGGATCATAACCATAAAATCCATTTTTAAGAAAGAAAATATCACTCATATTGTATACATTGGAACTAGAGGAGATACTAAAATAAATTCTGGCAGTAACTTAAATGAAATTCCAAAAAGTTAATCTCTTCAGACTAATTTCATTTATGTCTTTTTTATTTGTTCAGTTATCTATTCATTTATTTGTCATCTCACCTTTTTTTCAATTACAATTAATGTCCAACTTTTTTTTATATTAGTTTCATGCATACAGCACCGTGGTCAGACACCCACATAATTTACAAAGTGATCCCCCTGAGCAGTCCAGTGCCCACTGAGCACTATATATAGTTATTACAATATCATTGTCTGCATTCTCTATGCTGTTTTACATCCCCATGACTATTTTGTAACTACCAAATTGTACTTAGTCCCTTCACTTTTTTCACCCAGTTTGCCAACCCCCCGCCCATATGGCAAACATCAGTTTGTTCTCTATATCTATGAGTCAGTTTCTGGTTTGTTTGTTTATTTTGTTCTTTATATTCCACATATAAGTGAGATCATATGGTATTATATTTGTCCTTCTATGTCTGACTTATTTCACTTAGTGTAATACCTTCTAGGTCCATCCAGGTTGTCACAAATGATAAGGTTTCATTCTTTTTTTATGACAGAATAATACTCCATTGTATATATGTGCCACATCTTCTTTATCTGATCATCTATTAATGAGCACTTAGGTTGCTTCCATATCTTGGCTATTGTAAATAATGCTGCAGTGAACATAGGGATGCATATATCTTTCAAATTAATGTTTTGGATTTGTTCAGATGAAAACCAAGAAGTGGAATTACTGGGTCATCAGTTAGTTCTATTTTTAACTTTTTGAGGAATCTCCATATTGTTTTCCATAGTGGATACACCACCAATTTGCAAATCCCACTAACAGTGCGCCAGGGTTCTCTTTTCTCCACATTCTTGCCAACTCTAGTTGTTTGTTGATTTATTGACTATAGTTATTATGAGAGGTGTGAGGTGATATCTCATTATGGTTTTGACTTGCATTTCTCTGATGATCAGTGATGTTGAGCAACTTTTCATGTCTATTGGCCATCTGTAGTCCTCTTTGGAGAAGGGTTGATTCAGGTCCTGGTCCTCCACCCATTTTTTTTATTTGATTGTTTTGGGGTTTTTTTTTTTGGTGTTGACTTGTATGAGTTCTTTATACAAGACAAAGAACTTGTATCTTTTTATCAGATGTATCATTAGCAAATATCTTCTCCCATTCAGTAGATTGTCTTTTTGTTCTGTTGATAGTTTCCTTTGTTGTGCAAAAAGTTTTTAGCTCTATGTAATCCCATTTATTTTTCTTTTGTTTCCCTTGCCCAAAGAGACATATCCAAAAAACATTACTAAGAGGAATGTCAGAGAGTTTATTGCCTATGTTTTCTTCTGGGAGTTTTATGGTTTCTGGTTTTACATTTAAGTCTTAAACCACTTTGACTTTATTCTTGTATATGGTGCAAGAAGGTAGTCTAGTTTCATCTTCTTTTGAATGTATCTGTCCAGTTTTCCCAGCACCATTTACTGAATGGACTCTCTTTACCCATTGTATATATTTTGTCTCCTTTGCCAAAGGTTAGTTGATCATTTCTGGGCTCTCTATTCTGTTCCATTGATCTGTGTGTCTGTTTTTATGCCAGTATCATGCTGTTTTGTTTACCATAGACTTGTAGCATAGTTTGATATTAGGTAGTGTGATAGCTCCCTCTTTGTTGTTCTTTCTCAAGATTGCTGTGGCTATTTGGGGTCTTTTTGGTTCCATATAGATTTTAGGATTATTTGTTCTAATTCTGTGAAAAATGCCATTGGTATTTTGATACAAATTACATTGAATCTATCTATTGCTTTGGACAATATGGATATCTTAACTATGTTAATTCTTCCTATCCATGAACATGGTATATGTTTCCATTTATTTGTATCTTCTTCCATTTATTTTTTCAATGTCTTACGATTTCTTTGAGTGCAGGTTTTTTACCTCCTTGATTACATTTATTCCTAGGTACTTTATTTTTTTGATGCAGTTGTAAATGGGATTGTTTCCTTAATTTCTCTTTCTGCTATTGCTGTATAAATATGCAACTGATTTCTGAATATTAATTTTGTATCCTGCTACTTTATTGAATTCATATATGAGTTCTAATAGTTTTTTGGTGGTAATTCCATTTATTTCCATGTGATTCAATGAACATCGTGATTTTAATCTATCGCAGAATCATGTCAAGAGCTTTTTAATGGCCAGGCTGATCAAATAGAGGCACACATTCATTAATTTCACAGCTAGTGTTCCACTGGGCATGGTTTCTAAGCCTTGAAAAATGGGAATAAACTTCAAAAAGGGGTTGAAAAAAAAGTCAAGTACTAAAGGAAGGGGCTGTGAAAGACAATATTCCTTTGTGGAGGAATCAGGTATCCTGGGCACAGGATGTTCTCTTGCTGCCTCGGGTGCTGCCACCCAGCCCCAAAAGTCTTTCCCAGGCTTGTTCCTCTCTTAGATAATTTGCTTCACTAAATGCCCAGAAGAAACCATCAAAACTAGTTATAGTTTCTCTGCTCATATTTATACTCACGTGACATATTTTCCAGGAAATACTGGATGATTTTACCCATAGTTTGTGAAAAACATCACTACCGTGTTTCCCCGAAAATAAGACCTAGCCGGACAATTAGCTCTAATGCGTTTTGGAGCAAAAATTAATATAAGACCCGGTCTTATATAAATATAATCTTTGCTGCACCTGTCCCAGCTAAGCTCATCTGCATAGGAAAAAAGTAGAACATAATGAAACCATATATGCTGGGGGCATGCTAATTTCCAATGCTCCTTTAAGAATATTTCAAAAATAACTGTTTGCTTCAATAATTGATACAGAAATATTAGGTGACTCCAAGTTTTCTACAGTAATAGACAATATTCTGTCCATGTAAGCTTCAGGAAGGCAGGAATTTTTCTCCATTTTTATATCTCCAGTATTTACAGCTGTGCTTAATACACAGTAAGTGCTTAATAAATATTTATTGAATGACTGAATAAAATAATGATAGAACCCACAAGGTAAATGATGTTAAATTCACTTATGAGTTGAGAAAACTGAATCCTAAAGAAGTTATTTGACCTATCCTAGGCCACAGAACTAAAATGCACTTCCAGGTCTATATGACTCTGAATCCTACACTTTCCTCATATTGCCAAATAGAGTCATGCCAATAATCTCTGTCTTAACCTGAAATCTAGAGGAATAAAAAGATTACCTGGGATGTGATGCTCCGCTTAGGTTTAAGTTTGGTGGTACTGTCCTTTCACGATTGGGAATTTTCATCATCGTCCTTATGTTCTGCAGTGCATGTGTATAGCTCTCCTCTGCCCCCTTCCCCTGTCCCATGCATGCATCTTACTTCCAAGTAGAGAAAATACAGGTGCCAAGGAAGAGGGACAGCACTTGTGGACCAAAGTGACAGAACAGGTGCTTCTAGGAGTCCTTGAACTATAGTAACACTGCTAATGAAACGCATAGGAAATAGGAGAATGCAAACTTCATGAAAGCAAGAATTTCTGTCTGCTTCGATCAATGGTGAGTACCCAGCTCCTAGAATATCATCTGAGACTCAATAACTATTTTTGAATTAATGAATGAATAACTGAATGAAGAGGGTGGATGAGAAAGAGAAGAAAGGGGAAGAAAGAACATGGAGAGAGTGCAAGAAAAAGGGAGAAATGGCTTTGTGCAAGAAGAAACATGTAAATGTTGGGGGTTGGTGAAGCCTTTTGCTCCTTGTTTCCTGTAGGACATATTAAGACTGGCACAAAGGGAAAAATTGAGCTGAAAAGACTAAGGACAATTTTTGATTTAGAATTACACACCTTGGTTCTAACTCATTTTTATTGCTGAAATAGTCTATCTGAATATTCACTTGTCTCTTTATGCCTCATTTCCCACAAATTGAAATGATTTGCCACGAATTGGTGAACATCGGAGAAAGGGTAATAAAAACAACTAATGGGAAGGAATAAGAAATCCCTGTATGTTATTCTGATTAATGATTTTGAAGTACCCACACTGATAAGAGTATATTAGTCATCAATAGCATGACCAGTAGGAACGTTGCTCAATTTGTAAATAATATTTGCCTAAGTGCTCTTAGTTATGTTGCTTCTATGTCCAAAGATTTTTCCAGACCTGCTGCAACTTTTCTCCCCGAGGACTGCTCCTTGAACCAGGATGTCTAATTCTTGAACTCTATCCTATAGAGGTTAACTGTCCTACAAGCCCAACATGTCAAGGAGAAGCTCAAATGTACAGTGCCTAGGCCAGAGGGGGGAAATTCATGGGACATAGCCAACAGTCATTAAGTTTGGATAGAAATCTTTGCCACATTCAGCCTTCATTTAGCCTCTGCTTGACCAAAATCCTGTCAATCAGCGGTGGGTTGCTTTTCCTACGCGTGATAATCAAAAAAGTTTTCCCATGCTACCAAGTTAAAGACTGGAGAGCTTAAGAAATACAACTCAGGTATTATGACCAGGAAGTAGGCTTTGGGCCGCCAGGAAAATGCTGTGGGCTCTGGTCCCAGCTCTGATCTGGACTCTATAGGACTCCAACAAAGGCTCTTACCTCTTTCCTGGAAATAACTGTGTTTGTTGGAAAAGAGGAAGAGCACTGAACTCTGTCTACAGAACAGCAGATGTTTTATCGCTTGCCTAGTTTCTTCAATGATCAAGAGCAGTTCTCCCATTTGTTAAATGGACACAGACCTACCTACTGAGGTGATCGAGGTAATTAGTGATTCATAAAGTATGGCAATGCACTAACAGTTCCTAAGCAATGTTTCATTCTCATTATACTATTTTGAATGGAGAATGAAGAACATGTAAATACTGATAAATTATTTAATCCATCAGAGACCACAATTTAATTCGAAAACAGATACTGAGTTCATGTCTTTTAATTTGATGTCTATAATTACTTTTTCATAAGACTACAGGTGATTTGCTGAAAAGGGTCGTGCTTGCTGACAATTACTTTGCTTAGAAATATGCCCTGTACTCCCATTTCAAACATTGCATCAGTGAAAAAGAAAGAAAACATTTCATTGAAAATTCCCTTGTGCTTTCCACTCCATCAATACTATGATTAATTTTCTTCACAAAGAATGGGGTGTCACCAAAATTTCGAAAATATTTTTCAAGTGTTTTTCATTAAAGAAAGGATAATTTTTTCTGAGGCTTTTATCTTGGATAACCCAAGCTAACTTACAAATGCATTTTTGTGTAGTTTTGGAAGTATCTTCCTCTGCTTGTCATTACATTTTTCTAATTTTTGCCAAACTGATTTTGAAATTGTAAGATGATAATATAGCTACTTAAAAATCAATGCATGTCTAGCAGTATTAGTCAAGCAGGCAGAATTTGCCGTAGTTTAGGTTGTGAAATATCTTTTAATGTTGTGTTAACTGCATGTAAACACTGTATCCAGCACAAACATTCTAGAGGGAAATATTGTGATTAAGTTATCTATTTGTATAAGCTTTTGAGAATTCTCAGTCTATCATATTCTTTTCCTCATTTACTTCTCACTGTCTGGAGATGATTGATAATATCCTACTATCTGTTTTCAGGATGTTGAAATTATAAAATTACAACATTGTGCTTTTTTGTTTAAGCCTAAATGCTTCAATAATTGATGGCCTTCTGGTAGCAGTGAAAAGTAACAATCCTGTAACTAGTGCTGTCCTATGGTAGTCTCTCGGAGGTAATATAGGCAGAGAGTTTGGATAACCTACAATATTTAAATTTAAGTATTTATTTATGTTATATAAGTATAAATTATTTATATTAATATTAAATTTAAATATTTAAGTGCCTTCTCTCCAATTTATACTGATCAAGAGGAAAGTTGGATTCAACTCCATGTTTGCTTGAAGAATGCACGTACATAGAACTACTACAAAGCAGTTTTTAATAGGTCGATTTTGTGGTCAATGATGTGATTTATTTAATTGTGGAAGAAAGGACTTGGAAGTTATAAAAGCAAAAAAACAAGTGACATTTCACATACACGTTAGCTCATTGATATCTAAGCACATATGAATCAGCAATTTTTTTTGATTGCTTGCTTTGTCTTTTCTATATGCTACATAATGGAGTAATCTGGGCTATAAATCATTTCAAATTAATTTGAATTTGATTCAGTCATTTTCTTCAAATTCTTATGACAATGCAGGTGGCACTTGACAGTCCTGATGATAGGAAGATGACAAAGAAAAAAGAAAACAGATGTTACAAAAGAATTTTCAAGATCACCCAGAAAAGCTTCCTTTTCCCATTCCTCACTCTCTCATTACCTTTCTCCAATGGCACCTAAAATAATAAGAGGATGAATTAGGCCCGTGAATGAGCCCAGTGAGTTCTCACCTAAGAAGACTTCTTGGGCCATCGACTTTAGCAGGGACATTTCAAAGCCAGTCCTGTCAGACTAACGGCTGCATCTTCTGAGTAGCTCTTACTTTTCTAGTCACATAATGGTCACTTTTCTAGTCACATAATGGCCACATAATGGTCACAGAATGGTCACCACCCTTCTTGAAAAATATATTTTATTAATTTTTAATTTTTTTTATTATAAAAGGAACACACCTAAAAAAAATGGTCAAGGATATAAATATGTAATTAATGACAGAAGAAATACAAGTGGCTATAGACCTTTTGAAAAGCCATTCATGTCCAGTTAAAAATGACAAAATGATATTGGACATTTTCCCATCGCCCAGAAATCACCCCAAAGCAACAGGGAAACAAAAGCCAGACATGCCCACTCCATCTTTGATTAAACTAACAAACTTAAAACTCAGAGTCACAAGTAAGACAAAAGGCTGCTTAAAAATTGTGATGGGCAACAGAGATGTGGGAAGATATCAAGTCTTGCCTGAAGCTGCAGACCTTAAGAACAAGCTGCAGAATAATTATATTTGCAGTGGCACCACCCAAGGAGAAAAACAATAGGCACTCATTTGCCACAGTGGGAATTGAGTGCAGGAGTCAGTAGCAGGGACCTCCCTGAATTGTCTTTCATAGGAGATATAAAAAATATAAGGCAGTGTGACAAAACAATAAATTATACAGAGAAGGCACACTTCCCAGAAGCAGTTTGTAAATGAGGCAGTAGGAGAAGAAAAATTGGCTGCTCCATGAGTAATTCTGCAGGATAGCTCTCAGTTCACTCAAAATTAAAGGCCAAAAATATTCACTCACACACATACCTTATGGCATTAAAATATTTTTTTTTCTGGAACAGAATCATGGCACCATGTCCACAGAAGTGTCAAATAAATGATCCAGCATGATTTCACCTCATTCGAATATAACTAATGATCAAAAGAGAATCAGCATACGATATTAGAATGTTTACAGGGGAGTGGGGAGTGAGAAAGAAATAAGGAAAAACAAATGACAAGGACATAAAATTTGCCAGAAAGCAAGCCTCTAGTTAATAGGTGAAAATTATATTGCCACGATATCTAAGAACTTAATTAAAGCTGTCTATTTCTAACAGTATGAATGACTAGATGCCTTGTCTGATCCTCTCATCAGAAACAACTAAATATGCTGCATGAAATATAAATTAAAAAAATATTTGTCAATAAGCTGACAACAAAATATAACATTCTCAGACACCAAAAACTAAGTAAAAATGGGAATCCAGAGAGTTAAGTGGGTCACTGAAGTTGGCTTTGACCTGAGTAAATCTGTAGAACCACGTTATTTTTTTGTCTTTCAAGATGTAGGAAAAAAGAGAACAAGACTAGATGTGCCACAAGGTTCTCATAGAAGACTACCTCCTAAGAACATGATACTTCGAGTAGTGTAATACTGATATAAAACCGAACTGGTAAAAATTAACCACTCAGCTATTGGTGTCAATAAAGTGAGGAAAAACTAAACTCTTCCTTAAGATTCCATAACTACAAAAACTCCTCACGTGTGTTTGAAGCTCTAATTCATACTATGTGTGCAGCAAAACAAAACAAAATGAAATAACCCTACACTGATAGTTCTTGAAATATTGCTCTTGCAGCTGCCGTATTAGCATCACCAGGAATGTTGTCAGATATGCCAAATTTGTGCCTCGCATTGGAACAACTGAATCAGAAACTCAGGTGTTGGGACTCGGGAATCTGTGTTTTTAACAAGCCTATCAGTGGATTTTGATGCACGCTAAAGTTTCAGAAGCATTACCTTAAACTAAGATTTTAGTTTAAATTGCTGTTGGGTTGATACACTAAACAGTGCAAAACATTGACGAGAGAAAGTAAAATACACCTAAAAAAACGAAGAAAGTACCATGTTCATAGATTAGAAGACTCAATATTATTAATCTAGAAAACGCAATTGTTAGAAGACTGAATTCTTCACAACGGACCTATAGAGTAATACGATCTCAACCAAAATTCCAACCTACTTTTTATGTAGATATTGATATTCTGAACCAAAAAAAATTTGGGCACACAGAGAACCTACTATATCTAAATCAATTTTCCAGAATAAGAGAAGAATAGGAGGATTTTCCTAACTGATATCAGGGATTACAATAAAGTTAAGTTCATCCAGACTGTATTCGATTGGCATAGTGATGAACACATAGGTCAGTGGAACAGGATAAGGGTCCAGAAATAAGTCCATGACCAACTAATAATTGACAAAGGTACCAAGACAATTCAATGGATAAAGAATAGTACTTTAATAAATGGTACTAAAAACATCAAAGAGACATATGCAAAAATACCAACAATGACCTTTACCTCCTACCACCACACTCAAAAATTAACTCAAAATAATTGATCTAAATTAAAATTAAAGTTACAAAACATCTAAGAGAAAACTCTTTGTGCATTTATGTTATGAAAAGAGTTCTTAGATAAGACACAGAAACAGATCATAAATTAAAATCCATGAATTGTACTTCATCAAAAATGTAAATTTTGACTCTTGATATGCTTTTATTTAATCATTCCCTTATTCTTAGCTGTTTAAGATGTTTTGCTTTCTTTGTTTGCTAGTATAACTAATTATTTCTTCAGGATACATTTCTAGTAGAAGAATACTGGGACAAAGAATTTCAGCATTTTTAAGGCTCTTGTTTCCAGAAAAGTTGTACCAATTTATACTTCCAGAAAAGTACCAATTTATGTCAAACTGTCTTCCAGAAAAGTTGTACCAATTTATGCTTTTAGGAGCATTACATGAGAAGTCCCATTTCAACATATCCTTTAACAATATCTTAAACATTTCTAAAACATCTGACTATCAATATGGAAATCATGGCTGCAAATGGAAAATGGAGAAGAAAAGAGAGGGTAGCTTATTTTCATGTGAGAAATCTTGTTGCTTCAAACCTTGTAGCATTAAAATCAATTCCACCCTTGCTCACAGATCCTCACGACTTCCTTAAAATATCAACTCCCATGTTCCTTACAATCACCAGTATTATCTTGATAATATGTCTTAAATCAGAAGACGCTCAAGAACCAGACACGATGTGCTAGAATTTAGCAGTTTTGTTTTGGGGTTCTTTGGAACATTTTCTTGCCTGTCACATGTTTTTACTTGGTATTAGGTATTAAAGTTAATATTCCTGGTTGCATTTCCTTTCCCATAAATAATCAAATAAATTTAAAAGTTTTTCAAATAGCAATATTCTCAATTCAATTGAATACTAGTGAATAAAGACAAGTAACAGTTACTATGACATAAAATCAATGGGATACGAGATGGTCCATGTTAAAACACTGAGCACAGCAAGCCAGCCTTTTGGCTGTTTGAGAGTTATATTGTTCACTTCACGAGTCCCCTGAAGGTCGCTTCATAATCAGGTAAAACTAGGGAGCCGTCTGCTATAGAGAAATGAAGGGGCCCTTTGAAGTTAGCTCAACAAAAGGTATGTTGTTTCGAGAGCCTACAGGAGTTTCACGTTAGATAAAAATCCTAGTTTAGCCCCAAAGACTTGGAATTAATAAGTCATTGGCATCCTCACCCTCTAAACGTACATATGAAAATAGCATGGGCCTCTGCCCATACATCTCCATAGAGATGTGATAATAATTCACATCTGGTTACAAGCAAGCAGGGCTTTTGCAGCAAGAGCTTGACCACAGCTTCGTCCTTCTTTTTCTCTCAATCCAGTTTCATAACTAAACTCCAGCAGCTTATAGATTTGGTTTGTGCCTTTTTCTCTTCATCCCCTTCTTTTGGATGTAGGCTTTTACATACACAAGAACTGACATGATAATTTAGATCTGCATCATTTTCTTAATCTTTTCATTTCACAGGAGAATTTGTGGAATGTGTTGAGGGTGAGGGGTTGTATTGTTTGCAGGAATATGGAGGATGTGTTACTAGCACTCAGTACCTCGGTTACTTCGGTCTGCACTTAAACAATGATTCGTCATTGTGTTTATTTTGCATGAATAGAACATGTTGTTTGTCCTCTGCCAGTTTATAATGTGTTGCAGGCAAATAGAAGAATCCATTTCCTTTTTTTTTTTTAAACCAAAGTGCTCTATACTAAATTTGTTTCCTTTTCCTTATTGAAAACACTTATAAGAATGTTCACTTACACCTTCATTGGGAAAACACTTCGATTAATATGTAGTTTTGTAGGCACTGCTAGGGTGGGGAGTCATGGGATGGCAAGTAGAATTTAAAAAAAAGCTACGTCTATACGTGGTTTCTTTGCCAGTAGGTTTCTTTCTAAATAGGAAGGTTGGTGCCATAACCAATAACTATGCAGACTCCGTGTGGCTGAATGGTGGTGCTGCAGGATGCTTGTGTCTCTGTGTCCCCAATGCCATGCGAAGATGGGGTGAACACCATTATTTGACAGAGACTGGCTGAAGAGCTATCTCTGTTCTCTTGCCTTCTTCCAGAAAGCACAGCTGGACCCACAGAGAATCTGGGCTTCAGAAAAGGGAGCTTGTTCTGTTGTTGCTCTCTCTTTCTTATATGATAAGCCAGAGAGCAGTCTTGAATGAAGTTTGGGCTCGAGCTTCTGGCAGCTTTAGCTTAGGTGCCAGCTGTTTGAAAGAGAGTTCTGGAAAATGCCAGCTTCATATCACCTAGAGAACTTGGGGCTGTCAGATCAGTGAGAGGTTGAATTTGGGCATAGCCTTTCTCTTGCTGGCTGTGAAGTCTAGGGTGCCGGT
The DNA here is from genome assembly GCF_004115265.2 of Rhinolophus ferrumequinum. NCBI lineage: Eukaryota > Metazoa > Chordata > Mammalia > Chiroptera > Rhinolophidae > Rhinolophus > Rhinolophus ferrumequinum. The sequence continues at coordinate 65,695,133 of NC_046289.1, forward strand.
GAGAGATACTCCTGGGGTTATCCATCAGAGAATCCTGCTTGTCTCCATGTCCATCTCTGAATTGAAATATTGTTGCTAATAACTATCTTCTTGATAAACCTCTGAACTGGTGTAATACCATACAATAGATAAATGTGATTGAATTTTTAAAATTAGAATCAGCTATGATTGAAGTAGAAGTCTGTGTCATGGTATGTTGGTAAATACTTGACAACAGGCTGGGGTGGGGGTGAAGGGTAGAAAAGTCGAGATTTGTGGATTTGCCAATTTCCTTTGTGTAAATACTCTGATAATGGCCAATTTCAAGCTGCCAACTAAGATCACCGAATGCAGAATTCAGAAGAAATGCAGCCAGCCGCTGCAAGCTAGTAGCACTAGCCAGTACCCCACTGATACCGCGTATTAGTTCGGTCATCTTTCCGATGACCCAACAGCTAGTTATAGCTTTATTCACTGGGATACAGCAAGCCAGGGCACTGTGTTTCCATTTGAACTGTGATGACTTATTTTTGATGTTCAGCTGTGGGACAGTATTTTATACTTCAGCCTTTTAAAGATCCTATTTTTATCAACAAGGAGAGAGGAATAAAATAATTTTGCTGAGAAGAAACAATTCTGTTGTGCCAACTATGGTTATTATCTTTAGATGTGTTGGAATGGAATCATCCTATTTCAGCTACACTATAAAATCTTCATCTAAAAAGGAATGCTTGGCCTGAAACCTATCACTCTTAAGTAACTACAGCCCATCTTTGAGTGTTTTTCAGGCCACCTCTCTTCTTTTTTTTCACTCAAAATCAGGTGAATTCTACCTAGGAGATAGCGTACAAAATTAAGAAAGAGTGAATATTAATTCAATGTCTAAATTGTGGGTGGCCCTCCTGAGGTCTCTATACAGATCTCCCCAATCATAACATTCCCAGAGAGAAAGATAGTTTATCTTGTTCAGTAGGATTTAGCAGCTATGGGCCTATTGGGCAAGAGAAGTTAGGGGAGAGAAGCTGAGCCAGGGAGGCTCCAGCTATGGCCTAATAACCCCAACTCTAGGCCCCAGGCACCAGCTGACCTCTGGGAAGGAGAGTTTGGCATTTTCTTTTAGTCTCGGCTCCAGGGTCAGCTCACACTGGCCAGTCTTTTCAGGGCTGTCTCTTTACTTGACTGGCCTTATCCCAATTTTTTTTTCTTATTTAGGGAATTTCCCTTTTCCCCTGTATGTCCTAATAGGGAAACCTCCCTTTATCCTTGCTCAACCTTCCACTGACTTTTTTTGAGACAACTTAACCAACCTCCCTTGTCTTTTCTCACTGAAACATCCTCTCTCTGCATGGTTATTTATGCCCCCGAGCTGATAAATGGTTCTGTTGTTTGATATTTGTATGTTGTAAGTATCCAGCCCTTAACTGACATTTTCGAGGGGCATCAGTGGGTCTGATTCCTTGGATCGTGACCCTCTTTGTCTAGACCAGGACATCACTAGGACTTGTAAGGCATCAGCTGATGTCCAAAAGAGAAGGTGGGTCAGCGTGAATGACAACACGTTGTACTCTAGCAAGCATCTAAGATTGTATATCGTTTTTGCATAGAAGAGAATCCTCCCGCAATTTTGAATGCAGAGTGAGAAACTAATGGTCTGGAAGGGCAGAGAACCAAAGGAATGAATTGCTGGGCTTTGGTGTTATACCAACTGCCAATATTTTAATTTTTGGTCTGACTTTTTCATCTAACGACTTCCAGACCTGACCCTTGCTCTCTCAGCTGTGCTGAGCTGAGATTACTCACTGCATTTGACTTTATTTGTAGCATGTCAAGATCTTGTGCTTCAGTTTCAAGGTCCCTAGAGTCCTTTGAGCTGGCTGCAGAGTTATAGAAAGTAAATGAAAGACAAAATTGTAAGGAAATAAGTCCTTAGACATCCTTCTTGCCCCACCCTAAGAAGGACTTATTTCACCTCTAGGCAGTGAAGACATGTGGGAAAGAGAAAAGAGGCCACAGTAACAACTCACAAATCTCTCCTAGTGCTGACAAGGGTTTTTCTAGTTCTTCTCTGAAAACGGGTTCCTTTGAAGGTGTGGGCTAATCACTTTCCCTGCTGATATTGTCTCTACTTAAGAGTTTAGGGGAACTCCATGATGTCAATACGACATTGCAAAATCAAATACTATGTCCAATCTACGGGATGATTGAGTGAGCTATGGAAATGAGGTATCCACGTGCTAAACCTGAGAGAAGGTTAGTTGTGGTTTTATTCAACACTTTGGCTTATGTCTCCCAAAGGAGCAAGTGAAACTCACCCCAGTGATCTTTACCCTCAAACACTGTTCATTGCTTCCCATTTATTAAACAATTGAAGACCACACATCTGAGTCCTGACCTCACTGAACTTGAATAGTCCAGCCATGGGTGGTACTTTATCCAATATGGAACAGTGGATATCTCAAGAAGACTTTCCAAGTTGTAATGGCAGAGATTACAACTAGAATTCAGGCAATCTTGATGATCCAGGACTATAGACAATCTTAGACAAGATACACATTCTATGGCAGTTACCCTATCTCTCTCTCCCACATGTGTGTCTCTAGAAGCTTCATTTTCTTATCTCACTTAGAGAGAGTTTACATGTGAGAATTCTCAAAATCTAATATACATCGAGATACAGATCCTTTTTCTAGGACAAGTTTACTTGCACAAGGTTTCAGAAGCATTTTGAAGTTAAATGTTAGTTCTTTGCTCAATGTAAGAATGGAAGGGTGCCTTCCTAATGTAAGGACTGCCACTTATTTTCACAAACACCAGCAACACGTGCTACCCTAGACTCCCAAAATGCATGAGTTTTATTTTCAGAGATGCTGCCCTGAATCATTTTGGGAATGAAAGAGTATGTAAGTAAATAAAATATTTCCAAGAGTCATTAGTCCATCTCAGGAAAAGAGTGTGGAAGTCTGCATAACTTTTCCCCTAATTACACCCATTCTATGGTAGGTAGAACTTTTAGACTGGAGTTACTCACTAAAATGCAGTCACTTTGTTGATGTCTATATTTGCTTGTTGTGTGAATGTTGACAAGATAGAACGGAGCAGTGTGAACTAAAACTATCTCAAAAAAGAACAAGAGCAAAGCAAATCCAGGAAAATGTGACTTGGGTCAGGAAAGGAAGAGGGTGGGTGACGTATGTAGAAGTTGACATTGTCAAAAAAAGAATGGTCAGACGTCCAGGAGGGAACGTTCCTCTGAAAGGATTAGTGGCTGTAAAAGAGTGGTAATGACCTGTGGTGAAATTCAGGAGAGGCACCATTTTAGCTTTACAGTGCTAAACTCTGAGCAGTGTATGGGGTGGCGGCTGTACCTTGCATGGCATCTGTGGTCTGTGCCCTCTAGGAAAGGGGGTTCTTGGATGAGAAACAACTTGCACAGTGCCTGACGCTCTGAAAACTTACTAAACACTAGGAACAGAAAGACCGTTCCCAAGGGCAATCCACAAAAGAAAATCTTGCTTACTCTTTGTTTGGTAGCAGTAGAACTCACTAGAAGCTAAAAGACCGAGTTCCAACTTCTGCCTCCAGAGACTGTGTCTGGAATATTTTTCGCCAGAAACTGTGGGCGAGAGCTACAAATGCTAATATGGCTGTTCTTTCTTACCGAGGCTGTTGAGCAAGCCTCACCCCTCTAAGTGGGGAAAAAAGGAGTTTATATTGTCATCACTTATCTTTAATTTAGCGGCTTAAAAATTAAATATTTATTAATAAGCTTTTATATACTTCCATTTCCATTTTGAAAATATGCTCTTAATTTCCTAATTTTGTAGGCATGGGGATTCAGAGGCTTTGATAATGTCATATCCAAATATAACAATATGTTGCAAAGCTTCAGTTTATTTCTTATAAGAGGATTGGCATGAACCAAACAATTAGAGGGATTGTGTGCCTCTGTACATCCTGGTGCCAAGAGGAGCAAAGAGAGAGAGAATGAGATTTGCCAGTGGCATCCCTGTCCATTAGCAAGCAAACCACTAATCTCATGCTGTTCTCTACTTTCTGTGTATTCGCTGGGGGGAATAGAGCTTATCTCTCCTATAATATTTCTGGAGGTTATGAGTAATAAAAAGGATAACGGAAAAGCGGTCATTTAAATTGTATATTCTGTCACGTGGCCTTAGTAGTCTTCCTCCGGTATTTTTTTTTTTTAACACATAAATTAAGAAAGTTGCCTCTGATCTCTTTGAATTGTCCACAGGCAGTATAAATACATGCCTTTCTTTGGTGGGAACTGAGTAAATATTGTGGACTTACTCACGAAGTAGAAAAACATGTAATCATGGCGGCAATTGTGGGTGAGAGATAAATATTGTTACAACCAGTATTTGCAAAGTGATTTACAATTTGTGAAGCACTTGTGTATCCTTGTTTACATTACGCTTTCAGGTTTCCTGAAGAGTACTCATTTTTATTTAATGCAATGTCCCTAGGGGAAGCTTGAGAAAAGCTCATTCCCATGAATGAGATCTAATCACTCTTCTGTTTTCCTATTGCTCCATTCCACCAGAGACCTTGTCCAGAAAAGAGCTAGGTGTTTATATCAGTCAGGAGAGACTAGCTTAGCTGCAATATAACAACCCTCTCAAATCTCTTATTAACAGCAAAGGCTTATTCCTCACTCATGCTTTGACCATCACAGGTCAGCTGGGGACCCTTCTCCACATGCTAACACTCAGGGGCACAGGCGAATGGGGACTTCACAATATGGAGCGTGATCAGTCATTGTGGCAGTGGTCGGCATTGTTGGAAGTCACACAATAGCTCTTCAAGATGTCCATGAGGATGTGACACATGTCACTTCTACTCATTTTGTGCCTCTGCCTGTCCTGGTGCCAATAGGTTTCATTGGCCCAAACAAGTTACTTAGCCACACCCAACTTCAAGGATTTGGGAACTGTAATCCTACCATGTGCCAGGAAGAAAGTGAACTGGAAATATCATTGAACAATACTAATGATGACCAGAATTTTATTGACGGGCCTGGACCTTGGATAAATCATGAAGGAAGATCATTTTCTCTGGGTGCTCCTGACTCTGTGTCCTTTATCTTCTCTGTTCCCTATTCCTTCTCCTTGTCCATTCAGTTACGCAGAGCCCTTTTCTTCCACCATTAGAATTGGGGACTATTTGATGTTTTAGCTACTTCGTGTAATTTTAGAATCGATGTTATATCTTCAAGATTATTTCTGTTTTTTAGCTTTCTCCCTGATAACGGAATTAAAGCCTTTCTCCCAGTAATAGGTGGGTAGAGTTTCTTTTCCTATGGAGCAGCGTTAGGGATTGAGGGGGCAGATGCAAGAGAGAGATCTCCTGAATTCACACCCTATGTGAATTTGTCAGGGAGATTATAACCAGCTGAGATGATACAGTCCCTTTTCTCAAAGAGCTTACATTATAGTAGGAAAGGAAACAAAAATAAACACAAAACTACATCTAAAAGCCAAAATAACCCCTTTACCCCCTCCCCACAAAAACATATAAAGCATGTTTTACTATTTGATAGACAGAATAAGATGTCCACGTGCTAAACCCCAGAACCTGTGAATGTTATCTCATATAACAAAACAAATGGACTCTGTCGATGTGATTAAGTTAGGGATCTTGAGAGGGAGAAATTTCCTGGAATATTTGGATAGGCCCAGATAAATCACATTGGTCTCTATAAGCCCGAGGCAGGAGAGTCAGAGACAGAGAGGATGTGGCCACAAGAGAAAGAATGTGAGTGACCCTTAGAAAATGGAAAAGGCAAGAAACATATTGTCCCCTAGAGGCACAAGAAGGAACACGGTGTCTGCCAGCACCTTGATTTCAGTTCTGTAAGACCCATTTCCGACTTTTGAGCTCCAGAACTTAGAGATAATAAATTTCGGCTGTTTTAAGCCACTAAATTTCTGGTAATTTGTCACAGCATACATAGGAAATTGATACATAGAGACTTTAAAAAAAAGTGTTTCAGAGCATGGGCTTCAGTGTCAGACAGCGATGAGTTTGAATCCTAGGTGAGCCAATTACTCACTGTGGGTATTGGGTCAATATACACAACTTCTCTGCTCATTTAGGTTACTCATTGGTAAAAGCAGGGCCAAGTTAGCCTCTGCATATGAAGGTTGTTGAGAGATTAAATCAAATGTTATTTATTTGACCCATGGTATAACCTCATTGTATGTTAAATACAAATACAGACTCATAAGCATGACTACCAGGATGTGGCAATACGTACAAAGATAATAATAAAGCTTAATATCCTCGTAGAAATCTATATTTTCCAGAGTGTATTTAATTATATAAATCTCATGTACTCCTTAGTTAAACTTCATGGGATAGATTAGAGCTAGCAAAGGGCCAAATGGAAAATAGCCTAGAATGATTCAAGACATGCCATGACTGGGATAGATGGCTTCGTGGAGGTCAGGTGACACTTAAGCCATTATTGTTGAAAGATCTGCATTTCAGTTTAAAAATACCTATTGGACCCAAAATGTGTATTATACACCTGCTCAGCAGCCCACACTATGTCAGGCCCTGAAATGAAGGTTTCAAGGTTGTCGAAGAGAAGCGCAGTGTATTAGACAAGAGAATGGCATTTGCTTGGCTGACATAATGTCCTGCCCATCATGCTTTAGTGAGAACCACTTCTCACAGCCAATGCTGTTCCAAGGTTTAAAATGTTGTCTCTTGTAGGAAGATTGGTTTGCAATATCGGCAAAAAACGTTTTTTCATTGTTTCCAAAAATTGAAGTATATTATGGCTATGGAGAGTTAAGAAGAATTCAAATGAGACTAAAAGGCATTGATGTAGTCTGAATGTTAATACTCATGGTTAACTGCATGCATTTATGTATGACATAGACCAGGGTTCAAGCCCTGGCTACTTCTTTACTACCTTGTTTCCCCGAAAATAAGACCTAGCCAGACAATCAGCAGTAATGTGTCTTTTGGAGCAAAAATTAATGTAAGACCCGGTCTTATTTTACTATAATATAAGACCGGGTCTTATATAATATAATATGATATGATATGATATGATATGACATGACATGATATGATATGATATGATACAATATGATATGATATAATATAATAATATAGTATAATACCGGGTCTTATATTAATTTTTGCTTCAAAATACGCATTAGAGCTGATTATCTGGCTAGGTCTTATTTTCGGGAAAACAAGGTAGCTGTGTGATCCCAAGAAAGTTGCTTAACTTCAGTGCCCTCCTGTGAAATAGGACCAAAATAGTTTGACAATTATACCAGCACTGAAATGTTGTGCATTATAATAATTATTCCAAGCCAGAACTTAAAAAAAAAGACATTACTAAAATAACAGATATTAAAATGACATTTCTTTAGAGCAATGTATTAGGAAAGGGTTTTCTGTTCCTTTGTCCTGTTTCTAAAACCATCCTCAAAGCACATTTTCTCTCTCATATATCTCTAATATCTACTGGGGTGCCAAAAAATTGTATACACATGACTTATATTCATCTTCTACTATCGGTGTATATTGAGTATTATAATTTTAATACAGTTTTTTCCTTTCTTAAAATGTGTATACATTTTGTTGGCACCCTCTGTATATTTGTCCCTTTCTGATTTGGGGGCGGGGGGCAATCAAGAAAACAAAAGAGCTCTCTATCCCTTTGATTTGAGGAGTAAAATAAAGGAAACAACAAGAAAGCCACAGGGTCTTACTTAGTTTAAAGGAAAACTTTATTGTTGTTATGCTTTGTTTTGATTTTTCTTCTTTTAGAAATAACTTCCAAATCTCTTGTTTAAAACAACCCTCCACCTTTTTTTTTAATTATTATTTAATTTTTTCAGTCTCCAGATTAGAAATACTTTATATCTATCTCCTGGCTGGTACTACAAAACTTCCCACTCCTGGTTCCCAGACACTTGTTAATCATTTAATTGCCAAAATCCCTCTTCAAATTTGAGGACACCATGAGCTTGGACTTCTTTGGCTTTCTTCCTCCCACTTTTGCTGCTTTTTATGTAACCATTTCCAGGATGCCTCACACCGATTCCTGTATGGTTCCTCCTACAAATTTGTTTTGAGCCTGAATACTTTTCATTTAGGACCATTCCATGTTTCCTACTCCTTCGCCAATTTCAGCCTAATGCCCTAGTGTTCTTTCCATTCCATGAACTGGGTGACAGCTGACAGGAGGTGAGTAATAGACGGCCATTCACTTCAAACCATGGTCTTACAACATTGAGAGCGACGGTCTTGGAAAACAAAACAAAACAAAACAAAACAATGAGCCTTCTATCTTGTGAGGTCAGCTCTTTTCTCTGGACCTCCTCCTGGGCAATGGAAACACTCCCAGCAGCAACTTATCGATATGCTGTTAACTGGACTGGGTTCCCTCTGCCTGTTTCTAACAGAATGTTTCTCAGAGACCAGACGTGGCTCACTACTCTGCCAGGCTCTGTGTGAGTGATAGTGTGCCTGCATATGTGTGTCTCTTGTCTCTGTGATTTTTAAGAAGGTAAAAAAGGTAAAAAATTTTTAAGAAGGTAAAAAACAAGAATGAGGACCCTAGTGGAAACTGAGTAAAGCTCGGTGTGGAGATGTATCCAGGGGTCAGAGATGCTTTGTTCCTTAATTTTGCTTCTAAAGAGTGTCCTCCACTCGTGATGAGTTTTGGAGATGATGCTACGTATGAATGCCTACACTGAGCCTGTACCCCACACTTGGAACCTTCCTCCTCAGTGCTGTGTGGATGCACCCCAAACCCAGTCTAATCCTCCCAGAAGACACAGTGTTTGAGAAAACTCACTTTAGAATTACCCATAGAAAAATATGAAAGTAGTCCATAGTTTTATTTAAAAAATAAATTAGCTACATTTTAATGGGTCACAGTATGGTATGTGTTTAACTGGCTCACCTTTGAAATTTAGATCAGCTCCATTAAATATAAGCAATTGTCTCCTTTAGGCTAAATATTTATTTTACAGTACAGAAAACTATAAAGGATTTCTAAGCCTCCCAAATAAAACCACTTGGGCTGTGTGTTCATTGCCAACTATTGAATCTTTTTGCTAACTATTGAGTTAAGGGGAAATATTAGGAGTAGAGACAAAATTTGACTGATGAATCCTGTAGAAAATATGTGGCTTGAAGTTGATTCAGAAATTATGGTGAGAAAACATGTGGCATTCCTGTTGCTTCACCTTACGCCTCCGCCATGGAGATTCTGCTACCCAAGTTCCACGTATCTATTCATAAGCATCCTTCTCAACAGAGTGGTCAAGACAGGACACTTACACCTCAAGACATGACTGAACTGTTCATCTAAAGGTTTGAGATGATTGTCTCCACTGAGCTGGTAGGATTTTGACCTGAAATAACTTTATCAGTTTTTCCCAGGCACTTCTATCTCCATCACACACCCATTTCTAGAAACTTGAGCTCTGGGGCTCTATTTTAATTTCTCGCTTTTCTCTAACTTAATTGGGAGGGAGAATTTGGCATCATTGAAAATGGAATGAAAATGGAATGTGTTCATGCTTCAAGCCTCAAATTGGGCATCCTGTCTCCCAGGAAGTCTATTGGGAACCTCCAAATTTACTTAAATGACTCTTAAGATATTCCTCCACTGTATCATTTAGAACAGTATATTGGAATAATTGGTCCATCTATGTGCCTATCACACCTGGATAGTATGGCCTTTGAAGACAGGTAGCATTGTACTCTTAATGAGGTCCAAGCTGGAACGGAACCGGATCTGTGCTTGCCTGCCTAGAGACCAATAGTGTGAGCTCCTTAGCTGTCTGTTTATGTAAGTGACCAAGAAGCCCCTTTGGAAAGAAATCATCCTAAGAGAAGAGGAAACTGAGATACACCCAGTTCATGTCAAGAGCATCGATACACTGTAATTGTACCACAGATTCTCAGCTCCTTTAAGTTTGTGCCTGAGATTTAGGATAAATTTGATTTAAAAAATAAAAGCAAGTTAAAACCAAAAAGAGTTGTTTTGCTGAAATATCTTAAGTATATTGAGAGTTCCAGGTTTGGGCAACACGAGTGCCAGAATCTCGGGGTAACATTGAGCCCTAGCAGTCTCTGTGCAGACCTTGGGCACAGGTGGAGATGGGGACCCCAGCTCTGTGGCTTTGGTCTGGAGAGGAGGAAAAGAACAAACATCATACACAGATGTGTATAGCACAGATGTTCAGGGCACAAAGAACCTGCTAGTCCCCCATCACTGACTTCTAGAAATGTCTGGGAGGAACTTGAGAGGTGTTTGAAGTTCCCCCAAAATGTTAGAGGTCAGAACTAGGGAAATACTGGGTTCTGACTACTGTTTCCTCATTTTTTCCTTCAGGTAGGACGGCCTAGAAAATACATACATTGTGTGGTGAATTCTTTGTTGTCAAGGACAGCATCTTACAGAGAGAAATTTAGAGTTTTGAATTGATTAATTATTGGCAATAGTCACCATTATATAAAGCTTTGTTACTAATTTCCATTTTGAATAAACACAACTTATTTCAGTTCCAGAATGATTTCTCAGGCCCTAGGCAAATAGGCCTGGAATTGATTTGCATAAATATGCATTAAGCTCACATTGGGAAAAGGTCTTCGAGTCAAGACAGCATGATGACTCCATCAGAAATCTCACTTTTAGAAAGTACATTTAGACATTTCATAAACCTCTACTGTCCATAAGGAAACACTCTTGTGCACAATGCTGGCAAGCAAAATCATTATTTCCAGTAAACTATCTCTTCTAATACACAAACATTTCTGTTCTTGGAACAATCTCAAATTACTTTTCAAGGGTAAACTGCAGCAGAGTGAGGTCTCGTTTTCTGTAAGACTTTGTGTTCTGAGGCTTTTTAAATTGACATATATATATATATTATATATGGTAATAGATATATTATATATAAAATCAAGGTATCCTTTTATGTTTTAACCTGACCTTGACTGAGACGACGGGAGGAAACTTTTACTATTATAAGACAAGTGGTGGAAATTTTACGGTGGGTTGTGGCTTCTCAGGACTGGCCAACTCTCAGATTCTGATAAAGTTGATTATGCAAAAGGTCAGATGATTCAAATCTTCTCCCATAGGAAAGCATTCATTGCAAAATTCTATCATTAAAAGAATTATTTTATAGTAATCCCTCACGTTTATACTTTATACTTTTACATGCCTAATCTCAATGTGTATGGTTAAAATCTTGGTGATCTGTCTTGGTTCTCATACATCTTTGGCTAGGGTTCACTGGTTTTCTATGAGCAGACATTTCAGATTTGGGTAATGTTTTCTAAGATCCCATTAAATTTACCTAAATGGTTTAAGCACAGAAGTTATAAATATTATATACAGTGGACTTATATTTAGCATTATTCAGAAGGTACTTAATTAATCTGTAAATTAATGCATGAGGGCTGTCTCTCCAGCTAGTCTATAGTCAAATATAATCTATAGTCAAACTATCACATTTTCTATTCCCCCTACATTGGCAAACAGCCTGTACCTAAGGGTCAATGAATCAAGTGTGTTGTATATACGCACAGCCTTGGCTTTAGGCATGGAATGTTCCTTTTTGCTGCAAACAGTGTAGAGTAGATCCAGAGTCAGGTTCTCCTGGTGCTTTATGACATTTGCCACTGGAGCTGGTAAACTTCTCCAAGATTAAGATTTAAAAAGAATAAGCTCCCCCAAATGAGGGAGCTTACGATTTCTGCTAAAGTGCGAATAAAAGTTTCAACTAGAATGTTCCCGGCATGATAATTCTGAAAATGAATCTACTCAAGTATCTTTCAGTTATTAATTTTATTTTTTAAAATTATATTTCAATTTATTTTCCACTGCTTCCCAGAGAAACTATGGAACTGAAAGGACAAGGACATTAGAATCATGTAGTCTAGAACCACCTATTCTAGACTTATCATTTTTCTCATTAAAGAGGTCTAGGAGGATATTGAAATCCACAGGAGTAAATCAACACACACAAAAAAAATAATAACAAAGTTATTTTCTAACTCATGCCTGTGATATTATTACATGCATTTTCCTAAGAAAAGTTTGTATTCATAAATGCCAAGAAGTAGAATTGCGTAATGGTATGTTAAATCTCTTCATTGAAAGATACATCTGGGTATACAAAAAAATTTGAAGCTCAGCCAAGATTCTTTTCTTTTTTACACAAAGAAAAGATTTGAGAGATTTGGAAGCAAACCCTTCTTTCTGGGACATAGCTTTGCTATAAGAAAAACAAAATGTTTTCAATTTCTTCCCAGTAATTGCCTTATAAATGGAAAATCTAATCAGAGTGCTCATCCTTTTCAGTCTTCTCTGGTTCTCTGTTGCCTGCAAGATAAAATGAAACTCCTTAGTGTGGCTTATAAGACCCTTTATGATCTGTGCCTGGCACTGTACAAGGTCCCACATGGCTACTATCTAATGTCATTCCTCAAAAAATCCTTATAAAATAATATCACTATGTCCAGTTTAGACTTGAGAAAACAGAGACTCAGAGAGCTTGCTGAAAGCCACTCTGTAATTAGGTTGGCATAGCTAGGATATTTGACATCAAAAATTGTCCAACCATGCTTTGCTAGCTTTCCAACTATCTTGCCTAGAAAAAGATAGATAGATGATAGATAGATAGGTAGATAGATAGAGAGATAGATATGTAGATAAGTGATTTGTCCATTCAAATGGAAATTTGAAGGAAGAAATGGTTTGAGAATACAATGGTTGAAAGATGGTGAAGATGGGCTAACTCAACGATCTTTGTTGTTTCATTCCCATGCCCCGAGTCATGTGAATTTCTAGAGAAAAATTTAAATCCCTTGAGGAAATTTTATGTCTTTTTAGCTCACAACATGTGTTGTGATAAATGGTCATTCCTTTCAGAGTAGTAGATGCCACTAAAAAAAAATTCCAAATATTGTGCAGCGGTACCCCAATGCACTGTGGGCCCCAGGCGAGAGCAGAAGTCTAGGCCTGTGTCATTCGGTAAGGCGGTCACTGTGCACATCTATGTCTGTGTGCACAGGAAATTCTGCTATTTTAAATTGAGATGTGCTGTCAGGGTTCAAAACAGTGGATTTCAAAGACTTAGTAGGAAAACACAGTAAAATAGCTCATTAATAATTTTATATTGATTACATGTAGAAATGATTATATTGCATTGGGTTAAGCAGAATATATTATTACAATTTCACCTGTTTAGTTTTTACATTTTACTAATATAAAACTTCAAATTGTATATATAGTTCACTTTATATTTCTATCGGATAGCTCTCATGTAGGCAGAAGTGGATTCTTTTCAGATTGCCTTCGCAGGAGACTTCAACCTGAAGGAAGTATGGGAAGAGAGAAGCATCTCACAAAAATGCAGAACAAATTTTCATTTTTTTAAATAAGAGGTTCACTGGGGACAGTATATCTCTAACACATGTGGTCTTGGAACAAAGATGAACACAGAGCTGCCAAGAGAACTGGCTGTGGCTTCCAAGAGCTATGATATCCTATGGAGAGCAGGCTGCGTGTCCTAGAGAAGTTTTGTTCAGGTTTTTCTGTTGCCATGTGTTCAAATCAAGGCAGTCTCCATATAGCACAATAATATAAAGAGCAGTAATAAATGCCCCAACGCTCTAAGTAATAATTTTCTGTAATGGATCCTAGATGAGGTAGGACCTCTCATCTGGCTGAGAGTAGAAATCTGTTAGGTATGTCGTAGATGGTCTCCCTTCTGGACATTTTTACTTTCCAGGACTCCCATTAAACTTACTCTCAGTATGTATCTGTCTAACATAAACCATATAAATGTAGTCACTCTAAAGAAATGGCTCAAACATGACAGAAGTTTATTTTTCACTCACATAAAATCCAAAACAGGAGTTTTCAGTTGACGGGAGGTTCTTGTTCAGGTGGTGATTTGGGGGACCTTAGTTCTTTCCTTCTTGTAGCTTTTCTCTCTTTCACATACGACTTCCAAGGTCACAGAGCTCATCTTTATCAAGTCAGACAGGAAAGTGATTAAGGGCCACAATTTCATCAGCTAGAATTTAGGGATAGTCTATCTGTGGGCACTGAAAGAAGAGGACCATTGTGGGAACACTATGCAGTCCCTTACAGGGTCTACCCTTCTTGTTCAGCAAATACCAACTCTTCCAATACATAAAACTCACTCATTGTTCCCCAAGGGAGACAACACAAAGTTTTACACAGCTGCTAGATCCAGCTCAAAGTCTAGGATGTCCAGATCATAGGCAGTCCTGTCATTTTTGATATTGTTGAACTTTGGGCTGAGAAATTCATTTCAAAAGTGGTTTATAAACACACACACACACACACACACACACACACACACACACACACACACACACCTTGTTTCTAATACTAGAACAATGGATTTCTTTGGTAGGTTGAGTCTAAAATAATTTGAGTCAGTTCCTTGACATCATATGGACAAATTATAATTGTTTGTTAGCTTTTCCATTGATTGAGTTGGAATCCTACTAATGAAAACTCCAATGCAATGTTTGTATTTTCTTTGCCACAGGAGCATAGAGAATCACTAACCCACATTTTCCTCCATATTTCATTTTCACTGTCACGCTGCACATTCCAGCTCCAACCTCCAGGCCATTGCAATTTCCAGAAATCATTAGTATGAACACACAATGTGATATATACCAGGGGTGCCAAAAAAATGTATACAAGTGGACACTTTGGTTAATGTTGCTCAGGCAGTAGTTTGCCGTAATCAGAAGTGTCTGGATGCTGATGGTAACCACTTTGAGCACCTCTTGTTATTGCAGAAGTCAAATGTGACTTGTGTTCATCTTTTGTTGTTGGTATGTATTGAGTATTACAATTTTAATACAGTTTTCCTTTCTTAAAATGTGTATACATTTTTTGGCAACCTCTGTAGATGATGTATTGCAGAATTGTACACTTGAAACCTATGTAATTTTACTAACCATTGTCACCCTAATAAATTTTAATTAAAAAAAAAAGAATGGACAAAAACCCTGTCTCAGGGGTTTTGTCTGTTTTTTAAACACTGTTTTGCTTTTCAGGAAGTATGGATCTAGGAAGCAAGAGCAAAAATGAGCAAGCCTTGCTTAAGAAGGCATATCAGCATAAAAGCACAGGCTTCTCCCTCTTTTCTTTTTTAAAAATTTTTATTAAATTTATTGGGGTGATATTGGTTAGTAAAATTGTATAGGTCTCATGTGTACATTTCTATAATACATCATCTATCTATTACATTGTGAGTTCACCACCCAGAGTCAGTTCTTCCAAGGCCAGTGCTCTGTGGTGGTCCACCTTCTCTGTGAAGCCTTCTGAGACTGTCTCAGAAAAGACTTTTTTTAAGATACTAAGTCCATTGTGCACTTGGTGACTCACAGTACATGAACTGGCATTCCCAGTTTTGCTTTTATCACCACTGGGAGAGCACGGCAGCTGTCTCATCAGCCTGACTTTACCTCTTGGGGTTTCTCTTGGACATTCCCAATACAGTGGAGCTTTTCTACTGGCGACAATTCACAGGAAAATAGTTTCTGTGAATAACAAATGATTCCACAAACCACCCAGTTCTAGTCAGTGTGGAAACCTCTGAGTGCAGCGTACAGCACAAAGAAGTACTGCTACTAATATTATATTATTATTATTATTACTACAAAGTGAAATGGAATCAACACCACCCTGTATTTCAAGCATTCTCCTGGAATTTTAATAGCTGATTTTGAAACATGGTTCTTATTCATTTACAAAAGGCAAAGGGAAACTTCAGTAACTTCTCTAAAGCCTTACAGAAAATAAATACAGAATCAGATTTAAATGTCTTGCTGGCCTACTTTTTTCAACGTGTACAGCAACACAATCCAAACAAGTATGGAAAAGACAGTGGAAAATAGCTCCAAGAGCAAAAGTCCAGCCAACGGTTATTTCGTCATAGCTTTCCCTCTGTACCACTTCGGGTTTGGGGCATTTTTCAAAAATTATGTATCCAAAACATATCCTGGAGAGTGAACGCTGTCACTCATTAATTCTGTTAATGACAATTGCACTAACGCCAAGGCATTATGATACCATTAGTAAAGATATTGGTTATTTTAAAAAAAGTTTTATTGTGAGATAATTGTAGATTGCCATGCAGTTGTAAGAGATAATACGGAGAACTCCCGTGTACCCTTTACCCAGTTTCCCTCAATGGTAGCATCTTACAAATGTTACCTCTGCAAAACTATAGTTAAATATCAACCAGGGTGTTGACATTGACACATCCTACTGGTTTTATTCAGATATTCAAATTTCCTCAATTTTACTTATATTCATTAGTGTATATATTTAGTCCTATGTAATTCTATGACATGTGTAGGTTTGTGAATCCAGCACCACAGGCAAGATACAGAACAGTTCCATTACCACAAGGATCTCTTTTATATTGCTCAAATCAAAGGAACATTCCTCATTTAGCAGTTCAAGGGAATATTTGTAACTGAGGTATTATAAAAAGAGAAAAAACGGCCACATCCTGATCTTAAAAACCAGTGATTATTATGCTTTCATAAGAAATGGAATTAAACAGTTCATTTTCTTCCATTTTAATTCACCTTACAATCATTTTGGAGGGATGTGCTGGATAGTGAAAAAAAAGTTAAGACACATGGAGAGAGATATAAATAACCAATAATATTTCAATAAATACTGGAATAGAGTAACATACAAAGAACCAGTAGAAGAAAATATTCAATCAACTAACATTTGCAGTTCTGTCTAATATGCCAAGCACTAGAGAAACAATGCGTTAGAACACATCTATCTCAAGTTTCTCTGGCAGAGAAAATGTGCCTTTTTCTCTTTACTCAATTCTTCCCATCAAAATAACACCAGACCAAACAACACATAAACAGAAAAATGTACAAAGCTGACATAGGTCATGGAGAAAATAAAAGCTGGCAGAGCCCCCATTTGGATTGGAACAAGTTTTCTAAGGGCAAAGAAGTGTGAAATTGTTCAGCAAGTCCCCTATTAATCAATCTGACACACTTGGGATCTTTTATATTTTTACCTCCCACACTTCCACAAGACCATCAAATTTGTCAGAACACTCAGGATTAGATCATTTAATTAAATGAGTGGAAATTTTTTTTTGCCGTGTCATGAGAAATGTGTATGACTTGTAACAATGGATAAACATTATGTGGAGAAAGTAGAATTTAAATCAGGTCCAAGAGTTGGATAGGTAAAGAGCACTGAGCAAGTGTGTCCCTTGAAGGGAAATGAGGTAAGCAGGTGAAGAATGAGCATCGTGATTCAAGAGCAGTGAGACTCCAGGCTGGTGTAGAGCATGGAGTGCAAATGGGGAATTGTGAGAACGCTGGGCTCTGGTGTCAGATGGCCTGGATTCAAATCCTAGCTGCCCCACTTACTAGATGTATGAACGGGAGGTTAATTAACCTTTCTCTGCTTCAAGGCTTCAACCTGTAACATGAGGATAATAGTTATGCCTACTTTATGGGATTATGGCGAGTGCTAAATGAGATAATTTGTAAAAATTACTTTTCAATGTGCCTTGGATTGAAGTGCTTACTTTATTACGACTATCAGTTTTACTGTGTTAATTATGAGACAGTATTTTGTACAGCCTTAAATGTCATCTTTAAAACAACAACTTAGATTTTGACCTATAGACAATGGTGTGCCCATTTTAAACAGAGCAGTAAGTGTTAAGATAAAAGGGTCTTCAGTTAGATAATATTGCAAGAGTATGAACTGATGCAGGGAAAAAAACCTAAGGAAGAAGGAAAATCATCTCAGCGTGAGACAAGGAGAACCTGGTTTAGAATAGAAGACGAGAGAGACTCCAAAGGAAACCTGTTTGGATTTAGGGATTATTGCTACTGTAATGGAGAAGAAAGAAATGACAAACTGGCCCTGTTTCTTAAATTCCAGAAAACAGTGTATCATGAGTTACATATAAAAAGAAAAGGATAATGAGTTTAGTTCTAGAATTGAACTGAAAGTGAGAGTGGAACATTCTGTATCATTTAGGATTCAACCAGAGGAGCAGAATCAATAGGAGAGATATATATCTCACATCTATACTCATATATATCACATATGTTTATTCATTTATATATGTATATATACACACATATATGCATATATACATATATGTATGTATATATATACATATATATATGTGTGTGTGTGTGTGTGTATATATATATGTATATGTATTTATATATATGTATAAAACAGGCCTTCAGGAAAGGGAGATCCCAGCAGGCGGAAATCCCATGAGTTCCAGCTAATGCTTGAAGTCTACAGGAAGGGAAGGTCCAGGGGAAGGGAAAGCATGCAGGCCTGTTTGGTATTTCTGATCTCAGGGAAGGCCTATTCCTTCCTTCAAAGGCTTCCACCTGATTAAGTGAGGACCTGTCTCCCACCTCTGGCCCCAGGATAATCTCCCTTTTGATAAACTCAAACTCAACTGATCTGGGGCTTTAATTATATCTGTAAAATCCCTTCACTGCAGTATCTAGACCATAGTTTGATTGAATAACTGGTAAAAGGTAAGTGCGTATGCAACAAAATGGCCACTGTGTTCCTCCTGCCCTCCAACTCTCCCTGTAGCCTACCCTAATCATAAACATGCTGGAAAAGAAAGTCGGAGGAATGTAGTTCATCCTAGCCAAGTTTACACATCACGAAGTATTCACACATTCCAGTAGAGATGACCTATACATTATAAGGAAAAGAGACTAAAAATTAGTGAAAGATACAGAAAGCTGATGAGGATTTGAGTTGTATACAAAGAGGTGACAGTTGGATTTATGTGACAGGAATTATTCATCAGGAAAGGAGAAAGAAGTAAGCATCAACTTTGGGCAATGCCCACAACTAAACTACATTAGGAAGAACATAAAGAGTAAAGGAGTACATGTAGCTTGTATGGTATGGAGAGAACCATTAAAGGTTAGGATCACAAAGGTAAAAAGAACACATATTGTCAAATCATTGTCCTGCTTGAAACAGCTAATGGACCCTCACTGCCTACAGAATATAAACAGTATATACTGACACTGGTGTTCCAGTTCCTTCACTCTGACCCCATCGAGTTTTCTATCTTCACCTACCGCCTCTCATCCATACTCCTGACCCCTCTGCTCTAACCATATCGGACCACTCGCTATTTCCCAACCACGACTTTCATACCTGCCTTCTCTCGGAATGCCCTTCCTTCTCGTTTTTACCTAACATTCAGCTATTCCTTCTGTACTGCCCAGCTGCAGTACTGCTTCTCTGTTTTGCTCTGCTCAATCCTCATCCCTCATCCTATTCAGAAACAAGAATTTTGTGTATTCTGCTGTATCACTTGTTCCATTAATACTGCATTCCACGATTCTTTTAGTCAATTTTCAATTTCTCAAGGGTATAACTATGTCATATTTATATTTCATTTCTAACCTCGAGTACAATGCTTGACAAATAGCTGACAATTATTGTGTATGAAGGAATGAACCAATTATTGAATAAATGAACACATTAAGATGTTTAATAATGACCCTCTGGAAATAATGAGTTCCCTCCCCCATTGTTTTCTAATTCAGAGACTTGAGAAATGGCATTCTTGTCCAGATATGAGAGAGCAAGTTATCATTTATTCATTCGCCATTCATTCATTTGTTTGTTTTGTTTTGTTTTTTAAAGTAAGCTATCTTATTGAGAGACACAATAGAAAAGGTACTTGGTGGAAGGTCTGGTGTTACATTGTCCCTTAGTTGTCATCTTAACAGTAAAGAAAAGACTGCTTATTTATAAGTAAACAAAATCCTCAAGCTGCTTCTCAAATTCCTACAACAGGTTGCTGAATCTAAAATGTGAGAAATGTGTGGACCCTGTTCAGGTGAGGGAATTTAAATGAGTGCACAGATGTATACACATGCATGAGGTCTCATTGATGCTGATTTTTGAAGCAGATTACAGGGAACATGCATTGCAAGCTCCAGAAGTGTCCAGAAACAATTCTGAGTTGATAGCCTCCTTTCATCTGTATGACAAAAATTAAGGGAGTATGAACAAGGATTGTGCTGATGGCCCAATTCCCAAAGGAACCCTTTAAAGGTAGCAACTGTCAAAAGCAAACATCCCCATTTTGCTATTTATGGATTGTCCTATGTTACCTGTCCCCTCCTCTGGCACTTTCTTGTGCCCAGGTTCTAACAGTTGCTAATTACCCACAATTCTATAATTTTTTCTTTGTAGGAAATAGTAAGGTTAAGATCCTGATCACCATGCCCTTCTGTGGTCCTTGACCATTTACTGTCAAAATGGTGCAGAGGAAAACCAAGAGATACCTTTTGGATCATGCAATTGTGAAATATGTTCTTCTGTGACTCCACTGTGGCAAAGCAGCCTTACCTCCTCCTCACAGTCAGGTTCATTTACCCCTACTAGGGTGGGGATTTCTCTCCTTGCCTGCTGGTCTCTTAGCTAAGGAACCGGAAGTAATTGGTGACAGCTGTACTTTAAGGTTTACTACAACTCTGGCTGTCTTTTTTATTTTATATAAATGTTCCTCCTTTGGGAATCAAGACCTCCAATGTTGATCCAACCACAATGTTGATCGTCTGTTGTATTCTTAATAAATCTCAGACAGACATAATTCATTCAGGCAATTTTTGTTTTTTTATTTTATATTTTTTTAATTTTTTAATTAAAGTTTATTGGGGTGACAATTAATTGAAAGTCTAATAACAGGAAATAGAAGTTCCAACAAGGGAAACTCTAGAATCTAGACAGTGGGGGTGTAGGTGATTCTGCAAGAAGAACCCAGAGATCTGGGTTCAATTCCTGGCTCTACCACCTACTATCTATCTGAGTTGTACAAGGTACTGAAGCTTGGTTTGGTCCACTCATTAAACAAAGTCAACACTATGTATTTAATAGGATTTTTGTGAGGAAGAAATTAGTCACACAGAGGAGCCAATGCTAGGTAGATATCAAGTACAACATTCAATACAACCATGCCAGGCCCTTCCATTTTGCTTTCTGAGATGACCCATGGATTTCTCACCAGATAAAGAATGTGCTTGTCATTCTGCTTCATCTATGCTTCCATCTAGCTCATCTATACTCCCATCTATCTCTTCCTCCCTTAATTACAATCCAGAGTGACCTCTGGAAAAGATAACCTAGGAAACCAAAAAACAAATATGGGAATGTTTAAATTTTCTTAGTAACAAAAATAGCCAGCGTGACTGGTCTTTCTCAAGACTCCCTGGTGCATGACTAAGAGAATTTTGAAATGTCTTTTAAGTTTTCCTACTAGGGATATTGATATTTCGCCTGCATCCCACTTCTGTCACATAAAGAGTTGTGTCCTTCCCAGAGGATAGTTCAAATTTTCCTTATGAAGCTATCTTTGGAAACGAACTAATTGTTTTAAAGTAGTACTACTCCCCATGATAATAGTGAATACATAGGTGTAGAGATATATGCATATGTATATGCATATGTAACAAAGAACTACATGACAAAGCTAGAGCAAACATGATAGTGATAAAGAGACAAAGAGTTAGTACAAGAGCAAGGGAGAGAGATGAGAAAGAAGAGAGAAGAGAGATGAGCCTACAGATAGTGAAATTTCTACGTTGATGGAGTCAATGGTATAAGGTGCTGACGGGAGTGATACTGCCTAGTAGTTAAGAACTGTGGTCTTGAGTTTACATCCCAGCTCTGTTTTTCACTATCTCTATATCCTTGGTACACCTCTGAAACTTTCTAAGCCTTGATTTTCTAATCTATAAAATAAGAAAAATATTAATACTCACTTCAGAGTTACGGAGATGGGTAAATGAGATTATGAATGTTAAGGTAAGCTTTGTATGGTGCCAAGCACAAAGTAAGCACTCATTATGTGGAAGTTAATGTTATTTGTTAATGGAACTTTCTTTTGTATTCTGAAAAAGCATCCTAATATCGAACTTCATTCATGCAGAGCAAAAGAATATCCCCACGTGAGGAGTCTCATTGTTGGCATATCCTGCTGGATAATATTTATTGCACTCAACATCCATTCCTACCCTTTCTTTTTACCTGCTTGTATCTGGCAGGCTAAAAAAGAACATTTCACAGACTCATTAATAACTAGTTCTGGATATGATATATCTAATAAAATGGACTCAGCATAGGGACAGCCCAAGAGAGCTTAGCCTCCGGCTGCCGTGGGGTCTAGCAGCCAAGGTTAGGAAAGGAAGAGCTTTTTTGGAGGCTGGACTCTACCTTTCAGGACCACGTGACTGATCTGTGGGTGTCTGGCAGTTATGGCACTGGCAACTGTGGAAGCAACAGGAGCAGCTCTTTCCCCATCTCAGCATTGCTGTGGTGATGTTACCTTAGATCAAAGTGACCCCTGCTGCTTGAGCCCTTCCAGGGATTTTGCAAGCACCTTTACTCTGTGTGAAATCTCTTCTGCTTAAATACCTGGAGCCATTTCCAGTTATTTCACACTGAGCCCTGAGTGATAAAACACTTGTCTGAACTCTTTCAATACCTTTTACCTAGTTGCTGTGGGAAAATGCCCCACGTCCTAGCTATGGACTACTAAGTATAAGGCACATGATGAGCATTGTGATTTAAAAAAAAAAAAAAGCACAAAACAAAATCCAATCCCTCCCTTCATAAATCTTTGCAGAAATAAGGCACTAGACATATTCAAAGACTTTTGCGTTTTGACTAAACCATTTGGACTCTTCATTAGCCTGTGGGGACATTAAAATATGTTAGTCTGTAATGGGCCACTCCTATGAATGTGATTCAGTCCAAATTTGTCAGCATGTTTCAAATCGTCTTGTTCTTCTGTTTGTAAAACTTGTATATTTGGATATGTAGACTCACAGTGTGCTATTTATTCATCCATTTATTCTATATAATTTCTGAATGCCTCCTGGTATAAGCAGATACTCTTCCAGATACTGGAAATACAGCAGTGGACAGGAAAGGAAATATCTTTGCCTTCTTGGATGTTATAGTAAAATGGGGAAGAAAAGAAAAAAAAAATCATTCATCAATAATATAATGTCAAGTAATGATAAGGACTATGGAGAAAAATCAAGCAGATAGGGATGGAGTGTGGTTTTGTTAAGGTGAACATAGAAGACCCCTCTGAAAAGATGACCTTTGACCAAGGATCTGCATGAAGAAAGGTTGAAAACCATATGTATATCAGGGGAAGAGCAGAGGGAATGGCAAGTGCCAAGGCCCTGACTTAGGAGAGTGCTTGACATGGGCAAGTCAGCGGGGGGGGGGGGGGGGGTCAGGCAGTGAGCGACCATGGGGAAGAGAAATAGGTGATGAGGCTGGAGAACAGCTGGAGTTATCCATGTAAGGCCCTAGGAGCCTTGCTAAGGACGTGATATTTTAAGACTGATGACAAGTCATGAAATGTAGGGACATTTTCTGACTTACATTTGAGGATCATTCTGGCTCTGAGTGGAGACAAAATTTTAGGGAGCAAGAGTACAGAAAGGAAACCACATGGGACATTATTGCAATAAGACGAGGAAAAGATGCTGAGAGAGACCTTGAGTGAGGCCTTCGATGAAAGGCAGCTCCTGAAAATGGACTAAGCGGTGAGCCATCCGCAAGCCACACTTCCACCAAGTGGGGGAATGTGTGCTTCGGACATAAGGGGGGCATGTGTGTGTGGACAACAATCTACCCTCGTGTCATCTGCAGCCACTTGCTGCCTGTTTTTTCATCCCATCTCGCAACAGGTTCTCTAAGATTCTGATCTGTCTCTTTTTCTGGGATAAGACTGGTCTCATGGCTACAACTGGAACTTACCTTCCTTACTGTCCATTCTAGATTCTCTGCACTTGGCAGGCACTGGTAGCTTATGTGGTGGGACAACCCAGACCTCATCCCTAAGAGCTGTGAGCCCTGACACCATGCCCCTCTGAGTCCTTGTGTGTTTACTGCCAAAATGGGGCAGGGGAGAATGAAGCGATGGCCTGTGGATCGTAGGGTGAGTTCTTCCCTGACTCCACTGTGCTAGAGCAGCCCTACTTCCTCCTCAGCGTTAGGTTCATTCACTCCTCTAGAGTGGTTATTCCTTTGCTTGCCTGCCGGTCTCTTAGCCACGGAGCCCAATGTGACTGAATGGCAGCTGTACCTTAAGGTTTAACAAAGCTCCTATGTTCCCCGGTGGAAATGTTCCTCCCCTGGTTAACATGACCTCCAGACCCACAGAAACTAAAGTTGTGGTAATGGAAAGCACACAGTTTTCAATGAGTCACTAGGAGTAAAGAGAAGCAGAGTTACTCTTACTTCTACCATATAGTTCCCAAATTCATGTCGTATCCTTTTTGATAATATGGCACCATGGAATGGCCATTAACTTAAGGTATATACTTCTTCCTTATCTACAAGCTGGCACCAGAATTTCAGCTTCATAAGGACGGTCCTTAGCTCTATCAAGTCAGAAGCTTCTGGGTGCTGTGGCATGTGATACAGCTGGGACCCCATGGTCACAGGGTAGTAACTAGTGGTGTTAGGATTTAATCCATCGCAGCCCAACACCAATAAAGCACATTTCATGGTCATTGTGTCATTTTTTTCTGGAGGAGATAACATCTTAATGACCTTAAAGAGTTCATTGACCTTTCTCTTCTCCCAAGCTAGAAAAATTGAGACTGGTTGATTTTAAGCCTCTGCACAGCTCTTTCTCAAGATAACATAGTATTGCAATGCTAAACAGAGAGCACTATAAAGCTGTTTGGCCTTTCCAAAATTCACATCAGTCTAACTTGATTCAAACAAGTAAACTTTTCTTTACCAGAAACCCCATAACGTTCTCACTTTGGCATGAAGAGACCTCCTGGAGCCCACGACTGACTTACCTCCATCATGGAAGGAGGGAGGGAAGAATTTTTGTACCCCCTGAAGTGGGTCAGTCTGCTGCATGGTTTTAGAGGCTGAGATTCAACACACAAAGGTTACCTACTTTGTTTATTGAATGACTCATCAGGACAAGAATGAGGGTAAAGGGCCTCTCTGGTGACATTCCACAGCTGTGCTCGTGTCTCTACAGCTGTGGCTTGAACTAGGGACTCACATTATCCATATTCTCCGTCTGCTTACGCAGGCAGGGGCATGTGCCTTTAGAGGACTGAAATGCTCTATTCTCTGGTCTACTTGTTTGCCAGAATATCTTGTTCTGTGTGAAATAAACCTGACCTTAGAATGCTTAATTTAATATTTTGCTTTCCCAGGAGTCACTCTTGGTGATTGCTAAACCAAATTGCTTATCAGCATAATTGGAGACAGTTTAATAATAAAATTCCCTGGGGCTCTAACCCAGGAGTTTCTCATTCACTAGACCTGAAGAAAATCCCAGGAATATGTACTTTTTAAGGTAGAATTTTGTTAAAGTATACCACACAAAAAAGTTCACAAAGTAAACTTTGTGATGTAGTTCAAGTATTTGTCACAAAGCACACACACTCATGCAACCAGAATCTCCTTATACAGTAGCTGGAGCATCATGAGCTCTCCCCCAGTCCCATCCCAGGCATTATTCTCCCCAAAGTAATCACAATCCTGACTTCTACCACCATAGATTGGCTTTGCCTATTTGTGAATTTTATATACATGGGTTCATGAACCATATATCATCTCTGGCTTCTTGTACTCAACATTGTGTTTGCAAGATTCACAAGTCTTGTTCATGTGGTCATAGTTTATTGTCATTTTTTTGTAGTGTTCTAGTGTATGAATGTAGTATGATTTATTAATCCATTTTGCTATTGTTGACATTTTTTTCAGTTTTTTTCTATTAGGAATAGTATTGGTATGAACATTCTTACGCATGCCTTTTGGTGAAAATATGTATACCTTTCTGTTGGGTCTATACCTAGGAGTGGCATTGCTGGTGCACATGGTATGCACGTGTTCAGCTTTAGCTGATACTGCCAGTATTTCAAATTGGTTCTACCAATTTACACTACCAACAGCAAACAAGAGTACAGTTGCTCTACATCCTTGCCAGTAGTACTTGGTAATACAAGTCTTTTTAAAATTTTAGCTCTATTGGTAGGTGTTAGTATCTCATTTTGGTTTTAATTTTAATGTCTTTCGTGAAGGTTGAGAACTATTTCAGAGTTTTGATCATTTGAGAATCCTTCCTTTATAAAGACCCAGATCAGATCTTCTGCCTAATTTTCTATTGTCTTTCTTCTTACTGATTGGTATAAATCCTTTGATTATATATGCATTGAAAATCTCTTCTTCTGTTCTTTGTGACTTTTGATTAATAGTAGTTATTGATTTTTATGTTGGTCAGCTTACCTATTTTACTTTTATGTTTAATGCTTTTTGTTTCCTATTTGGAAATTTGCCTATTCTGAGGTTATGTTCTTCAGAATCCATATTTTCACAAAGCTCCATGATTCCCATGCATTACCAGATTTAAGAAATTCTAATTTTGAGTATTTCAAATCTATTAAATAATGTTACATACCAACATACCGTAGGAAGTGTCCCAGGTCTGAGTTAATGGCAGTGAGGTTTGGTCTAGAATCAAGACTATCATCCCTAAAGCACTAAATAAAGGGAGGAGGTTTAAAAGTGGAGGTCAATATCAAAGTCTGTTAAGGATGGATGGGGGTAGATATAGTCAGTGAAGAAGAAGCAAGGTCAGATTGCTGTGCCAGTATCAAAGTCTGGGGAAGAAGAACCCTGTAGCTTCTAATTTTAGGCTCACAGGCTAAAAAGGGATAGGAGTAGTGGAGCAGAGCCCCAGTAAGAAAAGAACTTGAGACGGAATGCCTAGGCCATGTCTGAGCATGTCTGCCATGTCCTCCACATTTCCAGGTCCATCATGGTCAAACTCTCAGGGTCCTCCCTGCCTGCTTTGAAGTGGATTTTAGATCCACTGTTCATCTGCAATCTTATCACATTTTAGAAAATGGTACTATTGTTCTATGAAGGAGAAATCCTTGGCTAGATGTCCATGGACTGGAATAGTACAATATGTGATAGCTTGGGAACTAGCTTTCCATCTTAGCTTGACCATTTATATTTTTCAATAAATTCCTAATTTGATGCTTTATAAGACAAGTAATATGACATTGGAGCTCCTAAGACCTCAGGCTCTGGAGTCAGACTTTGTATGGTTCAAATTCTTGCTGTGATCTTGGGCATATAACTTAATTTCTCTTTGTCTCAGTTCTTTCATTTATTAATTAGAGATAATAATATCCATTTCTTAAGATTTCCTTAAGGATTGAATGAGTGAATATACGTAAAGTACTTACAGTTTCTGGCACATAGGAAGTACTCAATAAATCTTAGATACTGTGATCCTATACTACCTGATTTAATAACATCTGCAATGTATTCTGAGTTCCTTATAACTAAAAGTTATATCAATATACAATTTGATAATTACATTTCAAGACAATATAAGCCTTAAATTCAGAATTTCTGAAATATTACTCACATATTTTGGAATAATTTAGTCTCCACCCCTAATTAACTATTTTACCCCAGAGACCTACAGGTACTATTCTGTGACTGTTACCTGACCTTCAGGACCTACAGGCCTGAAAGTTGCCAGAACCTAAGAGAAATCATTATCAGACAAAACCATTCTTAACTACAAATGACATTGAGACACTCCATGTCAGCATTGAAGAGCAGTAGTTGTGTCCTTGTTTTTCTCAGGTAACCAGTGAGCCAGCTCTACATTTTGTCAAAGTAGGACACTAAAGTGTAGGAAACTCTATTCTGATTTTGCAGATACCAGGAAGGCCCACCACACAAAACCACAACTACTCCCCCTGATGGCCTATGGAATTCCATCCATAGGCCTTTGAAAATCCCATTAGGTTAAATTGACTTTTCAAAGAACGGTAATAGAGTGTCAGTCCTTAACATTCTCCTATGTTTTCCGAAAGCACTTTTCCTAAGAGATAGGGAAGAAAGACATAGGATATAATCTGAAAATGAAAGTTGAAGAGATACTAGAAAGTTAGGGGCGGGGCACTATAGGATGGAAGATATACTGAAGGCCAGGTTTGCTTTATTCCATAATTCTATGTGAATCCAACATTGGTTACTATACACATTGTCAGTAATCATATGTTCACCCTAATGTAATATCTGGAAGTGACAAAGGATCATTTTCTGGGCTAGAAAAGCGATTGTTTGTCAAACTGAAGAATTGTTTGATCCTCTTTCATGCACTGTCATACCATCTGGTGAGCGATAATGAACTCACCCTATTTCACTGATTCCAACACTTGAAATTTAGAAAATGGGCAAAAAAGACTTAGTTATCTTTCGCTAATTTGGATTTGACTGAAAACTGTATGAAAAATTTCAGTTTTCAGAGGGAAATTCTTTTAGGAGAGTGCTAGTCACAATGGCCGTCTGAGCAGAAAGAATGGCCTGACTCTGTTGTCAGCGATCTTTTTAGTGATGGCAGTCATAGCAAAATAATTCATAGCATTCAGAAGTCATCAACAGAGCTCACTCTTGGCAAGCCTGAAGTATTCTCTGCCTCAGAGAATTACTTTCTAATTACTAAAAGCATGATATGGTAGAAACAAATGTTATTGGCTCCAATGAAGTGTATAATTGATTGAAAAGTTCATTCCCAGTGTAACTGTAAAGAAGCAGAGTCTCCGGGACTATTGCTGGGAATAGGTGGGTGGGTGGGAGCCAGATTTTCTGTTCATTGTGGGATTTGGGAGTTCGATTGCATGCCATGTCTTTGGAAATTAAGAACTGTTGATATTCAAGAATAATAAAGGAAAGTCACTTCCAGGAACGGAAGAGTATGTAGGCTAATTGTATCAATATGCTTTATTGCCCCGAGGGCATTGGCTGCTGCAGCCATTCGATATGACTAAGATGTTAAAATAACAGATGAACATTTACTAAATGGAAAAAGTTTATCCTGATGGCCAGTTCACTCTCTTGGTTAAAAAAAGTGTTGGCCTCTTGCACTAGAGTATTCAAAAGATGGAAAGTAAAATGGCTCTGTGAAGTGAGTAGGTGGGAGGGTGAGGAGAAAAAGTAATCAAAGCAAAGCAACCAAATTCAGAAAGGATCATGTGAGCAAGTGGAAAAGTTGAATGCCCTCGAAAAGATGGAAGAATTTTTCTCAGCCCTCTCATCGTGCGGTGTGCTGACACTGAACTGTGAGAAACGGTCAGACAAGTGCTCCAGATTGCTGGCCATTGGTGTTTCCCTAACTGCCAGATCTCAGGGTGTTACCGAGTTATTCTCTTGGTTTGTCTAAATATGGCAAGATTTCCTGGGAAATATTGCAGGCCACATTACTTAGCCATTTGAACTGTGAGTCCAAGATACATCTTTAGTCACAATAGTAGCATATTGCATTTGCAGAGTAAAGACGAGTCACCAAGTCAGAGGATGCGTGCTGCTCGTGGCATCCATCGTTATGACACATGAATGCACTCCTTCTCAGTTGTGAGAATTGTGAAGCTGTGCTCTGTGCTCCAGCTTTCTGCTGCTCTGCTAATCTCTCTGTAGGTACCATAGTATCACAAAGCTTATATTGTGTTCCTGGACTTCATCCTGAATGTAATCTGGGACTTGCCCTGGGGAGAAAGGCAGATTCATGCTCATTCCTGCTTCTGCTGTTCCACTGTGATGATCTCTGTTTCTTTCCCTATCCCTTCCCAGCTCATTCAGTTCAGCTCATTTTAGTTCAACAAGTAACCATTCACCGACTAGCAGGTACCTGACTCTGACCCAAGGATGACCTGTAGTAAGTAATAGTCCAGTAAAATCTCAAGTTTCTTGTCTACTCACCACATGGATCTCTTCTTTGGTTGTCTGGGGTTTGGTCTCTGCCAGTCAATTGCTGTGTGATCTTGGGCAAGTGACTTAACCTTTCTGTGCCTCATTTTCTTCATTTCACTATCATTATGAGGATTAAATGAACTAATACATTTAAGAACTTAGAATAGACCTTATTATAAGTAAGAGCTCCATAAATATTACGTATTATTATCATTATCCTCTTTGTTTTGTTGCTCAATAAGAAGGCCCTGTTTTACACTGGATATCTCTTACTACCCATTTTACTTTATTTACCACAGGCATTTTATTATGTCTTGCTTTTCTCCTTTATTGTTCCAAGTATGATATTTTCAAACAGCAACTGGGTTTCATGAACTTTGAGTAAAAGAATTGCAACTTCTGCTTTCTGTATGTTCTACATACTATCTAACCGTGCTAGACACACGAAAGGTACACTGAAAGACACTGGTTAATTGAGGGAGTATTATTCGTAAAAAGAAAGGTCTCTTCTTAGTCATAACTTACATTGTGTACCTTATAACTGCCTCATGTGTTTCTCCGATAATCTCAGACCTCCTTCTCCTAAATATTCCTTCCTATAAACTCTGAGTATCTTTTCCCATTAGATAGAACCAGGCTCAAGGAATACGCTGTATAATATTTGATACTTCTTGGTATTTTCCTGAGCAGTGGCCTCTTTAAAGACATAAACCTGCCTTTCTGAACTTGCAGGGCTTTTTTTTTGTTTTTTTCATGGCCAATTTTATCGGTCTATCTACATAGCTCCCATTTATCTTTCCAAGCATACGAGTATATTCCCACATATTACTGTCCTGCCTCTCACATTTTGACAGGCCCTGTAATCATGCATGTGTAAATTTCATGCAGCATACACTTGGAGTTATAAAAGTGTTGGAAGCAGATGGAAAACTGGCCTGAGAGTTTAGGAAATTTGATCACAATCCCTAGTGAATAAGGGGTAGGCTCAGGACTCACTCTAGTTTTCAAACATCAAGTCAAGTTTTCTTTCTTCCACACTAAGCTGTTTCTTATTGTGCAATTGAAAAACTGAGATTGTCCTAAGTAAGAAGCAGGCAGGATCATGTGTCTGCAAAGTGGGTGAAACTCCAGATGGTCATCTCTTACAAGGAGCCCTGCCCGAGTATAGTTTCTCTGAATACAGGTTCTCTGCAAACTTGACCAGCTCCAGGAAAAATTGTTTAGGAGTCTTCTGAAGTACCTCCCCGAACAGGATGTCAGAAAGTATAATTTCTCAATCAGGACTGAGAGGAAGAAACCTTTACCTTCTATGGGGTCTGGAGGAAGGAGAATTATTTCTGAAAACGGGTTTCTTCCTTCATCAGTGGAGGAATGATTGGTATGGATGGCCTTTCATCCACTCTTTTGTCTGGCGTATCTGGGCATTGCTGTCTTAGAAAAAAAGAGCCCTTCCTCTGTGTAAATGTCTATAAGTACAGTACATGGAGGCCAGATAACACCTGACCAAAGACCAAATCCACATTCACAGATGGCCCCATGGATTCAGAGCGGGAGCTATGTTGGACACAGTTCATGTACCCCCTGCCTTCCTGTACTCCACCTGTGTAATTGCCTGGCTCTGGCCAGGCTGGCCCCATACTATTTCTACAGCTATGGAGCCAGGTCATCACTGCCTCTGCAGCCCATTACATGGCAAAGAGGACCACTGCGCCTGCACGGTCATCAAACTGCCCTGTGGCCATTGACTTCCTGGGGAGCTTCCCAGAGAGCCCAGAGATTCGGCCTGAGAGCTCTGGGGTTCCGTGAAGCTGGCTTTGATGGATGGCAACAAATGGAGTAGATTCTTCTCTCTTCTGCCCCCTGGACAGTTTGTTCTCAGGTGGTCTCTCTGATGGTATTCTACACAACTAAGCAATCAACTACTTGCTGCCAAGCTGTGGCCAGGTGGCTTCTGCACATCCTCACTTTTGATCTTCTTTTTCTGTGTCATACTCCTCATTTCCTCCGCATTCCTCAATAAAGGGGCAGCAACTGAGTTTTTGCTTTCAGGGTCCGTTTCTAGGAATCTGAGCTAAGATAAGTACACATGACATGCAACCAGTTCAGATACTGAAAATAAAATTGTTCAACCCCATTCACTCCAATCCAGTGTGGCTTCTACCCCTGTCACACCACTAGCCGTCTTCATGTCACAAAATCTTCTTCATTTCCTTTGATTATCAAGCAAACTATATAAACTATCTAAACGTAAGCAATTTGCCTCTTGTTCCTTTTTCAAGCCATCTGCCTGCACACTGTGCCTGCAGGGCCTCTGAATGCTCTGTTTTCTGAGGCAGCTTATTGTATCCTTGAACATCTCTAATTATTATTATATTGCTTTCAAATTTTCATATCAAGTCAAAATTCATGCCCAGTCCACCAGGAACTTCTATCCATTAGTTTGAGCATGCCCCTCAGAGTCAGAGCAAATAATTCTTTAGCTCTGTAAAATCAGTTAACTATCCTGAGACCATCAAACCTTCTGGCCTCCAAAAAAAATTATTCCCAATTCCTTCAACTTTTCTTCATATGTTGTTTATGGGGGGACTGTCAGGATTCTATTCTTGATTTTCTTGTCACAACACAGTTTGCCAAGGTGTCAAAACTTGTGTGACTCAAAGCTGAACAAAATAATGGGGCCTCAGGAGAGGAATGAAAGGAAAATGACATCAAGACACTTCTTTCCTTCTTTGTTTTTTTCTGGAAGGGGAAACTTCCTTTAATAGGTGACATGTGTGAGCTAATGTGTGGGTGGCAAGGTAGAGGCAGGGAGTCCAGTGACAATAGCCTGCCCTGGATCTTTGGTTTGGATTTGGGAGAGTAGGCTGAGGTGTTCATAGTCTGTAAGTTCAGTTGTTATAAATTTGGCCCTTGGGAAGTAGTAAGCACTTCAGTTCAATCTCAAGAGTGATTGGTCTTAAAAGTAAGTCAGAGCCAGAAACTGATATGTGGCAAGAGATTAGGGCATGTGCTATTTAAATAATCCATCGTGAGTTCATCTTGATGGAGGGAAAAGCACCCTTTCCTCTCTGGGATGGATAGAAAATCATGTGACTTTTGTCCAGAAGGAAGGAAAGATGTTGAGTAATTCTTCCCTATTCTTGGGGATGGTGAGGGGAGGACATGGGGAAAAGCAGATATAGAATGTCTTGAGCTTGAAATCACTTCTTGACATTCACTGCTTAGATACCAGTCAGTCAGGAAAATTGTGCTCTATTTTAGTGCATTCAAAGACAGATCTCTCAGCTCCAAGCCTGGGAGGAGATGTTATAAACACAGCAGAGGTAAAGGAGCCCTCACTTTCAGCATGAAACATTTCCTTGATGAGCAGTCGGCAGGTCTGGTTTTTATTTAACTGCCTCCTGCCATCATAGCATATTAGCAATAAAATTACATGGACAACCAATGTGGAGGCAATGGTGGACCTCTCAATCAGTGAGACTTGTCAGTCTGGTGTTTTGCATTTTGAATAAAGGTCTTTAACAGTTACAATATAAGTTGCAACTGATTTTTTTTAAAAAAAGTAAGAGCCAGCTGACTACATTTGATGGTGGAAAAGATATTATGTAACCACAAATATGGGGAAGGAGAGATATATTAAAAAGTCTCCATAGTTTACTTTCTGACAGTCTTATAAGAAATGTCTCCTAAGTTTCCTGGAATTAGTATTAGATCCTTCTCCATGATTCCTACATGAGTTTTAGGACCATCGCCAAAAGTTTAGAAGTGTGGTCTGGTTTGACAATGTAATTGTATCTCTCCCTGCAGCATTCCAGCACTGAGATGGAAAACTTAATCTGGCCATCCGTTACCTAGTTTTCTATTCCATCTTCATACTGCTCAGTTAGGAAAATCTTCACATGAAGACAAAAATTGTTTATGTGGAGCTCATGATATTTGTACCGAAAAAGTCACCAGAGATCAGAACAAGTCTGACCCTTGTTTCCTAAGTCAACACAGCAATGTACAGAAGTTGCAGAGAGCTGAGGACAATTGCAGTTTGATTCAAGTATAACAAGATCTCCAAGGTACAAGGATGCTCCAGCTAACATTTGAGTTAATACAGCTTTACACTCCTACCTCTGATTTATACCCTAATCCAATGTACTTCACCGTAGTTCTTCCTTGTTCTCTCATATCAATATAGGAACTGTGACAAGTTTATCATTATGGTAACTGAGAAGGTCTATTCTTCACTCTCTTGCTCTAGGCCAATCCCTCCTTGTCAGGTCGTCCTTCTCTCCCTTCTTTCCTTTTATGCTTCTTGGCTGTACTGCTCTTTCCCAGAGAAAAATCACACCTTGGGGCTCTGCAGTAAAATGTTGCTTCATGAAAAACTAAATCTAAGGCTTATAGTATAGCAGTTCCATGAAATCTTGAGTCGAACAGAAAAGACAGGTGAGCTCACTTCACTGAAGGGTTGCCCTGGGCAGTTCAGTCTCTCCTTGTT
This sequence comes from Rhinolophus ferrumequinum, assembly GCF_004115265.2. Taxonomy (NCBI): domain Eukaryota; kingdom Metazoa; phylum Chordata; class Mammalia; order Chiroptera; family Rhinolophidae; genus Rhinolophus; species Rhinolophus ferrumequinum. The sequence continues at coordinate 65,729,482 of NC_046289.1, forward strand.
CAAAAATTCTCAATAACTAAGAGCTGAAAACTTTGGCTGGTTCCAGGGCTCTATTATTGGGCAACTCTAATGGTTAAGAAAATATTTCTGATTATAGCAGAAATCAGCTTTCCTGTACTTCTGACCGTTGGGATTAATTCTTCTATTTGGAGCCACACAGACATACTCTGTTTCTAGTTCTACAAAGCAGAGGAAATACATAAAAATAGTCCTTAAGCATCAACTCTCTTCTTCTCATTTCTTCACTCCCTACCTCCTCACCATGCATACATACACAAACACACATATCACACACTCAAACAATTCTCTTTTGTTTTTCTCTAAACAAAATAATCTCTGTTATTAAATGTATTGTTCATATGACTTGATGTAGGAGATGTAGCTCACCATTTTGGTTGCTCACTCCAAAAATACTTGAGTAAGCTTTGTTTCTATAGCCAATTTAGCAAAGAGGGTGAGAATGATAGAGAAGGCTTGGGACTCATGTGTATAGAATACCAGATTTTAAAAATATTTGGCTTAGTTTAAGTTTCTGTGGGCCCCTCCACCCTTGGCCTAGTCCACCCACAGATCACATCACACACTGACATACACACGCTTCCCCCCTTTATACTGACCTGCTATTAGGTTGGGGACTCATGGCTTCTCTTGCCATGATTTTGCTCCTCAAGTTGGATTTTCAATCCTTAGCAATCATTTTTCCTCTGTAAGACAGTTGGGTTCAGTTGCATTCTTCCTGTAGATATCATGATTATCTGGAGTAGGAAGTTTCTTCCTCAGCTCCAGGACTGCAGGATGGAATTCACGTCCTAGGCAATCAGCCAGCAAAGAGCTGCTGGTCCCGCTATGAGAAGATATTGGGTGGAGGTGAGGGAGTGAGGGAAGCATGTACATAAGGAAGGAAACATGGCTGCATACCAGCCATGTACTGGTTTTACAGATTTATTTCAGAAAATGTTTGGTCTCCGATCCTCCTATAATTAATTCTTCCATGAGAAAAGCAGCATGGTGTCATAAAAAGTGATGAATTAAAAAGTAGAAAGCTATTCAAAGAGCTTCTAATAAGTTAGCTTGCCTCTCTGGGTCTCTTTTTCTTTATCTATAGATAAGGACAAAGGCACAGACTGAAAGCTCTGTAAGGTTAGTGTAGTGCTACAGCTGTGTGATCCTAAGGTTTTAACCCACAGGGATGTTGG